>NC_067398.1:106493053-106823053 GCF_016432865.1 Antechinus flavipes
TCAGTCACACAGCTAGTAAGATTTAAGGGTCTGAGCCTGGATTTGAACTCGGATCCTCCTTACTTCAGGACCAGTATTCTATCCACTATGCTGTCTAGCTGCCCCTATATTATAGAGAATTAAACAAGCTTTGACAAGTGACTATCTCTGTGGGTTGAATAAGTGTTGATTTGAGAATGACAGTACCTAATGCTAAGTAACAGGAAAATAGGTGGAATTTGTGAGAAAGATAATAGGTTTTCTTTTAGATGTATTGAGATTGTCTGTGAAACAAACAGTACAAATGTCCAAAAGGCAGTTCATGAAGTAGAATTAGACCTCAAGGGAAACTAGGGATAGATGAACTGATATCTCATGAAGTGATTTGATATAACTCCTCTATCTTGGTATAATTGGTATCTTTTAAATCAAAGTCAGAATGGACCCCCATCAGATTGCATTCAGGCTCTTTTTATCTTCTTAAAATTCCATCTTTTTCATGATATAATTAGTGAGGTGGCTTTAGAACCAGGAATAACTGGGTTCCAATTTTACCTCTGACACATATTGGTTATGTATTTATTCCTAGGGAAGTCATTTAAGCTCTCATTTTTCTAAACCACTCTCTTAAGATTGTAAGTTGAAGACCCTGGACTAATGGACTAAGCCCATTATAAGGCACTCTCTCCCTACTTATAACATGTTCTCTTTAATAGCATCTTTCTCCTTACTATAAATCTATACGCTTTACTAGAAGTAACTCCTTATTATAACTAAACTAGTTAGTCTGCTAAACTCCTCTATGAATCTAGCCTGCTAAATGGCAAACTCAAACCTCATGATATATTCTTTTAATGGCTTCTTCTAAACCCCTTTCCTTACTAAATCTATTGCTTTCCCAAATCTATTTTTATTTTTATTTACCTCTCCAGGTGCCTATTTTACTTCTTCATTTTATCTGTAATCTCTCCTTTTAAATAAAAGTACTTTTTGACAAAAAAGAAAAAAAAAAAAAAAGACTGTAAGTTGCAGAAATGATGGCAACCTGCATTGGTTGATGGAGTTTTCTCATCTGGGAGTTCCCTGCAGTGATGAAAGGGTATGTCTAGTCCTTTTTGGTTCATCAACTAACTGCTCAATACCTGATTCTGTCATCTGGCATGTTAGCTCTATGTCATCTACAAATTTTTATAAATATGCTAACTATGCTTCTTTCCAAATCATATATAAAAATATTCCACAAAATAGGGCAAGAGTTTTTTTTTTAATATTCCATTAGATATTATAGGTTAACATTGATCCATTCATTGCCTCTTCTTGGTCTTAGTTCGAGTCTTATCAAATTGCATATATCTCTAACTTTTATTTACTGTTCTATAGAATTCTTTTGATCTAACAGTCTAGTACCCCTTTTAAAAACCAATATGAAGTTAGACTAGCATGACATGTTTATCTCCATTTCTTAAAACTGTTTCTTCTTCAAGAGTTAGTTCAGGGGCCTCCTCCTCCAGGTTTTCTTGTGTGGCTAAAAGTGGTACTTCCTTCATATTTTCCTGAAGATCTTTGAATCTCTCCTTAACTGCATCCCATACTTCATATAGTGTACATGTTATATCTGCCTTCCTGACCCTTCCTTTTCTGTGACTACAACACCTTGGGATCAACTATCATGTTTATTTTTTCCCATCTTTGTGTCCCCACATATTGCATTTAGTAGGTGCTTAATTAAATTCTGTTTAACTGCTTTTGAAGAAACCCTTCCTAGCCATAACTTTAGCTCTAAAAGTGTTCATATAATATTCCTTTAATTATGATGTCTAAATAAATACCCAGGAGATCAAATCAAATTCACTAATCTATTCATTTATAATGAAATAACAAGCTCAGTTATTCTTAGATAACTGCTTTTCATAGGCATTGCATTAGAAAACCTCTAAGGTGCCTGCAAATTTTGAGGCTCCATGATTTTCTCACTTATCTGAGTTAGTCACAGAGTTGGGGCTATAACAAAGATCTTTTATTTCCCATTCAGGATTTATAGAAAAGAACATTTTTCATACCTTTGTCAGAAATCATTCAGTAACTTTCAACATGGCAATCATGTTTTTACTTTAGAGATTGGGGTGGTCTGCTATGGATTTACTAGATGGGTATGTTAATGTGGGAAATCATCTTTTGTGGACAGCATCTCATTTCTTCTTCCTTTGCATAACTTATTCAGATATTTTAGGGTGCTCTTCTGTAGATTTCTGTCCCCTGGGTCGCTAGTTTTTAGAAACATATTTAGCTACTGAAATGCTTTAAAATCTATAGAGAAAAGGTAACATGCAAATAAATTTCTATTGATGGTTTGTTATGAAAGTGAATTTGAACAAGAAGGCTTCCAACAAAGGAAATTCAGATGGAGAAATAGCAGCTGATGAAGCCCATTATAGCTCATTTTATTTCTAGGGAGCAAAGGTAATTTTTCTTTATTATGAAAAAATTGATATAGTGATCTTAATTCAGGAAGTGTGGTAGCCAGTTCAGGAAACAAAGTTCATCTTTGTCATATGACTTTAATCTTGAAGTCTTTAGGAATACAAGGCCTTGGGAGGAATCAATTAAGACATTACTGCTCTTTTCCTCCGTGACCTGCTTTTCATACCCTGTGCTTAGCACAGTTTTAACTGAGGTTGATTTGTTAGTATTTTCACCTTAAATCATTAGTGGTTTTTTCATGTAAGTATAAGATATGATGAAAAAAATCTAGGCAATAGAGTGTTTGCTCAGATTTGTTGCCAACTTTTGCAGCATGGAGTAGAAGGGTGTGGGATTTGTCAGGAAGACCTCTGTTTCTAATTCCACCTGTAATGCTGGCACATTTCTTTACAGGTTTCAGGCAACTCCCTAGGTTTTGACTATTAGTAGGAAACAGGTTGGTTGCCTGGAAATTTCTACAATGATTTCCTGGAAGCATTAGAAATTACAATCTCTCCCCAATGGTCAAGATGAAAAAAAAATACTAATTTATGTACAATTTCAAGAGATTAATATACATTACATTCATACATTAATATACATAAAATAACATTACATTCATCTGAGTAATATAATATGATTTAGGGACATCGTCTACCATGAGTCTTTCCCTTTGAAAGGAAACATGTGTGTACCACGTTCCAGGTGTAGCCTGTGGAAGCAATCCTGGTGTGATTTGGCTTTTAATCTACTATTAAAAAGTGCCTATCAACTCTGATTAATTGGATCATTATACAAATAACCTTCCAGTCATAAACACCCATTGTGTAGCAGTAAGGCATATGTTTGTCAGAGCCATTTGGGGAGCACTTGGGGCACAGAGGACCAATAAATTGGCCTGCATTGTCTTACTACACAGCTGTCATAGAAGCTCTGATAGCAGGTGATAGTTCTGCAAGTGTATGTCATATTTGCGCTTATCTACTTTGACATCTGTTGATGGAAGCACTGTTTTCCATTTGATCCAGACAATGACCTTGATATTTTTGGTGAGGAATAAAGGCCCACAATTGTTGTTTTAAGAAAGAAAGAATTGTAGCGTGTGCCTCATACCAGTCACATCAAATTATCAGGCAACACCTGATGATACACCGGGTGCTATCCCTGATGGTATTAAATCTCTTGGATTTATTGACTCATTGGACCATATACTTGTTATTTCATTGATAAGATTCTGCTTATCCTGCAGGATAAAATCAGGAAGTTCTTGAGAATTAATTTTAAGAAGAGAAAATACATCAATGTGCTTATGTTCCTTCATCCTCTTCCTTCCCCTAAAGTGTGTGTGTGTATATATATATATATATGTATATCACTATCATGGTATTTCAGTAGATCCCTGATCTCATTGATGTGAATTTTTCTTCTACCATACAAATCACAGACTCTTCATATCTTTCATCCCTTGCTATTCTTGCCTATGTCTTTGTGTAACTACTTTGTAGAAAGATCTATCTTGAAGGATTTCATCTAATTTTTTCAGTGTGGTGGGATAGAGAAGAAGGCATCCTCTTTTGCTAGTTGGGATGTTCTTGTGTTCCCTCTCATTTTCATCACCTGATTGGATGACCACTGATCAAAGCAAATAGACTGATAGCATTCTAACTAGTCAGTAACTGTTGCCTTTTACTCCAACTTTTCTCATCAAACAGATCTTGACAGGCACTGAATAAAGAGAGAGTTATGTGTGTATGTGTTTGTGTGTATGTTTGCATTTGGTCTGCTCTAAACTGTCTATGTAGTAAAAGGTGGGGTGCTATAGTAGAAAGAGGAGTTTTGCTAGGAAGGCTACCTGAGCTCTAGACTTGATTTGGGTACTAACTTACTTTATATGTCTTTTGGTAAATTATCTAACCTTTCTAGAGATCCATTAGAAATCAGGTTGAAATGCCATTATAATGACACTGAGATTAATAAAAACAAGTTCAAATCTTATTCAGAATAACTGAATTTATAAGTAATGTCACAATCTGTAGAAATTTGGGATACCCCCAAATTTGTTATATGTGAGAACAGCTAAATTATTAAATTATAAATACTGATCAAAATCTATAACCCTTTAAAAAAGTCAAATCTTTGAATTAAAAAAAACAAACAAAAAACAAAGTGATTCTGTCCATTAACTATTTGCAAATGTAATTAACTATCTGAAGGCATAGTAGTACTTTCTAAATACTAGTATAAGTCTCTTCTAATATATAGTTGCTTTGTTTCTTTGATTCTCTCGATTATAGGGTGTGTGACTGGGTAGGTATTACAATTCATACCATCAAACAAACTGCAGTCTGTGAATGCTGGTGGTATCTATTTTCATTTTTTAAAACATTAGTTCGTACCATTTTTATTGTCATGAATGATTCTCTTAACATAAATATTTTTGTCACTGTAATTGTGAGAGAACAAAGGAAATTCGCATAGATACAGATACATCTCTATTTCAGTTACTCTTCTGACAGAAGTAGGCTTTGATTTTATCTCCAATGGGACATCAGCCCAAATATATAACTGGCAATATTATAATAGTATGAAATCCATTGGGGTGGGGAGATGATAGAAAAAGAAGTTTTCAATCTTTAATTTGAGCAACGCGACTCTAAAAGATGTTTTTAACAGTGTTACAAATATCTCTCTCCTTTTTTAAAAATCAAAACACTTTTAATCAGATGTCATGCATAAAAAAGCCTTGCTAGGAATATCAGCTTGTTAGTTACAGAAGGGTGATTATGCTATCTATTCAGCAACCCAAAGATATGGAATGAAAGTATCTAGTGAATTTAAACATACAGAGTTAATTTCAGGAAGGTTTTGCCAGAACTTGCTTCTGATTTATAAGTAATCTTGAAACATGCACTTTTCAGCTACATGACTCAGAAGCAGTTAATTTGAAAAGGGAAAGGGTAGTTTTGTTTGAGGGTGGCAGGTATTATTTAAATCGCTAGAAATGTTCTGATGTTGAAAGTTTGACTCTGTTATTCACGAATATAGACTCTTTTAAAAAAAATTGTTGCCTACTGAGCTTTCATATTTGAACCCAGTTAACGCTTAGTGAAGTCTATAGTGATTTTTTAAAAATCTGTGAGAATAAAAACTTGACTTTTATGTTGAAATTAAAATGGAAAAAATAGCTTTCAAGATAACAAAACAGTTTACAAATCACAACAACATTGCAATACAAATTTCTTTTCTCTCAATTTCTCCTGTTTCAACATGTTTTTAGTTATCTTTGTGGCACCTCCACTAAAATCTTGCTCCTATGTCTCATCATAATGGGGAGGTTCTCAGAGGTTATGTTTGTGGAATAAAAATGCAGATGGAGTCTATAAAGCTAGAAAGGCTTCATTTAAGGTTTTGAGAACAGGTTGTATCTGCTGTCTGAAGATCAGCCTAGCTAAGGACAGAACAGCTTAATTCAAGAATTTTGCCACTATATGATGAATTCTTTGGTCTCAGTGACCCTTAAAGCAATGAAAAATATAAAATGATTCCTTGTCCTATGCTTCCATTTCTACTTTAGCTATAACCACATCAGAGTGATGGGAAAGTGAGAAATAAAATTCTAAGAATAACAAAGTAACTTAGAACACCTACAAATATTATTTTAATTATTGATTCTTTCAAGAAAACTTTTTACTAGTGGAAGCACTATGCTGTCAAGGAGGGACAGCAGATTGATATCCCGAAGGTTTTTTTGCTATCTCCAAAACATAAGAAAATCAGAGGACTTGGGCACATTGGATAGGTGATAAGTCTCTTTATGGAAAATCTGTAGAAGATGATAGATAATTGTGGCCTAGGATGCATTGGCCTAGAGAGATTGTATTGTTCATTAGGGGAGAGAGTGTCCACCTTGATGAGAATATGGAGCTAATTGAAATAATCTTAAACAAATCCTAAAATGTATAAGAAATCCACTTTTGGCTGTGATGATGTATTTTGTACTTTTTTACATAATAGCTTACATTTACAATAGAGCTTTAAAATTTATAAAGTTCTTCCTGCAATCTTCTGACCTAAGTAATGCAAGCACACTTATTTCCATTTAATGAGATGGGATCTGAGAGATAAGATGTTTTGCTCAGAGAAAGTGTGTTCACTGAAAATCTATCACATCTTCTATAACAACTTTCTGCCTCTCAAGACTCCATATACTATTTATTCCCTATCAGTAGGAGATATGAATTCTCATAATGGGAATGGATTTTTATAATGATTCATTTATATTCTCTGGTATTTTCTCAATAGTAGTGGTGACAATTTTTTTTCAGAACTGAATTCAAGATGTGATCAATCCATCTTAGCAGCATGTCAGGGTTGTGTGGGTTTTTGTATTACTGACAATGGTACAGTACTATTGGACTTTTCATATTGAAATGTCACTTATGATCATGAGCACCATCAGATCTCTTGCATTAGGTGATAGCACCATATATATATACTATATACACAACTGTTGAAGCACACAACACATTAGTTCCTGTGCTTTTTAAATGAATTATAAGAGCTGTTTCTCCAACTAGTGACTTTTATGGCTTCCAGATATATCTATGCTTTTATTGTAATGTTTACTAACTTTATTCATTTATTTATCATTTGCATAAATATTGAAACTTGAGGACATTTCTAGGATTTATGGGGGCAACAGGCCAGAACTGATATTGTCTCACAAATATAGCATATATGGTTAACATGTCAGCATCAAGGAATTTTCAAGGTGAATAGAGTATTTCACAATTGAAGGTTTTTTCCCATGTAGTTAGAACACACGGCTGTGATTTCATCTTTTCAGTGTTTTAAAACCAAATGTCTGCTAGCATGGAGAAGTGGTCATCCATGACTGTTGTATCCACTTCAATCTCATCTACATCCTAAAAGTATTAGACAAGTGGACTATTCTTTTCCAAGCCCATAAGTTCTGTGTAATTGTAAGATACAAAATGTTTTTAGATCATCTGAATGGTAAATTCTGGCTGCTTTTTCTCCCCTGTGAAATAAAGTTTTTAAAAAAAAAAAGTAATACTGTTGGTATATCTCAGAAAAAGTCATCATATGTTTCTGGATTCAGAAGACATGTAAGCAATGTATTTGGAGGGTCATAGTAATAAATGAAGATTTCATGTATAATACCCCTTCTTGTCTATTCCTCACATTGCATTCACAGGTCTATAAATAATCAAGTCTCCAAGGGGTGATATTTTAGGCTCAAGAGAATATCATTGGTAGCATTTCTCTGGCCCATGAATCCACTACGTGTGCTTCTCATGAACAGTCATCTGGAGAACATGATGAATTTATAGAAAAAAAAATATTTTTGATAACATAGTAAAAAATAAATAACACATTATAAAACATTTGCTCCATATCCCGAGGGGACATTCTCCTACAAATCCACACAAAATTCATGAGGAAAATGGGGTCAATCAAATGTACTACAAAGGCACTAACACAAGGAACATGTGGCCAAAGCAACTCTGGAAACTATAAGGCCTTGAAATTTTTCTCTAGAGAATCAGAGTTCACTCTTGATTGCTGTGTCTCTATTGTGCTCAATAGCTCAACTCAGTGGGCCAGCTCTCTCTTAATCCTATAGCAGGCTTGCTTTTTTGCTGTTTTTTTTTTTTTTAATTTGTCACTAATATTTTCACTTTGCCATGAATTCTCTTGAACTCATTCTACAAGTGCTAGAAAGGGTACCTTCTTTTGGGGTAGTCCTTTGCTAGATGCCATGGCTGAATAGGGAAGAACAGGGTGGTAAATGGCAATAGGATGGAGAGAAATATCCTATAGAAATCTGAAGAGATGCATTTTTTGTCATTTTAATTTTTCATTTAATTGACTCCTAATCATAGAGTTTCTTGAACCCAATTATTGAAATGTCTTAATAATCACCCAGGAATGTGTTTTGTTTTATTTCTTCAGTTGATGGGTTTGCCCATTCTGATTCAGTCATAGAGAAAAGTCCACTCTTTGTGAAGAGATTTGAGTGTTTAAACACTTTGTTACGCACTAGGATCTTATCATCTCTGACTTGTATCCAGTGACCCCATTAATTCGAGGATAAGAGAAACTAAATCTTATCTTATATAAACATAATGAATATTAGTACTAGCAATGCTTGGTATGTGACTTAGATTATTTGTTATAATAAATTGGCCTTTAGCATGGTTCCTCCATAAACAAGTCCTGGAAAATGAGAGATGGGTACATTCAGGCATTCTGATAAAAAATGTTCTGGCAAAATGACTATTAATACTTTATAATGTAGGCTTAGACTTTAAAACTTAGAATGTTACAGGCAGTAAAACTATAAAATGTGATCATTCAAAAGAGCTAGAATGAGTAGTCTTTGCAAATTAAAAAAAAAAAAAAAGGTGAAAAGGACTGATATGTAAAAATTGAGTTCAATTTACCAGTAAAGCTATATGAATTTGATAAGTCAAGGATCTTAGGAAGATGGGTTCAGGCTACTGGGTTTCAACAGTCACATAAAAATTCACCAGTTTATTCTATTATCTATGTTAATGAAGGTATGGTATGATCCTGATAAAAAGAAAGCTATGTTCAAATGAACAGAAAGACTCTTTAGGACAGAGTAATTCAACACATATCCCAGCAGATGCCAACAACATCAGCTTCCTCTCCTGAACAGGAGGAACTGGTTCAAATTCAGAAAGGCACCTAGAGAAAAGGGGATTAGATTTGGCAGCTGAGAATCACTAAAGGTCAGCAAGTATCAGGGAATGAACCCGGTTCTTAAACAAATCTAATTCTTCCATGTCAGATTCATTGAAGATCAATTATTGTTCATATGTCTTCCTCCTTTCTCCTCTTTTTGCTTATATATTTTGTTCTCTTCCTTTTTCATCTTCCCTCTTTATTTTATTGGGGGAATTTTTTTTATAGAAAAGTTCATGGGATTTAATAAGAAATTGTTGAAAAGATAAGATATTGCTTTAAATTCTTTAAAATCTCCTTAATGAAAAAAAATATGCATGTTGAGAGAGAGAGAGAGAGAGAGAGAGAGAGAGAGAGAGAGAGAGAGAGAGAGAGAGAGAGAATGCATTGTTAAAATCACTGGTGACACCTTTGTATTCAAGTATGTCTGGGTTGGCTAGAATCAGGAGAAATTAGTTGGGAAGTTTGATGGGAGATTGGAGGCAGTTTAATCTAGTGGCTAAGTACTGGATTTGAAGCCTAGGGAGAGAAATTCAAATTTTGCTTCTATAACTTTTGTTCATTAGTTTCAAATGTGACTAACTCTTTGAGACTACATTTGGCAAAGATACTAGAGTGGTTTGGCATTTTCTTCAGCTCATTTTCCAGATGAGGAAACTGAGGCAAACAGGGTGAAGTGACTGTCCAGGGTCACCCACCTGCTACTTACTAGATATCCGAGGCTGATTTGAACTAAGGTTTTCCTAATCCCAGGCCCAATACTCTCTCCATTGTGCCCACTATGGGTTGTGACCATGGGCAAGTCACTTAATCTCTCCAAATATCAGCTTTCTTATCTCTCAGTTGAGGATAATAATACATCTCATAGAATTATTGGTTAGGAGGATCAGATGAGATGATCTATATCAAAAAGCTATCAAGACTTAAAGAACTGTGTAAATGTCAGCAATTATTATTAAATAACTATAGCATCATTATATATACTTTGTATGTAGAGAATTGAAAATAGCTGTTAATTTATACCAGTAGCAACTAATATGGTATAAGAAATCCAAAGAAATGGTATCTTCCAGAGTTGTCTGATTTTTAGTGCTTAAGTAGTGAAGAGAATGTGGCTTACTTATTACATGTGACTAAAAAGAGAATTCTGATTCTTATGACTAATGATTTATAATAATACTTCACATTTACATAGAATTTTATAATTTTCAAAGCCCTTTCACATTATCTCTTTTGACCTTCACAGCTTTATGACTAGGCAGAGTTAGCATGTGCAGTTTGTATGTACATGTACTTATACATGTATAAGTTATAAGTATGTGTATACATATATATATGTATATATACATACATATATATAAGTATATGTACATATACTACATATACTTGTATATAAGTATGTATATATATATGTATATATAAGTATAAGTAACTTATACATACACACATACACACTTTATGTTCAACATGATGTCCTGATGGCAGGTACTCCTATTCCTATAGCCCAAGAGTTCCTTTTTTGTGTGCTTCCCATAACCAATTATATAGTAGGTATGATTAGCTCCTAGCAAGATGTAGAATATTTCTATATCTATAGCTATGTATTAGAAAGAAAATACAACTTAGTTTTGAATGGGAAAACAGCATCATATAGTAGAATGAGCAGTGACTGGATTCAGAAAATGTGAGTTCAAATCTTGCTTTGGGATTGAGTGATACTACTTGAATGACTTTGGGAAAATGAATTATTCTGTCTGAGCCTTGGTTTCCTCATCTTTGGGTTCCAGTTCTGACATTAGCAGTATGACTATGTATAAGTCACTTTCAGACTTGGTTCAGGAGTTGCTGTTTTAAGGTATACTAGGCTTTCAGTCATTCTTTGGAATCTTGCATACAAATTTGATTTATTGAACTATGTTGCCTGACCTCTTCACCCTAATTTTAACAGTAATCTTGTAAGAATAGAGAAATTTTGGAATTCCTTTTTAGCCCATTCCCAAGGAGAAAGTGAGATATGGTTTACATAATACACCCAAATGGCACTGAACAAGATGTAGAGAATCTTAAGAAGCAAGCAAGGAGCTCCATAGCCATTAAAACCTTTCATAGCAAAGAGGAATTCAAAATACATTTTTGTGAACTGTTGATGCCATGTTATGTATCTGTATATTTCATTCAGGATTAAATCATATATTCAAAGTTTCATATTTTTAATAGAAATATACTGTGATTTTCTGTATTTGTTTCTATAATGAATATGAATGTCTGATTCCATATCTAAACCAAGAAATATACAGTAGCATTTTTTTTAAAATTGAACCATTTAATCAAGAGTGTATTGGCATGTAGTTGGGAAAGGGAAGACATTCTCAGGATCATTTTTGGGAGTGTGGAAAACCTGTCCTGAATGGTGAGGGTCACAATATATGCTAACAAAAAAATAGTATGTGTGTGAATTGGGGGTAGGGTGGAGGCAACACTGAAAGTGTAAATAAAGGAGTACATTTTTGTGATAGAGTAAATAAGACCGACAGATATTCACTAAAAAGTGCATCTAAACATAAAAGAATAAAGGTTAAATATTAATTAAAGCTGGCTGCTTCTTCACTCCAATTTTTTTGGTAGAGGTGTACAACTTGTCAAGGCAGCTGGAGTCTTCAGCAGCTTGCTCAGTCTTTGAGCTAATGGTTATCAGAACCTGAATCCCACTGCTTGCTAGTCACAGATATAATCAAAGTTTCTTTTCCTCAAGATTAGGATGTTAGGGTGAATGTTTAAATGGCAAAGTATTATTTTTTTTTAAATGGCTTTCTTAGTATCTGTAATTTCTTGAATTAGACAAGTTAAAAAAAAATCTTTGGGCTCAGTGTAACTCAGTTCTTCTGTTCAGAGTACAGAGATGGTTAAGGGATACTTCTTTATATTTGCCACAGTCTCTGGATTTGAATGCCCGGTGATTCATTATTGTGAGTACTCTCAACTAACATATTAAAATCCTTGCATACTTGGGAAGGTCTTAGTATAGTTGAAAGAGTTCTTCATGGAATCAGGTGCCAATCCTGCCTATGGTACTTATTAGCTATGTGAGAATGGCTATCGCAAACTCTCAGAGTCTTGATTTTCACCAATGTAAAATGGGAATAGTAAATAATACACTCCCTGCCTTTTAGGACTGCTGTACTTAAAAAAAAAAAAATGTTTTGCAAACTTTAAGGTATAAAAATATCAGTGATAATTTTAATGAGTTGATCCGACCTAAAAACTCCATTGGCCTGAGGGCAAAATGGTGACATTGCTTCTCCAGACTAAACTAGAGAATGGTTAGAGTACAAACAAAAAGTCGATTTTTAGGTCTGTAAATGAGGTCATGAAGAGTTGGACATAACTGAAACAAATGAACAATGACACAAACTCAGAACCTTTATTGCCTTATTATTGCATAGTCTTCGTAATCACTATGCCATGAATATGCATCAGAGGAGGACCTTGGAGGACTTACCACAAGAAAGCCAAAAATTATTCAAGCATCATCTTCTCAGTGGGTTCTATGCTATTGCTTTAAAGGCTCATATTTATGCTTCTACGAGACAACTAGTTATAGTGATGATAATGCTAATAGTATCATGTTATTTTTGTAACAGGCTTGGCATTTTTTCCACAGCTTTTTTATATGCAAAATGCTTTGTAAACTTTGAATCATTATGTACATGTGTTATGATATACATGTGCAATATGGTGTAGTTGATAAGAAAGCTATTCTCGAGAGTGAGGAAGATCTTATTCAGGTGACCTGCTGGCACATACCAGCTGTATGATCCTGGGTAAATTGCTTAACCTCTCAGTTCCCTAGACAACTGTCTGAGACAATTTCTCCATGCCTTAAGTAGAAAGTCTTAATGAATTGCTCTGGCTTAAAAAAAAAAAAAAATCTATCACCTGGTGGCAACATCTTGTTAATGAGCCTTTCCATATTTAGCTAAGCTTCTTCTCAAATGACAGACAACATTGATTATGGGAATTTTTTTTCACTGGAAGTTCCCTATGCTATTGAAATTACAAATCTGGTCCATAAAACTGTGTATAAATTATTACTTAATTCACATAAGAATGCTGTGAAATAGGTATAGCTAGAGTTCCCCAGCTCCTTCATTCTCCCCAAAGTCCCCAGATGAGAAAGGAACATAGTCACTTTCTCTTCTATATCAGAGAGGAACATGTCTTCCTCCTGCTAAGCATAAGAGATTCTAGGTTTCCTTCTCAGTAGAGATTATTTAGCAAAAACTGAATGGCCACTCATCTGGAATGTTGAAGTTATTCTCATTCAACTACAGATTGAATAAAATGGTCCTCATCTGAGATCTCTTCCAAAATTTATATTCTGTAAATTTTTTTGGTCAGTGAAGTTGAATCCAGATCCACTTTCTGACTTCTTCCCCTGACCCTACTCATTTTACATATTAGAGTTAAGGCTAAGACAGGTGAAATAACTTGTCTTGAGAATTATAGCTAACTAGCAGCAGAGCCAGGAATGGATTCCAGGTTTCATATGCTCTATTTTAATTGATAACTATGACTGGTAGGAATCTCTCTGGAATTTTACACAGTTCCCTTTATTTTCTTGTAATTCTAACTGAAGGAAAAACAATTCCTGTATGTTCTTGATTTCTTGAATGCAATCTATTATAAAGGATAACATATTGTAGTGAATATATTCATCCCCAGTGTTTGGAGATGGGAGATGTTGAACTGGTTAATTGAATATTAAGGTTACCTAGAAAGTACATTTTTGAAGCACTTAGAGTACCAATGTTCCAAGCCTTTGAATTTAGCAAAGTGCACTTAACTCCCTAACTAGGATGACCAATTCAACATTTCTTTGATGATTCAGAAGGTAGTTCAAAGTGCTACAGTACTGTAGGATCATCATCATTAACACTGAACATAGTTATATGGAAGCAAGTTCTTATTAAATGTATTTTCTATTCAAGGGAACTAATGAAAAAAAAAATCAAATGAAGGTGGCCTAGCTGTACCTGATCTAAAACTATATGATAAAGCAGAGATCACCAAAACCATTTGGTATTGGCTAAGAAGTAGACTAGTTGATCAGTGGAATAGGTTAGGTTCACAGGACAAAATAGTCAATATAGCAATCTAGTGTTTGACAAACCCAAAGATCCCAACTTTTAGGATAAGAATTCACTATTTGACAAAAACTATTGGGAAAACTGGAAAGTAGTATGGCAGAAACTAGGCATGGAACTACACTTAACACCATATATCAAGATAAAATCAAAATGGATTCATGATTTAGGCATAAAGAATGAGATTACAAATAAATTAGAGAAATATAGGATAGTTTACCTCTCAGACTTGTGGAGGAGGAAGGAATTTGTGACCAAAGAAGAACTAGAGATCATTATTGATCACAAAATAGAAAATTTTGATTATTCCAAATTAAAAAGCTTTTATACAAACAAAATCAATGCAGACAAGATTAGAATGGAACCAATAAACTGGGAAAACATTTTTACAGTTAAAGATTCTGATAAAGGCCTCATTTCCAAAATATATAGAGAATTGACTATAAGAAATCAAGCCATTCTTCAATTGATAAATGGTCAAAGGATATGAACAATTTTCAGATGATGAGATTGAAATTATTTCTACTCATATGAAAGGGTGTTCCAAATCACTACTGGTCAGAGAAATGCAAATTAAGACAACTCTGAGATACCACTACATACCTGTCAGATTGACTAAGATGACAGGAAAAGATAGTGACAAATGGACGGGATGTGGGGAAATTGGGACACTGATACATTATTGATGGAGTTGTGAATGGATACAGCCATTCTGGAGAACAATTTGGAATTATGCCCAAAAAGTTATCAAACTCTGCATACCCTTTGATCCAGCAGTATTTCTACTGGGCTTATATCCCAAAGAGATATTAAAGAAGGGAAAGAGACCTGTATGTACCAAAATGTTTGTGGCAGCCCTCTTTGTAGTGGTAAGAAACTGGAAAATGAATGGATGCCCATCAATTGGAGAATGGTTGGGTAAATTGTGGTATATGAATGTTATGGAATAGTATTATTCTGCAAGAAATGACCAGCAGCATGAATACAGAGAGGCTTGGAGAAACTTACATGAACTGATGCTGAGTGAAATGAGCAGAACCAGGAGATCATTATACACTTCAACAACAATACAGAATGAGGATGTATTCTGATGGAAATGGTTGTTTTCTTTTTTTTTTTTTTTCAATTTTAATTAATTAATTAATTTTTAAAAATAACTTTTTATTGACAGAACCCATGCCAGGGTAATTTTTTACAACATTATCCCTTGCATTCACTTCTGTTCTGATTTTTCCCCTCCCTCCCTCCACCACCTCCCTCAGATGGCAAGCAGTCCTTTACATGTTAAATATATTACAGTATATCCTAAATACAATATATGTGTGCAGAACCGAATCATTCTTTTGTTGCACAGGGAGAATTGGATTCAGAAGGTATAAATAACCTGGGAAGAAAAACAAAAATACAAGCAGTTTATATTCATTTCCCAGTGTTCTTTCTTTGGTTGTAGCTGCTTCTGTCCATCCTTGATCAATTGAAACTGAGTTAGATCTCTTTATTGAAGAAATCCACTTTCATCAGAATACATCCTCATACAGTATCGTTGTTGAAGTATTATAATGATCTCCTGGTTCTGCTCATTTCACTCAGCATCAGTTCATGTAAGTCTCGCCAATCCTCTCTGTATTCAGGCTACTGGTCATTTCTTGCAGAACAATAATATTCCATAACATTCATATACCACAATTTACCTAACCATTCTTCAATTGATGGGCATCCATTCATTTTCCAGCTTCTAGCCACTACAAACAGGGCTGCCACAAACATTTTGGCACATACAGGTCCCTTTCCCTTCTTTAGTATCTCTTTGGGGTATAAGCCCAGTAGAAATATTGCTGAATCAAAGGGTATGCACAGTTTGATAACTTTTTGAGCATAGTTCCAAATTGCCCTCCAGAATGGCTGGATGTGTTCACAATTCCACCAACAATGTATCAATGTCCCTGTTTTCCTACATCCCCTCCAACATTCTGCATTATCTTTCCCTGTCTTTCTAGCCAATCTGACAGGTGTGTAGTGGTATCTCAGAGTTGTCTTAATTTGCAGGAATGGGTATTTTCAACAAAGAGAATATTTAATTCAGTTCCAATTGATCAATGATGGACAGAATCAGCTACACCCAGAGAAGGAACACTGGGAAATGAATGTGGACTATTTGCATTTTTGTTTTTTTTCCCAGGTAATTTTTACCTTCTGAATTCAATTTTTCTTGTGCAACAAGAAAACTGTACAGATCTGCACACATATATTGTATCTAGGATATACTTTAACATGTTTAACATGTATAAGATTGCCTGCCATCTTGGGGAGGGAATGGAGGGAAGGAAGAGAAAAGTTGGAACAGAAGTGAGTACAAGGGACAATATTGTAAAAATTACCCATGTGTATGTTCTGTCAATAAAAAGCTATATTTTCTAATTATTTGGCTTCTGGATAAATCATAGATGGATGCAGTTTCCATAGCTTGTATTTTTAAGCTAAAAGGTCAGAGCTAGCTTTTTTTTTTTCCACTTAGGATAATCCAATGAAGCAGATAAAATGGTGGGATTGAGGGTATGAATGAAGAGCAGAGTCATTTAGTAGACTACTTGATATACACGAAAGGCAGGACCTTTTTTTTTTTTTTTTTTTTGGCCTATTTTTCCTGGAGAACTCATATGAGCAAAATCAGGACTTCTGCAGTTATAAAAAATTTAGAAAAGGAAAAGACCCGTTAAGCTCAATTCAGAATGATTCCTATATCAGTCTCTAGTACTTTGAGTAAGAATAAATATTTTAGACTACTCAATACTCACTTCCTTTAAGTTACAGATAAATGTAGATAAATTTATTCTGCTGGGATCATGCTTATATCTGTAACATCAGATTCTCTCAGAATATTTTACTCACGGTGCTGAAGTCCACTATTCCTCATTAATTTATTTTAGGAACATTTGCCTCTTCATTCCTTTCCATGATTGCATATTTCTCTCCAATTTGAAACTGGCTTATATCTTGGTAATTAAGAACCAAGTATGTTTGCCTTTAATCTCACACCCTCTTTTCAGGTAACATTAAGTATCCCATAATTGGCCTTTAAAGTCAGTCCTCAGCTGCAGTTGCTGGTAATCTCAATATTATCTAAATGAGAATCTGTTTTGAGCTGTTTTATCAGAAGCCCAAAGTTGTGCTGAATTTGAATCCTATCTTACCTTCTTTGGTCTATTGAAGAGATTGGCCTATTTGATCTCTAAACACTTCTAGGTTTGCAGTTCTTCTGCCCTTTAGCAGGTTTTATTTGTCATTTGTAGTAAAGCTGTGACAATAATCACTTCTAACAGGGATGCTGTTTTTAAAAAATAAAACAATACAAAGGCTGTTTTTTTTTTTCTTGTATATCCACAAATAAGGGGGGAAAGCCATTTTATCATTCCTTTATATCACATTCACATTTACTATCTTCATAGTGTGGTTTAAGTTTAGTTTTGGGGATAGCTTTGTGTATGGCAAGTGCTTTGATTTCATACTTTAGGTCCCAAATGTCCTTACTGTATCATTAAGTGCCTTCAGTAATATTGTATGAAATACTTTTTTTTTTCTTTTTAAAGGAAACAGATTCATTTAGTAGACAACATTATGATTTAACATTTGAGGAGATTTTGAAAAATGACCCCAGAAATAAAATCCCAACTGCACTTACTTTAAAATATTATTGAATTATATAACATTAAAGACTAGATTATTTCACATAGAGTTTGAGGAAGGTGAACATCTTCACCTACTAGATGTAAAAATTTTTTGTCATCTGTTATTCACATAAAATATTAATTTGCAGTCTGTTTTATTTTTTTCCAATCTTGATAGAGTATTTTCTTTTTGTTGATTAAAAATAATACAATGAAATTATAGACAATAGTGAATACATTTTTCATATTTTGGCAAAAGCCAAGAATTCTAATTTAAGTGAGCTATGCAACTCTGAAAATAAACAAAGATTCCATCCCTCAGGCTAAATGATGTTATGAGATTCAATTAAAAAAAAAGATACCCAAGTTAAAGGTGGACTAAACTCTGTCCCAATATTAAATGGAAATAATATGACCAAAATGAAAACAGTTTTCTGTATGTAAGAATTTTTAAAAGGAACATGGAATGTTTTTACAATTCAAAAGTGATAATGACTATTTTTGCTATTCTGCAAACATTAATTACCATCAGTGTGGAAGGTACTGAGTACACAAAGAAACAGCTAAAAAATCCCTGGCCTCAAAAGCTTACATTTTACTGGGAATATAACAAATAAACAGATGAATAAATATATGATAATTTAAAGATAAAGTACTGATTACTATAGTGACCAAGAAAGTCTCCCCTTAGAATAGAGATTTTAATACATATTTTTTTATATCATAGATCCCTTTGGTGGTATGGGAAAATCTGTATACCTCTTCTTAGAAAAACATTTTTAAATGCATAAAAGTTAAGATACAGAATTTGAACAAAAAGTGATTATACTTATCCCCAATTTATCAAATTATATAAAATATATGAAGTTATATATTAGACATAATATGTGTAACTTATCCATTATATATAATGATATGTGTAATATGTACACAATTATGTATAATGATACTCTATGTAATTACAGGGAAAATCCAGTTTGTCAAGTTATATAAATAATTATATGATTATAATTATGTTTATTATATATCAAGTTATATATGTATAATTTGATAAACAGGATTTACATATATACACATACACACATATAAATATATATTTATATGTATATAAACATATATAGTCTGTGTTATGTATCATATGGTATATATACACATGCATATACACACATATTTCATACATCACTGGTTGATGTTCTCTGCCTTTAAACTTGGGATAGGAGCTGAATCTTGAAGGAACTTGAAGGAATCTGAGAGGAAAAGATGAGGAGGGAGTATATTCTGGGATAAAGGACAGCTTGTGTTAAGATCCATCTTCTTAAACTATGGTGAATGATCCCATAGGGTCTCATAATTAAATGTGGGATTGCAAAATTCTGATGTATTAACAGTAAGTATTTGATTTCTATATCTATATTTTTTACTTAAATACTCAAGGTAACAAAAATTTCTCAGGCAAAAAACGGTCACAACTGGGAAAAATTTAAAAAGCCCTGTCAAGACATGAATATGGGAGATGAATGCCAAATTTGGGTAAAGTGAGTCTACCAATTTAG
The DNA here is from genome assembly GCF_016432865.1 of Antechinus flavipes. Lineage (NCBI taxonomy): Eukaryota > Metazoa > Chordata > Mammalia > Dasyuromorphia > Dasyuridae > Antechinus > Antechinus flavipes. The sequence continues at coordinate 106,512,587 of NC_067398.1, forward strand.
CTACAGTGAAACGTGTGTGAAAGGCAGAATGTGTAATTGTATAGTAAGCCTAGAAAGGTAGACTAAAAGCAGATTGTGAATGGCTTTATTTTATGTACCTAAGGAATTTGCATTCACATATTATTTCATTTACTTCTTACAAAAATCCCAATGAAATGTTTCAGATGTGTTCACTGTCATCTTCTGGATGCCAACTCAGATTTATCACCTTATTTCTCTCTTTAGAAGTTGGTTACTTTATTCACAAACTTAGCATCTGTGAAAAAGTCTGCAAGAGTGTAAGCTTGAATATAGTTTGTGCCACATACTTAGTTGGCCTATAAAGAAATTCTTCCAGAGTGTTTTGAGACATCTGAAAGGCAATTTTCTACATGCTTTTAACTGAACATACTGTTACCTAATGGGCAGCAGCACCATATGAAACAGGCTAAGTCTTATTTTATTTTCTACTCTTCTTTCCTGTTTTGCCTATATCCCTTTGTAAGTTAAACACACTGAAGTTCCATCTGCTCTAAACCATTGCTGGTTTTCATTTCTTTTTGCAAGGATATTTTTCAAGTGACTTTATGGAACAGATGTTTGCATATAAGCACCCCTTCTCCCTTTCCTAATGCCTTTTCACATAGATGAAAAAAATGCATTGCTGCTGTCCGTGGTGAATTTTGTGGCTCTCTTTTGATCTGGATTGTTGCACAGTAATGCATGATAATATGGCAACTGCAGTCATCCAGGAAGTTCCCTTGGTTTTCCTTTATTCAATAACTATATCACAGCTAGTGCTGCCAACATTCAAACTGCATTAGCTCTTGCTAATTCTCCCTATGATCTGTAGGCCAAAAAGAAAAAAAAAAAAAAAAAAAAGGTTCCAACTCTAAACATCAAACCCACCCACCTTCTTTCTCAGAGTTTGGCATTCATGATGTAGTAGAAAGAGCTCTGGGCCTGGGTTTTGAAAGTCTAGGTTTGAGTTTTATTGGATTATATGTCCCTTCCCTTTTTTAACCTCATTGTTCATCTCTAAAATTATGGAGTTTGCTTTAAATCATCTTTTCTGACTATGTTATTCTGTGAGGTTGCCTGTGGGATTCTAAATGATATCTACATATATAAATGGTAAAAATTTGCAAGGAGCTTTGGCTTCATTATCAAATTTGATGTTCACAATAATCTGTTTAAATTAAGTACTTATTAATCTCATTTTATGAAGAAGGAAATAAAAACTCAGATAAGTTAAAGGATTTGTCTAAAATCTTGTAGAAGAACCAACCTCTCCTGATTGAGTGCTGTTCTAAAGCTCTTTTCACTATCCCACATTGCCTCCCATGATAATCTTAATCAAAAATTCATAAAGTGACCCACATTAAAGTATATTCGTGGAATAGGTAATTTCAGTATAAAACTCCTCTAACTTCCCTGTAGATCCAAAACATATCGTGTCAGGTCTGTCATGAATCTGCAAATGTTATAATACTTAATTATGACATAAAGCAATATTTCTCAAAGAAGAAAACTCACAACTTTGAAAGGAATGTGGCAAAATTTATGATCAGAAACTGGGTTTTGAAGAGTACTACTTACTATCAAAATCTCCTCTCTTTTGCCAATGGGACCAAGTATTTTGTTTACTTGTTTACTTCTAGTTCAGTCTTAAAGAAAGGAGAGAAATCTCAATCTCTCTCTCTCTCTCTCTCTCTCTCTCTCTCTCTCTCTCTCTCTCTCTCTCTCTGAATATTTCATTATTTAAATCAAAAGATTTTGAATTCATTCATTTCCCCTTTCCAGACCTCAATTTCCTAGTCTGTAAAATAAGAGTGTGACTAAATCACCTCCAAGTCTCTGCTCTGTGATCACTTCAGAAAGGTATTTAAATATACAGTGTGGAAAATTCAATTTAAACAATTTTTCCTCTTTCAGAAAAGATATTCTTGCTCTTGATAGACCCTGACATATTCTTCACAGTTCTAAGATAGCTGTAGTTTTCATTTTTGGAAAGTACACATCATACATTTTAAAGCACTGGTTTATTTATGCTCTTTTTTGCCTGCTTGGTGTCACAGGTACACCAGAAAGCTGATGAGTTAGTCATTTTGATTGCCAGAAAGACATATTTGGGAAACCCTTGGAAAGTGAAGACCGTTCCATTCAATTGGTAAATGAATGAGGGAAGAGGAGATTGTAGATCACTTTTTTGGCAATACCACATCATTTGTCTTATATTTCTGAACTAAAATAATAGACTCATATAGTTGATCAATTTTCCTTAATAAATATTTAATAAAATAAATCTCATGTAGTTACATGAGATTAGTGTGACAAATCTAATTTTAAATTTATAACTCTTAATCTTGTATTTGAATGCATCACATAATAAAATAGATATTTCAGTCAGATCATGAGAAGTAAAAAAATGCGAGTAATACAGCTAACTTTGCCTTTGCCTTTTCTATGTAAGTGGGTAGTCTGGGGAATTAAATATTTTTCTGTTTCTTTCCACCACCACCCCAACCCCAGCCCCCAGTTTCATCAATCCTGAATGCATTGGTCAAAATATGACCTATCCCTAGAAGAAGCTATTGGTGTTCAAACCTTGTTTACCACAGGTTTTACCTAGGTTCTAAGGAATTGAGATATTTTAAACTTAGATGTGTAATTTTACTGTTAAAACGTCATTTAAAACTTCATGGATAAAACAAAATATTTCTTGAATGATGTGCCCACTTTTGTTATGGTTGGTCTTATGGAGGGTTAGTTGCTAGAGAACCAAGTTATAGCCAACTCTGCCTCTTAGTCAATTCCTTGGCACTAATAATTGAAGTTTTTTGGCTAAAATGAGTAAATGGATATGGATTAATAAAAGGATATTCACTATTTGTCATATGTTTCTGGGAAGTTTCCTTAAGGTAGCTTTCAGCAAAATATAAACACAGTATTATAAGCTCCTTAAGAGCAAGAATTAGTTTTCATTTTTTTATCTTTTTATTTCTTAGTACCTAGAACAATATCTTCCTTAATGAGTACTTAATAAACATTTATTAAATTTGGGTAATATAGATATGTCAAATGCTTTATAAAACAAGTGATGATCCCTGATTTCATGACAATAGCTCTGAACTTTAATTTATTAGTTCAAAATTTCAAGGATGGTTGGGAAAAGCAGGGGTTCCAGATTTTAAGAATCAATAGGACAGCTGAAGAGCCCAAAAAGTTTCCATTTTTAAAAATAGTTGAAGTGTACGGGTTTCTGTAAATCATAATCGTTTTATAAAACTGCTACACAGACTATATTAACTTATGAGAACATAGTTCTCCACATAGCAATCTTATGAAATAGGTGTTACTATTTTCCTCATTTTATAAGATAGAAAACTGAAGTTGAGGTCTTAACCAATGGAAATGATACAAAGGATATTTTCATTGGTTCTTTCCACAGAGGAAATGTGACACATCTTTCCCAACTAACCTTAGGTGGAAGTATAGGAAAATTCTTATATTCCTGAAATTTGGGGGAGAACCCTATATCTTAAATTCACATATATATGTATTTGTGTATATGTATAATATAATATAAATGATTTTACAAGCATTCACTTGCTCTGTCCAGATCATATCTCTGGCCACTGTACCACTTTACTTCTGCTACATGGAATAGTAGATAAAATGCTGAGCTTGGAGTCAGAAAAGATCTGAATTTATACCCTACTTATATAACCCTGAGAAAGGCTGTTGATTAATTTCCTGATGAACAGAGTTTTAAACAGGTAGTGCTTTGTAAATTCTTTGGGAAATCATTTATACAACACTTCTTGAGTAACGGATTTATATTTAAGGAAAAAAGAATTAATTTCGAGAATATTGAAATTCTGCTCTGGTTTTTTGTATTAATTTAGTGAAAATTAGGAGGTGGAATTTCAGTTCCTCTGTGGAATAAACCAGGAAAAATAACCATTGCAGCATTTCCATTGGTTGAGTATCATTTGTAATTGGACTGATGACTAATCTCACTTTATAAATGTCTCTGTTAGGCATTACAAGTGACATATTAATGTTTGAGTAAGCCCCTGACCTGCCACAGATTCAAAGTGAAGTCCAAAAAGTGACAACATTTATTTTCATTTTCTATGTACTAAGTATACTCTGTCTTGTATTTGAAGATTAAATCACTTTCCCTATGGATGACTTACTATTTAATTTTGGTCAGCCAATTTGTGGTTACATTTTCCTCTCTTTAAAATGGAGATGATTCTTATCCTCATGCAAAGATGTGGGGATTTTTGAGGCATAAGACATAGGAAAAAGTGATGCATTTTCATTTCATTTCCAATGCACAAGCATTTTATTTTTTGTGCCTAATACATCTCAGACACTATGCTAAGTTCTGGACAAAGAGAAACAAAATATGAAACATTTTCTCCTCTAGGAGCTTATGTTCTTTTGGAAATGCAGAAGTGTGGGAGAACAATATGTGCTAGATGTGAAAGGCCTTAAATGCCAGACTAAAAGAGTTTGCATTTTTATTCTTGGAAAGATGGCACCATATGAAGAGTATTTAGAATAGATGTCTCCATAAAAGAACATAAATATTCAGTCAAGTAATGATAATTTTATATTTTCTAAAAAAAAAATCTCTTTTAATAATCAAAATCACAGTTTTTGTTTTTGTTTTTTTATCTCTGAGAGACTGCCACAAGTAGGCAGTCTTAGTAAAATCAAACACAGACCTTATATAGGAGGAGTTAAAGTTAAAGAAAGCTTTTGAAGAAGTGAGAGGTTCCTCCACAAAGCAGACTTAAAAGACATTTTTCTGTCTCTAGCCTTTCCAGAGATCCTATTCTCCTCCCACAAGGAAACCAAATGAAGCCAAATGACCAACAAACAAAAAACACCTGTCGTGGGTAAACTTATCCAGGACAGGAAAATGTCAGATTTTAAAGACAAACTTGATATTTTGATTGAGACTCTCTTTCCCCCACTAAAAGATTTTTGTATTTGAAAACAATTCCAGCAAACACTGATAATTTGAATGAAAGCTCAGATCCTTTGAATGATAAGAAATATAGCCTGGGTAGGTGTTTAGCCTGGCCCTCACCCAGGACAAAAATCATAACATTCCTTTTGCTGACTCTGAAGAAAATATTCTTAGGTTAATTTCAAGAATAATATCTTATGTGAACCAAAAGGTATTTGACTAATTTTTTCCGTCAATGCTTTTTGGCTACTCATAAAACACTCCTTGGTTGTTAATTTAATTTTCTTAAATTAATTTTGAATGTAGAATAACAGATGTGATCAAGCACAGAATGTTTTCAATAAGTACTGCTATTAAAAAAAAAAAAAAAACCTGCCTCATTTTAGCATAATGAAACCTATTTACAATAGTCAGTGAGTGAATTGGGTGAGTTTACTTTCCAGAAGTTGTCAAATAGCAACTTTAAAATGTGTATGACATTTGGATTGGGGGATGAGGTGGAGAACAGATTTAAAAAACAAAAGGAAAACAGCCTACAAGGATTTCCAGGTAGGAAAATACTGCTGCTATTCTACTAGGTTGATATTGCAGCAGCCATATTTATTGTTCTAGAGAAAAAGAAGGAAGATTTCCAGAGGTTGGAGTGAATACAATGTAAGCCTTTCTAGTACACTAAAAAAATCTCTGAGATTATTTCTACTCTGTTAGTTTAGTTCTTTTCTTCTATATCTACTCAGGTGGTTCTTTCAGCCTCTATCTCCACCAGAGTCAGTGGGTAAATAAATGTTTACCACAGAGTACACAGCAGTTTCATAAGTAAGTGGCCATTTGCCGCTCACCCATGAAAGACCTACTCCCATTGCACGAGAAAATGAACTGGAACCCAAATGACAAAGCTTTAGGATGGCCACGAATCTTACTTTTCCTGACCTATAACTATCTAGCTGTAATCCATTAATGGTATAGCATATTGAAGGGATAACCAACTATTTTATCGGATGGCTATAGTTCAAGCATTAAGAATGGCAAGCCATTTCCTTTTAATTAAAGGCCATGTAGTATCAATATTTCTTATTTCTCAGGACCCAAATATAGAACTTTGACCATTGTTTTCTTATTCAAATCTTAACTCTAAATAGCACACATCACATCTGCTTCAAATGATTGAGCATCCCAACAACCTCGCTAATTGCACTAAGTGCATTTGTGCCAATTTCAAGAAATTTTCTGATGTTTAATTAGCAGTTCCCAAGTTGCCTGTATTTAATAAAACAAAACTGTAGTTAAAATACAGCATGTTTTAGCACAGTTTTTCTCCGAGTACCTAATTTATGAATCATGTCTGACAGTTCCCATTTAAAAAAAAAAAAATGCTGGTCTCCTCATCATTTCTCTCTTCTGACCTGGCAACATGGGGTTGTAGAAAAAAAAATTCTTGACTGATTACAAAGAACCTTGGTTTCTAGATATCAAAGTCAGCCCATTTCTCTGATCTTTAGTTCTTTGTAAATGAGGGGCTTAAGCTGCTTTCTAAAGCCTTTTATAGTTCTAACAATTTGAGAATTTTTCTATATTTTTTAAAAAAAGAAAACGACTCCAACGCAAGCCCAATAAACTTTGGGTAGAGAATGCAAAAGGAAAAAAAAAATAAGAGAACAACATTAATTTTACTCTCCATGCATCTCCTTGCCACCTGCCTTTCTGTAACCTTCATATTCTGTGTACTTCCCTACTCCTCCTGCTCTACCTTTGTTTTTTTAGTTTGGGAATCATAATTAAATCCCCTGTCAACCCTCCTGAAATGGATGGACCTATCTACTATCTTATGGCTTCATTCAATATCTTATAACATTCCAAAACAAGATATTTCTCCCTGATCACCCCTTCTAGACTATAAACTCCTTGAAGGAAGCTGTTTTTTTCGTTTATATTTGTATATCTAGAATATAGAAAAATGTGTGGCATATAGTAGGTGTTTAATGAATGTATTTTCTTCTATTTATTCAAAAGGTGATTATTTCAAATCAAAACATGGTTTGCTATTAAACATGAAAACGAAAGGGACTCCTGATTGCAACCTATGGATCTTGTATTTAGTTTTCCTTTATGCCTTACTATAATATGATCCCCAAACCCTGGAATTCTATTGAATTCCTGCTTGCCTATTAGAACTCAACTCAAATATCATGTCTTCTACAAAGCTTTCCCTCATCTTCTTGGGTTAATAATGACCCATAGCACCTATGATAGAACACTAAAGTGTATGGTTTTGCCTGTACATTATGTATCCATGCACTCTCCTGAAAGTTTCCTGTAGATAGAGAAAGACCATGTTTCACCTGAATTTTATACCTCTTCATAGTCCAGTAAAAGCTTACAAAATATTTAAAGAGTGAATTAAAGTATCTTTTCAAAGAAGGTTTGTTAATAAGCTTTTTTCAACTCTTGTCTGGTTTTTTTTCAGCCTACCTGCCTTAATTGAAAAAGAATCTTCTCTGCATTGTAAAAGTGCATTTTCTAGGAGGAAGTTTCATTGACTTTGATTTGAAGGAAATAGCTACAGAACTTTTTTCCCTTTTGACTTGAGTTATATCTTACACGGTTTGAGTATTGTGTTCTTTTTTTGACCTGAGCACCAGTCTTCTGATCTTGAAATCTGTGAATATTCTATAATCTCTAGTGCCTTTCCAGAGGAGCTCAGCCTCCCCATTGCTTATCATGACCATAACCTCAGGCAACTGCAGTGTTGTGTTGATTTGCATAGTAATTTCTTTATGGAGCCTATGAACAATAATTTTGGATCTTGGCTCAGTCTGTAGTCTCTCTTAGTAACTAAGGTCCATTTTATTTTGTGAATAATGTGGTTGATAAAGGACCAAGCTGATACAGAGGCAGATGGGAACTGGCTGTAAACAGTGGTAAGTTAACCAACACTGGTTCCTTTGACCACTATGACTCTGAATACAAATCTTAGACACTCACAAAGTTGTTCAGGATTTTTAGAGAGGCCTCAGTGGAACCATGACTACAGTAAATAGCTGAGAAGACTTGTACTTCTGTTTTGACTTACTTAGGTGTTTTCACAAGAGTCAGAGGCTAAAGTTGAATGCAATTGTATTTGGACTGCCCACAGCCTTTGCAAAGTAGTAAGTTCAAATTAAAAATCTCTACCACTTTCATCCCTCTTATCATTCTCCATTTTTGTTATTTGTACTCTACTTGATCACTGGAGGGGTACAGGGTTGTGAACTTAGTGTCAGCTGGCCTAGATTCAAAGCTTCTCTTTGACAGTTATTTTATGACCTAGGCTAAGATTCTTGATCATTCTGGGTGTAGGCTTCTCAGTTGTAAAATGAGGGGATTTGGCCAAGTGATCTCTAAAGTAATTTCTACTAGCCTGAAGAGTCTATTAGTTCTGGTATATTCTGGATTTATGATTTTAGGTAATCAATTACTTATTTTATTATTTCCTAATATTCATTAGGTTTTCCCCATTTCATTCTCCTTTTTAAAGCCTGTGTCCACCACCTATATATCTTTTTTCCTTGGTTTGTTCACTAAATCCATATTTTTGGTAGTGTTTAGGAGGTTACAAAGTGACACAATGGAGATAAAGCACTGAAACTAGAGTTAGGGAAACCCGAGTTCAAATTTGACCTCAGACAATTCCAAATGTAATCCTGATTACTTACCCACTGTTTGCCTTAATAAATCGGGGAAGAAAATGGGAAGCTATTATAGTGTCTTTGCAAAGTAAACTCCAGAGACAATATGGCTGAATAATGGGGAGACTTAGCAGCATCTAAAGAACAGTTTCATAGGCATTACAACTGTTTCTAGTCAAGGATTTTTTTTTAATTAATCCTCAAGGGGCAGAGCTGGCAAGGGGCAACATGTTGGTACAAGAGCTCAGCTGGTTTAATATTACTGCTATAGTCTCCAATCTTTTGTAGTTTGACAAGAATTTGACCTTGAAATGGCAATTGTAGTGGGATGTATAGGAGAAACAGGGAGATATAGAAACTTCAGAGATATTCTGAGTAAATATAAACTGTCTAGATAGTTTTAGGAAAGTATTCAAATAGTCTTTGCTATTTAATCTTTTCAGAAGATGAAAAGAAAAATTGTCCAAGGAAAACAAGTTATTGGGAGAGAGGGAAAGCTAACATATATAGGCAGAAATAGCCTTATTCTGTTTTTTAAATGTACTTTGCAGGGAGAGGGAGGAAAAATGAGTTGTAACACTTTGGGCAATTTTCTTTTGTTTTTACAAAGGAATGGGGATGTTTAAAGAATCCAGTTATTTCTCATAGGAGTATTTTGGGATAGTATATAGAATTAGAAGGTTTTTGATGACATTTCATTAAAAGGAGAAAACAATCCAGCAAAAAACCCAATTCCATTTGGGAAGGGCTTAGCTTCTTTCAATAATCTAGTCTCTGAAATAAGTGTAGGTGAGCATATAGCTGGGAAAGCAGAATTTTACAGTGGAAAAATAAACTGCATATAAAGTCAAGGGACTTGTGTTCAAATCTTTTTATTTCTCTTGTGCAATTCACTTAATCATTTGGAACATTTTCTCCTTTTTGTAATGAGAAGGCCACATTTGATTTAAAGATTCTTTGTAGCTTAAAATGGGTGATTTTTTTTTTCTGACGTTCTCAGTAGCTTTGCTTTGACACTTTTATTTCGGTTGTATCATTGTCCTTGAGGATTATTCAATAAAATTATGGAGTGATCAAATCAGAGAATCTAATACCTTCAGATATGAACATATCTGATTTAGAGATTGACAGAGAAGAACACACATATAATAGAATACATTTATATTTAAGAAATATAACTTAACTATAACCAGGAACCTTGTGAGAAATGCTTGGTTGGGACTGAGTCATTACCCAGTTAAAAATAACCTTTCCAGGTCATGTCATTTTGTTTGCCGCAGTGAAATAAGTTTATTTCAGCAGAATGAAGCCATTATTAGCTTGGCAGAGTCCACTTGTCAGAATTTTATGGAGCAGAACACCGTTTGGCTGGGAAATTCAATAAATACCGTAATGTGAGAGGAGTTAAACTCCAAGGGCTGAAGGGGCACAGAGTGGGGGATTTGTCACTAATACAGTGTTTTACAGCTCCAATAAGAAAGTATTAGGATATATTAAGAATCATCATTAAAGGTCAGACAAACAAACCTTTTGTGAAATACCAAGGAAGCAAAGAGTGTAAATAAAGCAAAAACTTAAAGGAATGGTAGGATGAATGGCACTGAAAGATGAAAATAAATATAAAGGTGCTCAAATTGTTGTTGTTTTTTTTTTTTTTAATTAGTCCTTTTTTTCAGGACTATGTCTTTTTAATGTGTTCCCCCTGCAGTCTGGAAATTATTGAATAACTAAGTTATATTTGAACAACCTGAGTTAATAATGTCTCCAACCATCAGGACAACTTGCTGGGTGAAAATGTAGCCATTAAAAATTATATTAAAAATATAAATAGATAACTAGTAGCCATTTCTATCAAAGTGATAATGTATTCAGCTCATGTCCTTACTTCCTGGTGGAGTCCATGGCTAGCAAATACAATTCTTAAAAAAAGGAGAGATCCATATTATATTCCAAAAGTAGATATAATGTTCCAAACTTTCAGTAGTTTGTTTTGGGGACACAGTGCAATACAAGTTACTGTTCAAGTATAGGTGCTTTATGAAACAATCAGCTGTATTATGAAACATCTTTTTTGGTTGGAAATAACGAATCGACTTGGGGGATGATGGAAGGAATTACAATTCTTTAGCTTTAGATAGGATATATTATGTATAATTAAAAGACATACATACATACACATATACATATACACAAAAATATATATGGGATCTTTATTGTGAAGTATATGAAGTATCTGTGATTTTCTTAGCTTAGGGAACTCCCAGTATTAGAATTTCCTTTATCACAATTATGATAAATCTGAATTAAATTCATAGTTCATTTGTAACTTAAAAGAAAAGTCTTAGAGAATGATCTAAAGTGTTGTTTATTGCCTCTTTTTTTGGAGCTAGTGGCATGGTGGATAGAGTACTAAGCATGGAGTCAGGAAAATCTGAATTCAAATCCAAGACACTTCCTGGCTGTGTGATCCTGAACAAATCATTTAACCTTTGATTGCCTGACAAAATGGATCCACTGGATAAGGAAATGGCACACTATTCTAGTATCTTTGCTAAGGAAAAACCAAATTGGGTCAAAAGTCAGAATGGATTGAAACAACTGAATAACAACAACAAAAAGTAGCATAAGATTGTATCCAAGATACAATGATACCTTTAGTAACAATAAAAATACTAAAGGAGATAAATTATTATCAATAAATACAATGTCATAGGCTATGACAGAGACAATTAGAACTCTGTGTTCTTAAAACGGAGATCATTTTCCAATAGGATGATCAGAGAGGACTTTGTTGAGAAGTAGTGGAATTTTAGTTGGAGACTAAAAAATATTGAGAATCTGCAGTTTAGTTTTGTGATGAAGGTTTGAGGAATTTTAAAAAATATAATAGTGTAAAATGAGGATTTGAGTGAGGATTGATTCTGTTTTTCATTTTCTAGGATTATTTACCATCATTACAGACCATCTACTGTTTTAGGAAGTATAGTCCAAATTAGAGATAGAGCATTCCTACCTTTCAGGATAAAATACTAACATTTTACACCTCAAAGGTATGCTGATAAATGTTTACTAGCTGCCTGAGAGAAGGACGGTGTATGTATGTATGTGTGTGTGAAGGGGGGTGAGAGGGGAGGTTATGTGGTAGAAAATGACACTTTTAAAGTTTAAGCTGCAATATTAACATTTTCTCCATTATTTCCTTAAGTCTAGGAAGGAACAGAATCACAAATTCAGAGCTGATTTGTAGCATTGGCTTATTTACACTGAAAATTGAACAATCAGTTGGTACAAGCTAATTCTAGCCCACTTCTGGTCTTACATCTCTACACTTGGAGATGTCACAGAGATGGAAAATGCCTATCTTATTTGCTTGTATGGAATAACTGGATTTAGAGGTAGAAAGGATCTTTGATATCATCTAGTTTAGAGGTTTCAAAAAATTTTTATTTTGAAGACTATGGAACTCTTCTCAAAAGAGTAAAAAAATACAACATTACAGAAGAAACCAATTTTATTGAAATACAGTTATATTTAAAAGTTTATAGACCCCAGTTTAGGAACTCTGTTACCCTTATTTTATAGATGAGGATTCATTTCCCAGATGGTTTTAATGCCTAGGCTTTAAGTAGCTGATCTGGATCAAACCCAATCCCTGACTCCACATGCAAAATTCTTTCCAACTACCCCAGAGAGTTAGAGGGTATGCTCTTTTTATGCTATAATCAGAAATGAACTACTAATTAAGAGGTCAGTACCACTTGTGATGTTTCAAGGTCTTCTCTTAGGCCTGAGTTACAAATCACTTACAGCATGTTGAAATAAAGCATGTACAAACTAAAAATAATTTTGAAAAAAAAGTTGTAAATACTATATGCAACTCCCATTTGTGTCATCCATTCAAGAGCTTTACCTTCTCACATCCCCGGTATATTCTGATTAATATTCAGAGTGCTCAGAAGTTCATCTAATTAAAATGCTACTTTGGAGTTCTGTTTTTGCAAAATATTAGCATAGGACTCTGAGCCTACTCTGTATGTTTAGAAATCGCTCGTTAAAAACAATCTTTCACTCTTATTTTTTCATAACTTCTTGCAACTTTTGGACTATGTACAATGATTTTTCCCTCCCTTCTTAGGCTGTTGAAGTTTCCTAACATTTAGTATTTCCCCCCCTTTCTTTTTTTAACTTATTAATGTATCTTTTCTTTAGTACACTGGCCTTCTGATTTCATCTCCTTTCCTTTTAATACCTTTATCTCACTAGAAGCATTTTCCTCAGAACCAATAAATTTAAATAATATGTCCTGAAATATATGCTTTGAGCCCTAAGAAAGCCAGAACATCCTAAAGGAATTAACTCTAAGATAGGAGGAAGAACAGCAATTAAATAACAACTTCCTGACCCTGAAATATAGTGTATTTCCTGGCAGCTGATAGCCAGATGTTGACAGTACATCATACTTCCCATACCATTTTCCCCATCTGAACATTTATGAAAGCATAGCACTTGCTAGACATAAAATACACTACTTTTTAATCAGGAGTTGCAAAATGTGATTGAGGCAAATCATAACTGAACTGAAAAAATTGAATTCACCTTGTAATTACAGCTAAGGCTAAAAAAAAAAAAAAAAGGCTTCTTCAGAATGTAATGGTTCCCAAGGGTGCTCTCAATAGAACAGGATAATTTACACTTACAATATCTGGCCATGGCTGATCGATAGCTCTGGGCCGGCAAAGACTTGGAACAGAGGCAGTTGCTACAGTAAACAGACACGTCATGCCAACTGACACAATTCCCTGCCATTTGGTACTTTATTTGCTGTCTCATCTCTATTAGTTTCTGGCAACTGTATATTGGAGGCTAAGGATGCTGATTTTTTTTATCTTGTTCAGTTATCTGTTTCCTCTTGTAAATGCAATCTTTCTTCTATAAAACTTCATACAGGGAAATGGCTTAATTAAAATAAATGCAACAAATCATAACATCATTGTTGGCAGTAAGTGACTTGTTTTTGTTCTCCGTGTTGCTCTTTCAGTCACATACAATTGTTTTTTTCAATCAAGCCATAAAGAATCACTGGAAATAAATTTTATTACTAGAAAGTATCATACTTTTAATGTGCTGAGTAAATTTAGAACACCTTTTCTTTAGTTTTCCTTTATAGGAGCAATATATTTTGTCAAGTTCTTTCAGTTCTGTATGACTCTTTATGTCTTCTTTTTGGAGTTTTCTTGGCAAAGGTACTATAATGTTTTGCCATTTCCTTCTGTAGCTCATTTTATCGATGAGTAACTGAGACAAACAGGGTTAAGTGATTTGCCCAGATTACCATAACTAGAGAGGTAAGATTTGAACCCATAAAGATGAGTCTTTCTTATTCCAAGCCCACTGTGATACCTAGCTGCCTATAAGTTGTAATTTTATCCAGAAATGGATTAATATATTTATTATTTGAACATCTGATGTCTCATCATTTCCTTCAGGAATCTTTTTCAGGGTTATTGCTGAAAGTTATCCAAAGAATGTTATAGCTACAATTATTAATATATAACTTATTGTGTTTCATGATAATAGACCATACCTCAGTAACTTGTCATGAAGATCAAATGAGACAATGTATTTAATTTTCTTTTGCAAACTTTATATAATGGGAACTGTTACCACAACTAATTAAAATATGATTAATTAGATTGTAACACAACTAAAAGTTAGACTCCAACTAAAAGCTTTTTTGAGAACTTGAAGATACTATCTCATCAACATAACATTGTCTCTTGAGGCTATGCTGACTTCAGCATACCAAAAACTTGATGCTAGGATTGAGTTCATGGAACTAGAGATGACCTGAGGCAGGGCTTTTTCTTTAGCAGGGCTAATTAAAAAGAAAAAGTCTGAACTGACTGAAGAGAAAGTGGCATCTCAAGCCTTTTATATTAGTCTGTGCCCAGCATTTTCGTGGTTGTTGAAATGCTATGAATCTTGCTTCTTGTCTCCCTCATTTGGAATGAATAATGGTTTAGGGATTATTCTTTAAAAAGGAGAAACAGTATATCCTCTAAAAGTATACATTCTTTTATGTTTCTCTTTGCTCCCTAACTTTCTTTCTGTTTGTTTTTTTTTTTTTTTTAATGTATAAATATATTATGTTGGGGAAGTCTCTTGTGTTGGAAGTGGGAAGGAAATGGATCAGTGAAGCAAGGAAATGGATGGCAGAAAAGTGTCAGATGCTAAATGTGGGATTTAGACCAGTAAGATTATTTCAGTCAGCAGTAGAGTAGATTTCGAAGAAAAGCAGATTGAAAATTGGTTAAAATAAGTAACAAATTGAAAACATATCAGTGTTTGGTTAACATATCAGTATTGGATAATTTATTTCTCTGCACATTGTCTGTGTCTCTCATGGATTTACTATTCAGGATTGAGGGAGATACAGTTTATGTTAGAAAATCCTTGGCCAAGGGCAGATAGGTGGCACAGTGGATAGAGTACCAGCCCTGGAGTCAGGAGGACCTAAGTTCAAATCTGGCCTCAAACACTTAATACTTCCCAGCTGTGCAACACTGGGCAAGTCACTTAACTCCAATTGCCTCAAAAAAAAAAAAAAAAAAAAAAAAAGCCTTGGCCACAGGGAGTTTAGTCTAGTATGTAAATATCATACCTATATAGATAATGATTATGCATAATTCATTATAATTTCATAAGAGAGGTACAAAACAGTGCTTTCTGAGATCGAAGTAGAGGTCAAAGAAGACGTTGGTCTTCACATTGGCCCTTGATGGATGAACAGAGATCATGAGATTAGAAAATTCTAACAAAAGATGAGATGTAAAACTTCTGTTCATATTTTCTTTATGTGTACTTATTCCATGTTGCTCTGGGTTGGTTATATAAGCAGCCCTTCCAGTGTTTGATGATTAATGGAATAACCAGATTTCTCTCAATCTTAGAATAATGGATAAAGACATATAAGAAGTTGCAGGATAGCCCCTTCACAGCATTTAAACTCATCACTGACCTCACATAATGTTACTCCAGTACTCATTAGGTGCCATGTCAGCAAGATGTCCAAATAGTGTCACAGTGCAAGAAAGGACAAGGAGTTCTTCCTGTCAGAATTCAGTCGAACAACTGTCCAAAATGTCAAGAATATATCAGCTATTAACCTTAGTTTAAAAATGGGACTTGATGTCTAAAGAGAAAAAAGTCTAATGTGGTATCTGAAAAGCTGTTAGCAAAGGAACTTTGTTGTTTTGCATAGGTCATAAGTATCACTGTTTTGGGTTATGTTCTCAGAGAAAAACAACCCTGCATCAACTTGAGATAGTTTACTTATAGATAGGCAGTATGGCCTGAGTCTGCAGATTCAGACTCAAGTCATATTAACTGATTTTTGCTCACATCAAAGTTGGGAGACAGTGCTATCCATTTACAGAGGAGAAAACAAGCTCAGAGGCACATAACTAGTAAAAGGTTAGAAGGATTTGAACTCATTTCTTCTTGTCTTCAAGTTGTTTTTTATCTACTGTGGCATCTAGGTACTAGTATTTTTATTGAACAGGCAATTTTATTGACTCATTTAAAAAAAAATGATGCACACAAGCATACACAAAATCTTTGGGAGAAACAGAAAAATGCATTCTGGTATTAAAGAACTAGAGAATTTATCTCCAGCTGAGTCATATTATAGTAGAAGGAAACAAGAATCCATGATAGTGGTAGCACAATAGCATCTAAGTTCTGATGAATAGCATCAAAGTATTGTTAACAGGTATAGTTTACCACATTAGGCCCATATTAGGAATGTCCATCACAGTAGATGAGCCCTGTGAAAAATGTAGCAATGTTATTAGAATTTGGACATTTACCTCTCTGTAATACAGTCAAAAAGAAAAAAGTTCCAAACACATTTGACACAAGCAAAATATATTTAAAATAAAAACAAATCAGACTGGATGTTAAATAAGAATCTTTCCTAAAATGGAAAATATTCCCACTGCTCCAATTTCTTTAGATCATTGGTGCCAACATCCACCAGATGCAGATACATTTGCTAAATAATAGGATGATTTGTAAAACTTTGCCAGACAAGAAACAATATGAGTACTGATCAATGTGGGAAATTTATTAGCTGAATTGCTTTAAATGCATCTGAGGTAGGAGAAGGATTTGATGTTTGTTTTCATTAGTAAAGAGAATTCCCTGATGGAAAAGCTCTCTCTAATAATGCAATTCAGTATATTCTCTGTCTTTGAGAGTCTTAGAGAGTTACCAGGAGTAATGAGAAATTTTGACTTGAAATAACTGAACTTTAATACTATGGGCTATTTGATTATAAAGGATTCTTCCCATCCTCATATTGGTAGAACCCACTGACTTCATATTTTATATATAGCTGAATTATTAAAAATGAAAATGCTTTTATATAGATTTGGCACAAAATGTAGAGTTTTTTTTTACTATCTTTTATAATGTGTTTTTTACTTAAAAATAATTTATTAAATACATTATTTAAAATAACCAAAAAAGTCTTCTCAAAATATGATCCACTAGATCACTAGAGTATGAAATTGAATCTTTTACTTAATTGTTTATCTTCATCACTATTCTTGCTGAACAAGAAGGCATGAAATCATCTGCAATGTAACCTAGATCTAAGTCTGTCAATTTAGTATTTTACCTTGTTCTTGATTCTCCAGAATTTACCCTAATTAAGATCAAATTACCAGAGAGAGAAGTAGAGAATACATCAGAGACCATAATGTGCAGTAAGACTTTCTTTTCCATCGAGGAAGTTAGACAAAGGCACAGGAAGGGTAGCACTTTATTTTCTTCCTTATTCATGCTTCATTCCAGGTTTCATGAACACTCGACTAATTTCTGGCTTCATGAATTCTAGCTTCTACCATTAATAATTTCTCTATTTATGAAATTCCTACCAGCCATCGTTCCTTTGAGCTGCACCTTCTAGGTGTTTGTAATGTATTTATTACATGATTCTCAACATAAATATGATTTTACTCCAAATTACAGAATCTGAAATGCCCATGACAGCAACTTAATTTAGTCCAACGTATACATACATTGACAAGTATTTGTTTAGGCTTTACATGGTTTTTGAGGAGAAGGAAACATAGCATTTAGCAAGACAAGTCATTCCACTTTGGTATTTGCATTGAATTTGGCTCTTTGTAATTTGTACCTATTGTTTCTGATTCTGTCCTCTGAGACTGAATAGAATAAGTTAACATATCAACTCAGTGGTTTTGGGTGAAAGATCATTGAAAATGATCAGTTGTCATGACCACTGTGTGAAAAGTATTCTAAGATACTTCATTAAAAATACACACATATAGACAGAGAAAGAATATAGGTCAGTGTATAGATGACTTTAGTCAGAGGAATTATAGGATTTTAGAGTTAGAGGCTTCTTTAAAGATCAAGTTGTCTAACTTCCTTATTACAGATAAAGAGGTCAGCTTAGAGTAAGAGTGGAGAGTTAAATGACTTGTTCTAAATTATGAAGGTAGTAAGTGGTGGAGGCCTGATTAGGACTCAAGTCTTCAAACACCAAATCCAGTTCCTTTAATACTACAAAAACAAGTGTTATATTGGTATTCATAAAGTAACTAAAAGATTAATTGTCTATTATTTGCCACATACCATATGATAAAAAATAAAATAAAATAAAATAATTCCTGTGTTCAAAGAGCTTAAAAACTCTAAGGGAAAGCATTAATTATTTTCATCTAAATTGGTCAGGAAGATGGGAACATAGTCGTTGAATTATTAATTATCTATTATGTATAAACCACTGTAGAAGTTCTTACCATATGTTGAATTCTTTTTTTCTTTTTTTTAGTTTTTGCCCCAACCTTTTTTGTCACCTATTCTTTCTTCCAAAAGCTAAGCTAGGTTCCAAGAACAGCTGACCCTTAACCCCTCGCCTACTTTCACCTGCAATGGTAATAAGTAGTTCCATTTCCAGAATATATTCTGTTGGTTGGAGATAATATTAAATGTACATCTAATAGCCAATTGGAATTTTTTTAATATGTAAAATTCACCTTGGAAACCACTGGCTTGAAATGGAATTTTTAATGAAACAGTTTGCAAAGCAGAACTGATTCTTACATTTAAAAAATGCCTACTCCCAGCTATTCTTTTCTGAAATATTTATTGCCATCTGGCACAAAAACAGGGGGTAAATATAATTGTGAGATGTTCTTCCCATTTTCCAATTTAATGGATTCATTTCTGATATGTGGAAATTTTTTATTCTTTGAAATTGAGTAGTTAGTTTGAATATCTTGTACGACATATAACAACAAAATTAACAACTGCTAACAACAGTGGACTAGAACAAAACAGTGGACTAGAAGTCAGAAGATCTGGGTTTATAATCTACTATTCTTGTGACCTTGGATAATCCATTGGACTGCTCACAATTTTGACGTCCTCAAACATAAAGTCAGCATGTGCATACTTTCCTTTCCCTATAATATCACATTAAATATATATTCATTAATTTTATATACTGCAAAGTCCTGGCCAAGTGCTAGAATTATGATTTGTATTATGATTACTAAAAGGAATGTGTCTTCTAATTGTAATGACAAGGAGTAACTCAGTGCAGCGTAAAGAGCATTCAGAGTCGAATGTGTGATCTTCAACCTCTGCTGCAAGAAACTTACCTTCCTTGAACCATAGTTGGCTTATCTGTTAAATAAAACCAATGATGTATATAGTAAACCTATCTCAGAGAATTATGAGAAAAATATCTTAAGATATTAAATAAATTCATTGCAACAAATAGTTAAGTTCTAACATTTATGCCTCATGTTAGCCTCATATAAATATCATAGCATCATTTTTCTGCTGATGTATGTGTATATGCATGTTTACACAAACTCTTTCTTCTTTTTCTCCATCTCTGTCTCCATATTTGTTTCTCTCTGTCTCTCTCTCTCTGTGGCATTACAGAAATTGAAAATAGTTAATATATTGTCCCAAAATGGGGTGCATGAGGTATCTTGGTGAGAACACTAAGGGTCTTCTAGTATAGACTTTATGCCCATGTGTCAGGATATCATAAAGGGAATTTCTGCTGAGGTTATGTTGGGTTAGGTGCCCTGTGAGTCTTTTTCCTTCTATTCTGAAATTCTATGATGCTGTGACCACTTTGGAATCAAAATTCCATTTTATTGGATGAGAATTGATAATTTGTATTCAGCCTTGAGATGGTACAAAAAAAGGACTTTTGTGTCCAAAATTCTCATCTCACTTTGTTACTTTGTAACCCTTGCATAGCAGGGCTGTTATTTTCTTATGCCAGACCCTTACTGTTTTTAGTGGGAACATATTCTGAAACATTCTTCCCATATATTTAAAATTAAAACAAAGTCTTAATATATTCTTCCGTGCACCTGCCTTAATGGAACAGGTGGTCAGCATATAAGCCACCTTTGAAAACTTGTCATAAAGTCTTCAGACTTTCCTAAGCCTCCTTTTCCCCTGGAGTCTAAGTAATACAATTCCTTTAAGATTTATTCCCTTTGATCATTTTGGTTCCAGCCCTTTGAAAGTATGTCTGTTGGCCTAATTTCATGTGAATTTGTCTAGCCTGTTTGTGGAAGGCATTTGATACACATATGTGTATATTTACATTCATATGCATATTTGTAGTTTTATATATATACATATATATATAAATCCTTAACTCCATGTATATATGTAGACACACATATATGTGTATATGTATTTATTTATTTATCTCAGTTTTGCAATAGTAATAGCATAGTAACTAGCAGGAGCTCAGTAATTAGAAGAATTTTATCAAGAACTTAGAAATTAAAGGCAAAACAAGCCATCATTTGTACTCTTCAGGTTTTTAGATTTCTTGATTTTAAGCATTATTTTATTATTGTCCCACATGTACAGTGCCTGGGATCTTACATTAATGACCTTTCCAGGAATATAATTTATCGCTTCATATTGTTTGGGAAGTTCAAAGTTTTTCATCCTTGCTACCTTCATAATCCACTGCAGGAAAAATATCCCCTATCTCAGTACCTTCAGGAAGCATGACAACTTAAGAAGCATTTTAATTAAATGTCACCAAAGGCTTTTATTTTTTCTGAGAAAGAAAACAAAGTTTAAACCAATTCTAGCCAATAAATTCTTTCTTTAATTTTTTTTTTTTTTTAGTTTTAAACCTTCTACTGTTTACATATAGTTGTTGTGTGCTTAAAAATATTTTCCAAAATGTTTTTTTTTCCTAGTTATGTGTTTTAAATACTGTTACAGTTAAGTTAGATCACAGAATGCTCTGTAAAGGAAGTTAAAGTTAGCTTCATTTACGGCATCACTGGACAGAAGTATTCAAGACTTATTGGATATCATACTGTTGAAGTTCACTCTCAAAGCTTCTTAAAGAGAAGAAAAAACAAATCTCTTTTCATACTTACTATGAGGTAAAAATGTAAACAAATTATGGAATAGTTCTGTGTCTCAAGGAAAATATTTCAATTTTGCTACCAGGCCTTTAATATGATTATCAAAATTATGTAATCTAAATCACATAATGACTAAAGTTATTTAGAAAATACTTTATTTCATGATTTTATGTTATTCACTACATATAAATTTAAAAGCTGGCATGTTAGGTAGGGGAAAAGAATTCTCTGGTATGGACGTAAAATCCTAAGGAATGGATTTGATTAGTACTTATGGAACTTATTTACTGTTTAACTCTAAATACATAAAGTATTTCACTTATCTGAGCATCAGTTTTCTAATTTGTGGGGAGAATAATAAACATGCCATTTAATTCCTGGTGGAAGAGAAAATGCTATGTAAGCAAAAGCATCCAGCTCTATAAGATTTATTATTTTTAAATGGAATATGGATTAAACTTGTATGTCAACAAATACTAACACTGTTGACTCTATTATTTCAAATATAATATACAATTGTATCCTATCTAGGCATTTTTCCTTATCAACTCTAACCATTTTAGATATAATGGAAAGGAATGGTTGTCAGTTTGGAATATTTAATAGTTCTGTGTGTGTGGACAAAAAAAAGGTAGAAAACATTAGCTCAGATGAGATATTAGGTATTTTCTCTGGGTTTTTTGGCTCTTTCCATTAGCATAGGTTGACTGTAGTTCTGAGTATTCTTAATGCCTATTATGTGACTTTCTTAGATATCATCTTAGCCATTATATTACAAAGCAGTTTCTTTGTAAATACTTGCTGAATTGGACTTCAATGATTTTTTTTTTTTTTGCTTTGTTTTCTTTTTGGCCCAATGCTGTGATTTATTCAGTGTTGGGAGCTTCAGGCTAGAAACTCCCTCTACCAATGCTTATTGTCATCTCATTTGGAATTATAATCTTGGAGTTGATTGAGACATTAAGAGTTTAATAATGATGATGATGATGATGATGACATCTTCATGAAAAGTATTTTAATTGAATTATTTTACTGTGAGATAGCTAGGATATTATTATTCCTATTTACAGATGGGAAACATTAACAAAGAGGTTAAATAATTTTCCCCATCATCACTTAGTCAATGTTCATAAGAAGTAGGACTTTTAAAAAATACAAAAGAAATTATTTATATTTTTTAAATTTCTCTAGAAGTGAAAAATTATTTTGAAAAAACAAAAACTGTTCTCATTTGTAACCCTAACCTTTTGATTCTCATACTTGTTTTCTCACCTGAAGTTTTCAGGGGGAAAAAGTATTTACTCAGTGGTTAGTACTTTCTTGATGCTGACATTTCCAAATATTGATTAGTTTGTGTTAACATGATTTAGAAGGGCCATTTGGTTTATTATCCACTTTGGCTCATCTCTGCATGCTCACATTTCTAGCACCATAGAGGAGAAGATTTCAATTGTGGTTAATGTTAGGCCATTAGAAAAAGACGCCTGACCTCCAGTTGGGCTTTTCAGACACACATCTTCTAGAATAAAATTCAGATGTGGTTATGGGCTCCGGTGTGCACATTCCCTTGAGAGAATGAATATTCTTTCTTAAACTCTTTCCAAATGTTTACTTGAATTCCTTCTTTATTTGCCTTTTTTTTTTCATTGTAAATTAAATAGCCAAAATCAACATGCTAATATATCACTTAATGGTCAGAATTTATGTCAACAACATAGCAAAAGTCACTCAGTTCTTCTGGATCCTGCAGGCCAGTTTTCTGCTGTAAGTTAAAATTCTTAGCTACAGTGATCTGGAAGGGGTGAGGGGAAGAAAAGGGGAAAACAAATTTCTTGTTTACTGAGACTGTGAACAAATTCTCCTATTTTATATATTCAGGAAGATACTCCTAGTAAATCTTTTCACCTCTTCAAAATTTCTAAAATTTCTTGACAGCACAATGGTGGTCTCTAATATCTTCCTCAGTTTTCCTTTATAACTGAAAAAGTTTTGTAAATTATAGCTTATTACGAAGTAAATGCTGAAGAAAAGCAGTTTATACAAATCAAAGTCTATAGAAACTGATTTTAGTTGTAATAGAAGTAGCTGGCAGTTTTAGATAAAGAATAAAGACCATAATCAAAAGAAAGTGTGTATTGTGAAATCTTATTTCAACTTAGTGAATACTGATGAAACCTCCAAGTTGTCAATTTTCTGGTGCCAGTTGCCACTTAATGTAGTTTGCATATTTAAAGGTTCTGTCTATAATATTGTGAACTGTTTTAGGGAAAGCATTTCAAATAATTAATAAAAATAGAATACAATATTAAGAGAAAAATGGATAATCAAATTAAAGGATTAAAATTATATGTATAGGTATATAAATATATATATATAGAGAGTGTATGTGTATATTTCTATATGCATATATATGCATGTATAAATATGTATGCTTATGAACATATATTTATATATGTATAGGCATATATTAATATATGCACATATAAATATATGTGTGTGTATATAGATGTATATCTATAAACATATTTATATATGTACATATATAAACATATATTTATGTGTATGCATATATGTATATATGTGAGTATAGATATATAGATATGTATGTCTAATAAATGTGTGGGGTGTGTGTGTGTGTGTGTGTGTGTGTGTGTGTGTATACACATACATATAATGTTTAATGGGGAATTCCTTAACTAATACAAATGGACAATTGCCTCTGCAACTTTTAAAATGAGAGAGTTGCCAAGAGCATGGAAAAAAATTAGTGATTTTTCCTTTCATCTTTGTATGTGTCAAAGAAAGGACTTGAACTCAACTCTTCTTAATTCTATGATCACTCTCTATCAACTAACTAATCATACTGCCTCTTACTACTCAGTGCCTAACTCAATTATTCAGTTATCCCAGTTTGTGATTTACAGTGTAGATTACTCCTTTTTTTCTATAGGTTTTGCATTTAGACATAAAGCTTTTCCATCTTTGTCCCTAGAGTATGGGATAAGCCTTATCTACGTGTAATAATCATGTAAAGCTTCCATGATATTAAACATTTCAAGGAGATAGTATTTTAGGATAGAAAATGAATTGCCCTTTAATGGAAAAATCGACGAAGCTTTATCTTCCTTTCAGCATTTCTTTCTTCACCCTGTTGGGAGCTATGATTTCAGGATTTTATGTTATAGCATACAACTAAGAATACTTTGCATATCACCTTTTTTCAGCCCTCCTCTTTGGATTATGATACTTAATGTTCAAATTTGGGAAGAAGCATCTAAGTCAATTATCTTTTCCTCTGCCTTCCCTTCTTCCCATCTTTCTTTTAATCATTTCCATCTTTAGGCAATGGTGTTTATGTGAATGCTGTCTTATCTGACTTTCTTTGGCCATTTGACTATATTTGTACAGTTAGTTATTTTTCAGGAAATGGTAAGAACAATTTCAAGAAAGTTCCTATATCTCAAATTCTAATATTAAAAATATTTTGAAAATGTTAAAGAAAGCCTTGATACCAGCGCTTTCCCTAGCATAAATGTACTTTCCTCTAATCGGAAAAATTAATTCTGTTGTTAGAAGGAAAGCTATTTTGGTAATATTGATTTTCAAAGTACAGTAAAAGACATAGTTTTCAGTTACCAACATTAATTTCCCCATTTCCACAGTTTTTCCTTGATTCCTACATCTGAAAACTAAAAAATACAAGGTACTAAAGGCTTTATCAGCTAGTGCCTAGTATATAGATCATGCATACTTTGGCTGCTCAACAAACATTGATTGATCATGGTAGGTGAAATTGGGGTGTATTCTTAACATTCTCATCCTACTGTAATTACCTCCTTTAAATTTTTAGTTCTTTTTCTGCTCAATAGCGTATGACTCTATAAGTACTGAATGAATTCATTAACCTAAATAGATAGTACAGATAGTAGGGCACATAAATGCTTTCTAATCAAATTCCTAGTAATTGTTCTCTTTTCTCACTGATAAACTTCTATTTTGAAATCCTCTGTAACTTGTCTTAATATCATAAACTTTAAATTAAGTGACATTCTTTGAAGATATATAATTTTAAATTTTACTCAGAGCAATATTTCTCAAAGATTCTATTTATACAAAAAAAAAGGTGAAAAAATGAGTTTTGTGTAGTCATAGAGCTTATAAGAATAGGGGTAACATGTTCATAGATAAGTATAAGTATATACAATAATATTTAGTGGAAAGGAATGAAATGAAGTCAAAAGTAAGCCCTAAGGACTGAAAGGTCATGGGTCAAAAGATTGTTTTGACTTTGTTGAATATGAAATCTTGATAGAACACTGGAAATTTTCAGATTATTGGTTATAATTGAGAAGTTTCTGTGCCTAACAACAAAAAGAAAATTTGCATCATATGAACCCAAAGCAGGAAAGTTAATAGTGTAGGAGGAAGGGAAAGGGAAAGTAAGCATTTAAACAGTATCTACTATGTGCCAGCCACTGTGCTAACCTCTTTTTTCTAAACAAATATTAACCTCAAAACAACTCTGTGATATAGGTGCTATTATTGTCCTTATTTTACAATTGAGGAAAATGAGGCAATTAAAAGTTAGGTGATTAAGTAGAAGGTATCTAGTTGGACTCCCTTTCTCCATCACTCTTGCTGTTTTGTCACCTATCTGCCTCCACTATTATCTGAAAAGAACTCTGGATACAGTTCTGCCAATGTGGCTGTGAATTAATCATTTATCCTATCCAGTCTTGACCTGTGTTCCAAGAAAATTAAATGTGATATTTCAAGTAACTTTCAAAACCTGAACTCTGTGATTCTCTATTCTCTTTTCTCAACCATCTCAGAATGTAAGACTTTACATACATGACAACAGAATATTTCACTAATTTAATTAAAAATATTCTCCCTGTTTTTGTTTTTTGTTTTTTTTTTTAATTTCTGTAGACAGAATAGTTAGTTGATAGGTTAATGGATTTTTAAAACTCTCTAACAGCTCATGGTGAAATCAAATCATCACTTGAGTCCTGCTTAGCTCTACTCATAACTACTTCTACTAGAGGTTCTCACTTTGAAATTATTTCTTTAAAGTACTGTCTTAGACATAGTGTAAATCATTTTATTGATGTAATTAAATCTTTTACTGAGAGGTAGCTATACTTAAACTTACTATTTTTCTTTTAACCCAGTTTCCTTACCTTATTTCTCATAGAGGCACTATGAAAATAAAGCTTAGATCATACCAAATGCCTCATGTGGAGAGATAAATGGCATAAGCTGACCTTCTCATCTGAGGTAGGGGAAACCTTATTTAAAATGGAGACCATAAGTCCAGAAAACCCTCTGAGATGCAAATTATTTTGCTTGAGCCTCCCATTGGGTCCAATTTACACCTATTGCCCCACCCTAGGATGGAAAGAGAAATAATGGAAGTAAGTAGAAAATAAATGATTTAGGGTTTTACTTTTTATTTGAAAGGGCCCAGCTATAACCTATAAACAAATTCTTTCCTTTTTGTTTATTATTATTTATTCAAAAAATATTTTAGTACTTACATATAGATATAAAATGATATATAATGTAGGTAAGATGTGGATCTTATCCCTTATGAAATCCAAAGTTGGTATTTATATTCTTGAAATTCATTGCAGAGTCATGCATTTAAGGGGGAAAATGAAAAAAGTTTTCTGCTATTTCTTGGAAATGAGGTAAAAGAGTAGGAAAAAGTCTGTGATCCTGTCCCACCAATAAAATTTTAAAACTTAGAAGAGCAACTAGACAGCCAGGTCCTAAAACATACCACTGGAGCAATTGGGGTAAGAATAGAATGTTATTAACCGGAAGAAAATTAATCATAATGAAAAAAATGAAAATTATTTTTATATTTCAACTCTTTTTCCAAAAGCATGATTTGATTACTGAAAGAACTGGCAGTTGTGAATGATTAATGAAGTATCATCAGTGGCCATTAAAAATCATGGATTGATGGCATAGGACTAGAGAAGAGCAAATGTTATAGTTTTCAAAAACAAAAGATTTGGGGGGAGAGTAGTAAGAAATTAGAGTCTGAAAACTGTTGACCTGGGACTTTGATTTAAATTATTTCAATTAATTAACAGAACGATTAATGACTATCTACAAAAAGGAAAGGACAGAGTGCAGAGGGAGGGTGGATTCTTTCCAAGTTCCAACATTACTTCTTCAATGAAGAAAAGGTCATTCCAGACTAACCTCATTTCCCATTTGTGACAGGGTTTAAACTGATAAATCAAGGGACTGTAGTACATATTGTCTACCTAGATCTTTAAAAAGCTTTGATAAAATATTTAATACTACTTTGGTACAAAAAAAAATCAAAGAATGTAGATTAGGAAACAATATAGCTAGATGAATTTGGAACTAATTGAACAGCTGGAACCAAGTAGCAGTTGTTTATGTTCAATGTCAACTTGTTAGGAGGGTTCCAGTGGAGCATTCCAGGGAATATGTGCTTGGCCCTGTGCTATTTTGCATTTTTATCAAGGCATAGATACCATGCTAATCAAATCTGCAGATGACACAAACTTAGGCAGGGATAGCTAACACACCAAATGACAGGCACAGTTGGTAGGGGAAAAAAAAAAAAAAAAACCTGACAGGCAAGAATATTGGGCTGAATTTCTAGCAAGAGTAATTAAATAGGCATGAATGCAAAATCTTTATACTGGGGTTCAAAAAGTCAGATGGGAAGGCCTTGCCAAACAGCACTTAATCTGAAAAGGATCTGAAGTTTTGAGTGGATTGCAAATTTACCATAACGTGATGTGATCATCAAAAAAACAAACAACAACAACAACAAAAAAAAAAAAACCCTCATTTAATATATTAATTAATTTTCACTATAGAAAAATAGTAAAAAGAGCTCCTGTCTATCCTTCAAGGCTCAACTGACATACAGTCTTTCCTGGTATACCATCATCAGAAATAATATTCCTTTTCTCTGAATAGTAATAGCTTGTCTTGCAAAGATTAACCATCATGCAGCACTAAAAAACATAACTTCCAGGAATTAGGAGGTGATTGATAGTCTTTGCTGTATTCTGTTTTGTTCAATCCACATATTTCTGGGCACTGGTCACAGTTTAGAAAGGATGTTTGACACTTAAAATATTTAGGAGAGGACAAACAAGATGATGAAGGACCTTGCCTCTATGTCATAGAAGGCCAGGTTAAAGGGAATGTAACTATTTAGCCTGGTGAAAAGAAGATTCAGGGGAAAACATAACTCTCTCTAAGTTTTTTAATGTCTGCCTATGGAAGAGACATTAGATTTCTGTTTAACCCTAAATGACAAGACCAGTAATAGTGAGAGGAATTACAGTAAAAGTTAGATTTGACACTAGGGAAAAAATTCCTAAAAATTAAAACTGTCCAAGAGTACTTTGAGCTATCTAGAAAAATCATGGGTTCTTTCTTCTTCAAGGTCAAACAATGAAGCAGGTGGATCAACTCTCGTTAAACATGTTATAGTGGAAATTCCTTTTGTGTATGATTGGACAGTTATTGAAGTTCTTATACCAACCCTATATTTCTATCACTGGGTCCAGAAGGTTCCAATGGATCATTCCAGAGAATACATGCTTGGTCGCATGTTATTTTACATTTTTGTCAAGATATAAATGCCATAGATGTCAATGTTAAAATCTAATATTAATAGTATTATGACTCCCACAAATCTATGATCCATGATTTCATTAATGGAAGTCCTTCTTCTAATGATACAAAAGGCAGCTTGTCCCCATCTTGTGTGAAGAATCATACTGAAGGAAGAAGTATGATAGAGGGTAGATGCCCAATATAATGGGGATATTTTGGTATTAATGAGTGTCAGTTGAACACATAGGATTTTCACCAATTATTCCTTGCTTTGGCCACACAAATGGTATATCTTCTTTTCAATAGTATATTTTTGATGGCATCCTTTATACTACTCATCTGTGTGTAAATTTACCATTTGTAACTTATTTCATCATTCTCATGCTTACCACATGCGTCTGTTTCTTTTGTGTGATGATCTTTCTTTGAAACTTTGGTATTCTGAAATTTGCAATCATATGTTATTGAAAGAATATTGCCATTAAAGTGGTGGGCCTTTGTTTCATGGAAAAGCTTGAGGGTCATTTAAAGCACTGTTCATTTTCCTAAAGGTAATGTCTTTGGTTGCATATCTTCTTTTTTGCTAGTATCATTCATTTTTTTTTTATTGTAGTAAGTTTGTTTATTTTAATACACATTGCTTTATGAATCACATTGGGAAGAAAAAAATCAGAACAAAAGAGAAAAACTGTGGGAGAGATAAAAAAATAAAAAATAAAAACAGTAAAAAGAAGTGAACATACAGCATTTATTTATTTAGTTCTTTCTCTGATTACAGATGACATTTTCTGTCCAAAGTCTATTGGGATTGCTTTGGATCATTGAACCACTGAGAAGAACCATAGCTTTAATAGTTGATCATCACACATTCTTGCTCATATTGTGCACGTTGTATTTCTGGTTCTGCTTGTTTCACTCAGCATCAGTTCATGTAAATCTTTTCCAGGACTTTCAATAATCAGCTTGTTGGTATCATTAATTTTAAAAATATATATATTTTAGAAGTTAGATCCTTTGGTTCTTAGATTTAAACAAAGTGAAATAGAGTGTAAACTAGTTTTACCTTTGACAAAAGTACTCTTTTATTTGTTTTTTTTTTTGTTTGTTTGTTTTGTTTTTTTTTTGCCTTCTGATTGTAAATATTTTGGGTTTACATTATTTGGTCATTTTTTTTCATTTTTACACTTTTTGATAGAAATAATGAATCTTTTCTGTGCCTTTCATCTCCAAGAATTGTCTTGCTTTTCCCCTAGATACCTCCTGTCTATCCTTCAAGGCTCAACTGACATATAGTTCTTTCCTGGTATACCATCATCAGAAATAATATTCCTTTTCTCTGAATAATAATAGCTTGTCTTGCAAAGATAAAATGAAACGAGATTTGTAATGTGCTTTGAAAACTTTAAAGTGCTATATAAATACTAGTTGTTATTGTTACTGTTATTATATAGGTATTTATAGATCATCTATATGAGAGATGAAATTCATATATAGTAGAATTTTTTTTAAACTGAAGAAACTAAAACTGAGGGAACTTAAAGAACCAGTACATAAATGTGAATTTTTTTTATGTTCAAACATAGTGTTTATTCTAGTATAGCATCCTAACTTTTAGTTGATCTAACACTTTGTTACCTCTCCTTTAGGCTATCTCTCACTTGATTGTGATTTCAGGGACTACAAGATCAGCCTTATTCTTTCTTGTAATTTAACAGTACCTTATACAAAAGTGGTTCTTGAATATTTTTTAAGTGAAGGAATAACAGTAGCACCAAAATGGTAACTTCAGGGGCTCAGGAGTAATGATCTTAGTTCCTGAGATTGCTTTAACATTTTGTTTTTTTTTTGTTTTTATAGTGCTTTCTTTGGATCAATAGAAAGCTAAATTACTCTTTGTGTAAAGTTTTCAAGTTTTAACTGGTGTTAACCTCCTTTGAATATTTCCAAACTCTTATCTTACATCTTGAGAACTCTAGATAACTCTGACTGCATCTGATTTGGGTATTGGCAAATACCAAATATGTGAGGTCAAAAATGGAGGAAGGTCTAAGGGAGGCAAGGATGATTGGAAGTAATGAGGAAATTCTAGATCACCTCAAATTTTAAAATATCTGGGTTGTCCCTTGGCCTAAATATTGTTTTAAATCTATCTAATGAGAAAATGTATGTGAAAGTTCTGGGAGAATATCTAACAATGTACAATTGCATAGTTTAATAATATGCTGGGAGCCCAGAATAAGTAAATCAGTGACTCCAGTGGATGATGTGCATAAAGGAAGTAATTTAGGGACTACGAGGATATGCTTAATCCTTTCTAATAATAAATGCTGGGTTTGACTCAGTTCATAAATGATCATAGATGAATTTCTTCACCATGTTACCCAGGCACCTACAATACCCAGGTCTTTAGTGTGAGTGGTGTCTTATAATATTCTAGAGCTTGATCCATGATCCCAAAAATCTCAAAGCCTGCATTCCAGATGTTTTTAATCTCTAAGCTGTCAGGGTGTTACTGGGAACATAAGGTAAATGCCTCGAAGCGAAGCTATAATGTGTTTTTAATGAAAAGACCTTTCTATATTGCTGAAATGGGGATCAAGAGTTTGCCTTTCTTGCAAGGGTTTTTTTTTTTTTTTTTTTTTTCCTAAGGCCCTTTGTAATGGAACATATGGCTTATATCCTGAGAAAATATGTCAAAGAAGAAGAAATAAAGAATGTGTGCTATAGATGTGCCATGTCTGATACAGGACTCTACAGGATGTCCATGAATACCCGGAACTTTAGTCCTTAAGCATAATGGTTCACATTTATAAAATGGTTTATCATAGAGAAAGTTTGTATTTGCAATGAAATAAGTAGTGTCAAAGCTAATCTTTGTTTTAAAAATAGGGAATCTAAGGGCCAGAGATTCTGGGTAACTTGTTCACAGTAATATAGCTAGTAAGTGATAGATAGAAACCCATAGCTTTTGGGACTATGTCATGTGATTAGGGAACTCTCAGATCTCTTTCTGTTATGAGATTATGTGTTCCTTTTTACTATGCAAAACCAAAGGCCAGTCTATATCTAATCATCTTTAAAAAGGTTTTTTATTTGCATGTGTTTTTATTTTAGTGCTGCCAGTAGTTTGAAGTTTTTGGTTAATTAAAATTGACTTTATTTTTCAAATTAAGAAAAAGTCTTTTTAGAAGTATATCTCTTTTTTTTTGTTACTTTTTCTATCTGTATCTATAAATTGTTTCCCTCATATAACATTAGATAGAATTCAATTTTCTAAAGTAAACTACTAAGAGAAACAATTTCATTCTCTCCCACAACTTTTTTTTCCCTAAAAACTTACTTTTGCTTTGTTTTTTTTTTTTTTTATTTTAGCTTAAAGGGGATACTTGAAAGATGGCTTAATTATCATTTTCTTAATTGTAAACAACCTTCTTTTTGCCACACTAATTATGCCAATTTGGATAAGGGTCTTTGATCTACAAGAGAATTGTGACTTAAAGTCATTTACCTCTGGAAGCATTTCCCTTTTTAATGTAAGAACTTATTATGGTTTCCCAAAAACTGACTATTTTAAACTTTGTGTCTTGTGTTCCTTGTCTCTGGACTATTGTTTCTTAAATGATTTTCTTCCTTTTTTTTTAATATAACAAGCTGTATGATCTATTACAACTTTTCACATCAGTGGTAATTGTCAAGTGTAAGGAAAAAGTATATTAAATTGCTATGTGTTCTTTTTGGCATGTAATTTTTTTTTTTGAAATCACATTTGTTGTGAGGATATAAAAGACATTACACCTGTAAATTGAAGTTTTTGTTGTTGACAGTGTCTCTAAACCTCACTAAATTTCCAGTTATGACTCTTGGCAAGAACTTCCATTTTTTTGCCATCAGATACATAGATAACTGTGTCCCGTTTCTAAGACAGTTTCTGTAAATCTCAGCATATAACAAAAATTGCTTAAGAGTCTTTGATATCTGCCAAATGGAACCCTCTTAGAGATACTTTTAAAATATTATCATACTATTATTTAATTCCAATCAGATTTTTTGGGGGGATACTCTTTTACCTGCAAGACAGAAGTGGGTTCAGGGGAAAAGGAGCTTTTTCTCATCTTAATCTGATGTCTTCAAATATTTTACTAACTTTATGACCATTTCCTTTTGGAAGATTCCTTTGTGGCTTGGCTGATTTAGTTCATTTTATATGGAAGGTACTTAATAATATTGATCAGTCAACTAATTTATTGATCAAAAGACTTGTTTAATACCTGATTATGATCCAGTTATATGATAGACTGAGAATATAGATACAGAGATAAAATATTTGCTGCCCTCAAGAAACTTATATTCTATTAAAGGAAACAACCTATACTACTTAACCCATATGTAATATACATGTGTGTGAATAGAAAACATAAGTTAACTTTTTTGGGAATGGAGGAATCAGGAATCAGACAAGTTTCAGATAAAAGGGTGATGTTTGAGCCAATATTCAAAACAAAGGATTCTAATGGATGAAAATAAAGATGGAGTTTGGGGCATGGGTAACATTTCGAAAACAGGAGTTGTGGTATCCTGAGAGGAATAGCATCAAAATGAATTTGGCCAAATATGTATGAAAGGGAGTAATGAATAATAAAGCTAAAAAAAAAAAATAGTTTGGGTTAGAATGTGAGAGCTTTTAAATGCTCCCAAAAGGAGATTGTTTCAGCTTTGGTACTCAACATGGTCTCAGAACTTTTAGTTCCCTCTCCTCTCTTATTGGATGGCTGAAAGGCAAAGGAAAAACTCCTCTCAAAATCTTCCTTTATGGAGGACTTTGAATGTTCAACTCTTTATTTCTCACCAGCTGCTCTGCTTGCCTCTGGCACTTTGTGCCAACTGTGGAACTTCCCTGTTTCCTTCCAGTCTCCTTTTGTCAGTTTAGATTTTAAGCTCCTAAAGGGCAGAAACTCTCCTTCTCCCCATCCCTCTCTCCTTTTCTCTTCCTTTTTCCCTCCCTTTTTTTCTTCCCCTTCTCCTTCCCTTTCTTCTCCTCCTCTCCCTTTCACTCTCTTTTTCCTCTCTCCTTCCCTCTCCCTCTTCCCTGCCCCCTCCATTCCCCTTTCCTTCTCCTTCTCCCTTTCCTCTCCTTTTCTCTCCCTCCCTCTCACTCGCCCCTCCTTCTCCATCTCTTCTTCCTTTTCTCTTTCTCTCCCTTTTTTCCTTTCCCCTCTCTCTCCCTCTAGCTCCTCCTTTTTCTTCTTCCTCTCCCTCTCCCTTTCCCTCTCTTTCCCTAGCCCTGTCCATCTCCCTCTGTCTCTCTCTATCTCTCTCTGTGTGTCTATCTCCCTCTTGCTCTTCTCCCCCCTTCTCTTTTTCTGTCTCTCCCCACCCCCCCCAATTTGGATCCTCTGTGCTACTACAGTGCCAAGCATATAGTAGGTGCTTAATAAATATTTATGGACTATCCTAGAGGCAGTCAAGCATTACTGAAATTTATCAAGCAGAAAAGTGGCATAGTCATATATACACTTTAATAAAAATCACTTTTGCAGATGTGTGGAGGATGAGTTGGGGTGGGGAGACTCGAATCAGAGAGGACACAATGAAGTTTGGTGAACTAGCTTCCATGGCTCAGTTAGTTATTGGTGGACACAGATATAGGAGAGAGAATTCTATGACTAGACAACACAAAGAGATTACTTAGCCCAACTCTTTTATTTTATAAATGAAACTTTAATCCAGAGAAGTCCATTGGGGAGAATGCCTAGTTCTTTACTAGAACTAGTGGGACTATAACCCAAGTTTCTTGATTCCCAATTCAAGGATCTTTTCCACTAAATCACACTGATGTACTTAAGGTGGCTTTGTATTTTTTATCACAAAGACACAGTTGCATCTTAGAATATCCTAAAAACCTTTTCCTCCCATATTTCCTGAGGGTTAACTGGAACTAAGAGGGTGGAGAAAGTGCTTTTAATTTCAAGGGTCAGAAGTTAGGAGAAAAACTATAAATATTTCCTTTCCCGAGCACTCATCTTGCTGCAGCGGGCCCATTAATTTTAAAAGAGATTTTCTATTGAAGGAACTCATTCAGCTGTTGACATGATGGGTTAGTTTGTATTGCTTTCTCTCCTCTGATGCCAGAGAGACACTGTTGATGGGTGATTTATTTATTTATTTTCTCATCCCTAAGGATATTATTAGTGATTGGATTTAATGATAAAATATAAGGATCTATGTCAGGGAGCTGTTAACTTTTTAGTGGAAAGAATAAAAGTTCTTTGATGCAAACCTATGTCAAATACAAATAACTGTTTCTTGCAAGGGGTTAAGACTGTTTATGGACCTGACGTGTGCCATTAACTGATAGTCCAACCAAACTGCAAAAATGATTTATCTTTTGTGCCTCTCTTTTAGTAAAAAAAAAAAAAAAAAAGATAATAATAAATTCCCTCAGGGTAATCTTTAGCATTCAAACTGGAATCTCTCCAGCATTCCATTACGCTTCCAAAGATTAGATATAATTCTAATGAATGCTAAAAAGATTATAGTGAATTGGATTTATATATTTTATTCATTGAAGTTTTCCTCTTAAAATGGTTAGTCCTGCTGAGTTTCCATATTTTAGAACTTTGAAAGGCAGTTATGACGTTTCATCTTTATTACTTTCTCCAACCTGTTCCTTTTAAAATGCTTATTTCCTATAAACTTAAGAGTGTACCTGGGTTCACATGACCTCCAGGGACTATAGCTTTTACCTTATGGCCCCAGTTATATTCAATATAAAGATAAGCAGAATAGACTGCATTTCTGGTCCTGATTCATTAAAAAAAATTTTTTTTCACTTATTCTCTCTCTCTCTCTCTCTCTCTCTCTCTCTCTCTTCTCTCTCTCTGGTATGTATATACATGTATGTATATATGCATACACATGTATACATATACACATATGTATATACATGATATAATTCCTTTGTATCTTTCACATGATTAATTATAAACCACTTAAATGTGAATAAGCAGGCAATACTGTTCCCTTTCACCCTCCTTTTCATTTACTTTTCTAATCTCAAAGTTATGTTTAGCTATATTATTCCATAATGATATAATACCTTATGGAGTTAGTAATTAGCTGCACTCAAACTTTTTAGAGAGATCATTCTGGTTGTTTTCAGACAATCATATCACTTGAATCTTGAGAGTAGTCTCTTGTCACCCAGAATAGTCTTCCTATATTTTTTAATCTCTCTCTTAAAATCTCAGGAAGGAAGATGTCTTCACTGGCCCTTATTTCTTTTGATTTGCCTTCTCTTTCTAAAGCATTTTCAGACAATTGCAATATCATATGGTAGATGGCTTTAGGAAAGCAGTGTTACATGGCATTAGATAGAGTCAGAGAGGGAGGTTGAAAGCTTGTTGGCTTTTTACTGGTAATCACTTTGCAGAATTTTCTCTTTCTGCATATATACCTCTACAGATTTCCTGGGAGAGTCTACTGGTCACTTCTCCTAGCTATTGCATTTATAGTGTTGTGTACTCTCCATAAATCACCAGGTTACTCTTCTTATTTGCCTTGCCTACATGTAATGGAAGTTAAATTTGCTTCTATTTGCCCTGAGCTCCAAGCTCAGTTAATTTTTTAAGCCACTTGCCTCCTTAGCATTAAATCACTAAATCAGCTATTTTTTCCCCTCTCTGGTATTTTCTTACCTGGCTCCTACATCCTCAACTCTGCTTCCCAAATCAGCTGAAAGGGCAGAGATGTAACACCACATAGATTTTATCTCAGGGAAAGTACTTCTCCACAGGCTGGTGTTTTAATGTAGATTTAATGTATTTGCAGGAACAGTTTAGGGCTCTCACTCCACCCTCCTCCAACATGCACCAGACACAGGGCCTGCAAATATTCCAATGAAACAGAAAATGACACAGGGGGTTAAACTAATGAGGGTTCCTGCCACCATCTACCTCACTCTCCCTCTAACTTGCTAAGTTCTGGATATTATTCTTTTTGTGTGAAAGAAGACTACCAAAGATAAATCATCACCATAGGCCAAAACATTATTCAAACACACAGAAAGCAGCGAAGAAAAAGGAGGCTTTACTTTTAAAACTCCACTAGACAGATGAGAATATTTGTTAAACAAAAAATGAAGAATGAAATATCCTCATATCCCAGGGTTTGGAGTATAGACTGTCAAAAAATCATTTGGAGGAGGAAAAACAGATAATTTTAGATTGACATGTCTAGATCTTTGGGGGATTTTAAAGGTAGTAATGAAGGGAAAATTGTCTTTCTTCATAAAGAGCTGGATGCTTTTAAAGGGAACTCATCAGAAAGAAACAAAAAACAAAATAGGGAATTATTATTTATTTTAATCTTTTGCTTAATACTAGATTTGGGGCACTAGAGGAGAAGCAAAAATTAATTAGATTTTTAAAATAAAGAAGAATAAAAAGTGAATACAAAATATAAAGCTCTCTCTCTTTATGAGAGAGAAGCCATTATCTCCAGAGGTAGCTCCTTCTACTTTTGGATAGTCTTGTTGTGAAGAATCATTTTGTTTTGTTTTCCTCCACACCTTAAACTTAATTTCACTCCTTCCAGGATTTTATCTCTCTTATGCAAATCAGATCTTCAGGGTCTTCCAGACAACTCTTGTGTTTGTTTCTGAATTTAGTATTCTCCAGGGTAATTCATATCAATTTAACTTAATTCAACAAGTTTCTATAAAAGTCTAGTTGGCACCATTATGTTTGCATGTGTCTGTAGGTAAAAATAAAGGACTTGTTTGAATTCCACCCCTTTAACTTGTGATCACTGGACATATCTTAAATCTCCCTGTGCCTTAGTTGGTCTCTTCATTGCTAACACCAAAAGGTTGGATTGGAGGGCTTCCAAGGCCCTTTCTGGTTCTCAATCTGCAATCTTATAAATACATTACCTCCAGAGGGTTTACATTCTCCTAGTGCAACTAACATTTGTCCATATAAATAGTTAGGAAATGATTAATGTCAGAAGATTGTATCTTGAGAAAAATCAACAAAGCCTTCTTGTTCAATGAAACTTTAGGCCTCTATTTGACTCGCAACTCAAATTGGTCCCTATGTTTAGAAATTAGTGTCATGAATGAATTCCATTTATCCATATATTTAGCATTAAAATATATGATTTTGCATATGTGTGCTGTTCACGAACTAATTCGTCATCCAGTAAATATTAGAAACAAATTGAGAGGCAGCATGAAATACTAGATATATAGAGGGATATTCATGCAGCCAAAAAAACTTGGTTTCAAATCCTATCCCTGACACTATATAGGGTAGGAGGAAAATGCTTTATAAACTTGAAGATATCCCATTTACTACTCTTATCAACAGTGGAGTGTTTCTATTTCTTTCTTTTGAAAAACAACTCAATTTAAAGAAAGGTATGCTGTTTCAGTTCTTGGATATTCCATTACAATCTGGTTGAATTTGGGTTAGCCGATACACTTTTATGATTCACATTTTCATCATTAAAATGGAGACAGCAGTGTCTACCCTGGCCACCTTACAGATTTGTTTTGACAATCAAATGAGACATTGCCGGCAAAATAATATCATGAGGATGAATGAACAAACATCCTTATTTTACAAATGAGGAAAATGGAGGATCCAAAAGGTCAAATGAGTTGCTTACAGGCACACACACAACTAGTAAGGCTCAGGATATGTAAAAAATAATGCAAACAGAATAATGCTAATTATACTATTACATATTGTTGTAATAATAATAAAATGCTTATTTTCTTAAAATAAGCACGAAAATTTCAGGAAATATATTCTATTCGTCTCCAAATTTGAGGGCATCTAATTTCTCTCAAGTTGAGTCTATCTAATATAATATTTCTTTTTTAAAACCATCTACTCTATTATAGAAATGACTATAGTTGGAGAAAGTAATAATAATATTAATGACTCAAATTAATGTTCTTTAAGTTAAAATCCATTGTAATGACTATTATTATAATTATAATGACTGAGTATATGTATTTGGAAACAACAGTATTCTGCTTCAATGGAATATTTTATAATTCATCTCTTTCATTAATTTATACTATTTGCCTTACTAAATTTTCCTTTTGTGAGGCTTTATATTAGTAAGATAGATTTAGAGATGAAATAAACATCAAAGGCAGCCAGTTCAAATAACTCTTTTTACCAATGAGGAAACTGAGGCTTACCATTGTTAGGTGACAGGTTCAGCTAGATACCAGGTCTTGTTCATGCTAAAACCAGCACTTTATAAATTTTACTACACTACCTCTTGATGCCCCTGTATTTGAAAATTTCTAAGCTGATTTTTAAGGTAGAGTAATTTAATCTTTAAATGATAGAGGACAGATGATATGTTTGAGTTAACTCAGCCCAGAGAAGAAAAAAGCTTACTTCTTAGCCACCGATTTTTAAATGACATATTCCAAACTGTAAAACATCAATGAGAAAAAGCATTTTCTCATAGATAACAATATTATAACACAAGGATAGATTCTTCAACTAGTCTACCACAGCTTATTTAATACATGAAGTAGCTAAAATGTCATGTTGTGGCAGATTAAAGCTTTATTTTTGGGTTTTAGGGAAAAGAGCACATGGCATTTAGGAAAAAGAGGGAAACTTGTTACACTTCACTTCCTTGGGGAAGGGGCAAGGCAGAACTATGACCTATTTTAGAAAGACATGTTTTATTGATAACTTTTATTTTAATGTCATTTACATTTATTTTTCTATCTCACTCCTTTCCCTCTCATCTACCAAGCAATATCTCATAAGAAAGAAGAAAAAAAGAAAGAAAAACAACTTGGTAAAACTAACCAACATATCAAAAAGTCTGACAATATATAATATATTTAATGTTTCATACCTGTGGATTCTAATAGCTGTAAAGAGAGTAGAGGGAATCTAAGATTAAATTTTGAAACTCTTTGTCTTTGGCACATTGCTCTTGGAGACCGCATGAAATTTTTTTTCCCATTCATATTTGCTTACTGTTTACATATGGACAAATTATAGAGAGCTCTAGATAACAAGATACTGAGGCATTTATTTTTAGCCATATACCCAATTAATTTGATACATAGAAACAATATCTTCAGATTATATGTATTTTTTGTGAGTTGTAAATCTAAGTATGATACTTGGTTTTAATAGAATCTATTTATAGCTTATCTTAATTGGAATACTGCTAATTTTTAATATTCTTTTTTATAATCAATTCAGTGATTTTTTTTTACTTTCTTTACTTGTTTTGCTTGTGTCCTAGTCATTTTTGTGCAATTTTTACATTGTCAATGTTATTTTTAGTGTTCTACTCCCCATCCCAGGCAGTTGGGGTTAAGTGAGTTGCCCAGGGTCACACAGCCAGGAAGTGTCAGGTATCTAAGGCCAGATTTAAACTCAGGTCTTCTTGACTTCAAGGCTGGTGCTCTATCCACTATACCAACTAGCCTCTCCCTTATTTTAGTATTCTTAAACATCATTACCAAGGACCATTTTAAAAACTTTGTCTTACTATGATCTTTTAAATTTTATTATCATGAATTATATAAAGAAAAGAGGAATTGGTGCTACTCTACTTATATGGACAATGAAGGGTTAATGGAACATAAATCCTACTTGAGCTGACTGGTACAAATACTCTTATCCATAATAATTCCCATTTCTATAACATTTTAAGATTAACTAAGTCCCACACCAACCCTGTGAGGTAGGTTGATAGATCTCATTTTTCAAAGAAAAAATATATTCCTCAAAGATGTGAATTCACTTCTTGAGGATCATACGAGTTGATGATAGAATTGCTGTTTCAACCTAGCTTTGAAACTGGACTTCCTATTACAGCTTGTTACTACCTAGATGACTCAATTGTTAAACCCTTCAGCTGTAAACATTTAAAAAAAGCATTTGTACGATTATTCTATTTGTTATTGTCTTCTTTGGAATAGTAGAATAAAGCATTTTATTTGTTCTTCTAAAAACAGCTACATCTTTCCTAAACCAAACAATGCTGAATACAAGGCCTAATTTGTCTACAAAAGAATAAACTCTCTCAGTTTTCTGATCCCAGCTGACATTTGCTTTTTGTCTTGCAAACCCTCCTGTGTGTGTAATATTAATGGGCTTTTGTTACTCACTAATTCTGACAACATCCTCATGAGGGAGGTAGGAGGCAGCTATTATCTCATTTTATAGATGAGGCATCTGAGACGCAGAGAGGTCAAGGGTTATCCCAAGGGTCTCATGGAAAGCTAATGACAGAGTGAGTAATGGAGGAATCTTTCAACTCAACTACCAATCTGCTGCTAGACAGCAGTGTGCCAGCCCATAAGAGAGTTGTCATGAGTAATAATAAAAACAAGTCTCACAGACCTCAGTGATGTAAAATACTAAATAATATTAAATAATACTGAGGAAATCAGTCAAGGAAGTGGTAGAATCACTGGCATTAGTGCCATTATCTAAATAGTGCATTTCCTTGCAATACATTATGATTCAATTCATTTCAGCAGACATTCAGCACCTGCCCTGTGTAAGTCTGCATGCTGTCACCTTATAGACATGGAAAATGATGCAATTCTTGACTATAAGAAGTTTACAATATGAAAAATAGGAAAGAGACTATGATCAATGTACATGTGGTATAATGATTAAAAATGATTTTTGCAGTGGGAGAAAACTGAATGGCAAGAAAAATTGTAGGCTGAAGGTATCATTCTTGAGTTGAATAGATCAATGAAGATGTCCAGAAGAGATAGCAGCTGTGATGAGTAAGATCTCAGAGGAGAATAAGAATTTCTACAAGTTGTAGCAGAGGATAATAAGTTCAAAGACTTGGGGAATGGAGTGGGGGGGGGGGTAGGAGCATCAAAAAAATGTTGAAAAGTACAATTTGTCTGGAGTTTATATTTTGCTAAGCCTTAGTAGCTAAGTGACTATATGAGCTAAGAATTGGAGAAAGAAACCAGATTACAAAGGGTTGAAGAGTGATTGACCATTGAGGCAATAGACACATTGAATGTGGAATATGTTTTCTAAGTACTTATTAATGGAAGAAAGAGATAAGATAGACGTTTGAGGAAATGGCAAGTTTAAGATGGATGTTTTGTTTTTCATCCTAGACTTTATTGATTATGAATTCTTAATCTTGATCCATTGGTAAACCAGTTCAACTCTAAACTGGTCTCATCTCTCAAATCTCTTATGTCCTTATTCTGTTGCTGATCTTGCCCTGCCAATTTCAGCCTTCAGCTACCTTTGACATATGCTATCTTTGCTTTTACTAGTATGGTGCTGAATAAAATTGGAGAAAATCTCCATGTCAGAATTCTAGGACCTTCAGTTTGCACATTTT
This sequence comes from Antechinus flavipes, assembly GCF_016432865.1. Taxonomy (NCBI): domain Eukaryota; kingdom Metazoa; phylum Chordata; class Mammalia; order Dasyuromorphia; family Dasyuridae; genus Antechinus; species Antechinus flavipes. The sequence continues at coordinate 106,554,670 of NC_067398.1, forward strand.
TGGGGGAACAGAATTTCTGTTGAATTGAGGATCATGTTATTAAGCCCCCACATAGTGTCTAATACAGTCTTCTTCACAGAATATATTAAGTGTCGTGGACCCACTTTTTTTTTTTTTTGATGCCTAGGGCATAGAGAACAAAGAATTCCATAGCTAAGGATACTGTACAGAAGGTGCTCAATAAATTTTGAATGATCAATTGGATAAATTATGCATAGATAGATGTATGCATATATGTGTGTGTATAAATACATATGTGTGTATAGATAGGTAGGTAGGTAGATTGATGGATATTAATTCCCTATTCTGTTCATGAATATGCATTATTAGATAGGGAATTGATCTGTGATTTCATTGGCATATAGAATTTCCACATGAGGCAACTCTCTCTATATAGGTGGGCACTTTATCTGTATTTAGAATATTGAAAGTTTAAGTGATGTGCCCAGTATCACATAGCAAGTGTACGTTAAAGGAGAAACTTGCATTCACGTCTTTGTGGTTGTCATGAAACCTCTCACATAAATAAGTAGTTTAATTATAATTTATGTACACGTGCACACAAATAAATTACAAAAACACAGTGGGATACTGCAGTCTTTTTTAAATCAATTATTTTGTCAGAATATGAAGAATTATTTTTATTCTTAAAATGTCTAGTTCAGGTGTAGATTTTCAATTTTGTGCAGAACTGCCAAGGCTTCATAAACCTTTTCTTAATGGCTCAGTGATTGCAAAAATGGGAAATTGAGATTTAGCTCATCAGTCTTTCTTTTGGGGCTTTATGGACATTTGCAGAGAGAAAATCAAATAAGTGGTAAACTTTATATTATATCATTTAATACATTTAATACTGCTGGATTTGAGGTAGCCACCTCCTTTGTCATTCTCTCATATATCTACTATTCCTTTTGAAACTAAAGTCCCTTAGGGATTGAATAACAATGGTCTTTACCCTTCTTAATGACCACCTATTTAGCCTTTTCATTTTAAAGATTAGGTTATTGTTCGTGTGTGTGTGTGTGTGTGTGTGTGTGTGTGTGTGTGTGTGTGTGTGTGGTATTGTATAGGGACATAATTTTCAGTTTGGAGCTTCTAAACAAAACTTGAGACACCATTAGAGTCCTGAAGATTCCACTGAGTCTAGAATGGCTATATTTGAACTTTGGCTGTTTAAATACTTTATTTACAGATAGATTGAAGCTCTTCTTTGATACTCTCCATATTCTTATTCATTATATGAAGTATTTTTTCCCCCTCAGGAGGAATCATTTTGATTGTTACCATTATTTGTAGGCCAACATATTAGAGATGAGAGCTCTACTGAGATTAGTTTGAGTATTCTTGACAGCAGTTCTAGTGCCTAAGGGAATAGGTTGCTATTGTTCTGAGGGATAATTGAGGTCAGAAAATTATACTTCCCTTGATTCTCATGTTAATAACATGTATGTCACTATGGGCAAGATCTGGTTTGATTAAAAAGCTACTCTCAAACAGTTTTCACAACCATTTTGCCACTATTCAGATTCAGGCTCAAAAACTCTACCAAGTTAAAAGAAAGACTGAATGGGAAAAACTTTAGTTTCACTCCATTTCCTAATTTTAGGAACTAGATTAAGGTATCCAGAGGCAAGTCAGAAACTAATGCTTAATTTGTGATTATATCAGTTGTGTGGAAACTTAAATTGTGGGAAGTTTTTTTTTTTCTTTTAATACCAGGTGATCGATGTCAAAAGAGAAGAAAATGAATTCAGTGATCAGCCATGAGGAGCCATACCTTATGCTTGAATAATTGGAGTTGGGAATAAAGTAGCCAAAAAATGTAAATTTTATCATTGGAATAGGGTAGAGGATACAATTCTTTAATCCTTTGTGCATTGAAATTGCATTCTGCCCTCTATCTGTATTTCTGTGGAGTTAGAAACTAGGAAACTCAAACCTCTTCTAGTGATTATTAGGGGGGAAAGAAGAATCATATATCAGCACATTGGTGTATTAAGTCTTTAGTAATTATGGAAACCTTGCAGTGTACCCTATGTTATGATATTAAAAGAACAACTGAGACTGGAAAATTAACGTGGCAAGCTAGGCAGCAGTTGACTCAAGGCAGGATTTGGTTTTTAAATCCTGAAAAGGAAAGTTATTAGAAGGCTAGCATGCATGGTAGTGGTTTATGGACACCTGAAAGAAGAATCAGTAAGAAAGCATTACTGAAACTAAATGAGCCAGGGATTAGACACTAGAACCTGGAGTCAGGAAGATTCAAGTTCAAATTTAGACATTTAGTAGCTGTACAATCCTGGATAAGACTCATTTTCCCCTCAATTTACTCATTTGTTAAATCAGGAGGTTAATAATAGCACCTTCTTTCTGGCATTGTTTAGAGGGTCAAATGATATAATTTTATTGAAATACTTTCTGGCCTTAGATGCTACCTTATTATCATCACCATCATCATCATTATTATTAAGTATAGTTGTAGTTTTAAGTTTAGAATCAGGGACTGCCACAAGCTGAAGTCTCTGTCCTTTTTTCTGTATGTTAAGATGGATTTACTTCAGTTTGTTTAAAAAGTAACCAGAACAAATTTATTCTCATTGCAGTAACACTTTAAATGGAACAAAATGGCTTTATTGGAAATGTTTTTATAGGACAGTAGTGTGGGAGAGGGATTCAACTCTTTTAGTTATCTAGGACATGATGTTATATGAGGAAAGAGGTGTTGGCTGAAAATCTAAAAGGAGCAATATTAGAATTCTAATTGTGGCAACCAAAATCAGTAAGGGAAGGTTATCAAAGGACCATTCCAAAACAGATCTATATGAATCATCAGAGAGAGTCTGTGAATACCTGCAGAGATTAATGTACCTTTCTCAAAAGGCATGGACATCAGAGAACAATGGACATGTTGAAATAAATAAGGTGGAATCTTCTACCAGGATATGGGGTAAAAACAAAGTTGTTTTGATTTCTGGCAGTGTGATTGAAAAAAGAAAAACAAACAACAGTCTTTCCCTGAACGAAATCTAGTTGTTATGAATCTTGCAAATAAGGACACTGAAAATCTTGATTGTGACCTTATACCAGTGGTCTAAAACTGTACATTTATAAATGCTCCCATATGATGCTTATTCAGTATTAAGCTAAGGTTCTCAGTTTATAGTTGATTAGAATTTTTTTCCATTTGAGTAGCCACTTTTTTTAAATTTAAAGTTGAGTTCTGAAATGATTTTTATTTTTAAAAAATGCATTTTAAAAATCCCATCTATTATAGGAAGGCTTTCTCAACTTTCCTCCTGTTATTACCTATTTATCCTTTAACAGGTTTTTTTTTTTTTTTGTATATATTCATTTGCATATTTTCTTTCTCATTGAAATGTGAGCTCCTTGAAAGCAGAAGCTATCTTTTACAAACTCTTTTTGTATCCTGAGCACTTAGCACCATGCCTGGTGTAATGGTAAGAACTTAATAAATGTTTATTGATAGATTGATCTGGAGATTCTTTAGGCTTGACTTTAAACTCCCTTGAGTCTTTGTATTTAAACTCTCTTTATGTTTTATGCAAGCATAATGAAATGACAGTATTTTATAGTCTTTCTCAAAATTACAGATTTTCCAAAAGAGCAATTCTGAACAAATCTTTTCCCACCATGGCAATTATGTCATGTCTTAGTATAGGTAATGCATAGTACATTTAGTGCTCCAGGAATTTTTGTACTTTATTATCAAATCATTTTATAATGCCAACTGCTTTTGAAAAATAACCATTGTGCTTCTTCATTTCTTCTTTCTACATAGCAGTATTGCCTTCAGCCATCTTGTAATAAAATGCAGTCAAGCATAAATAGTTCCAAGTGGATTGCTATTTTGTGTAAGCTCTGAATATCCACCATTGATGGGTAGTCATGCTTCAATCTGATTAATCAACAACTCTACTGCCTACACTTTAAAGTTCGTGAAAAACCACACCTCACTTTAAAAATGAACTTTGTGGTAATATACAGGATAAATATGCCTAAGGTGTCACAGACACGTGTTTACATGTTGTAAATGTAAACCTCCTAGAATTCTAAAATTTATTTCTGGTTAATAATCTGTAACACTTAACTCTCTGATTCAGACATGTGCTAGTGCTTGCAACCTGATTGTTGGGTTCCACATTTTCTACTTGGAAGCAGCTTTTTCTCTGTGTATGTAGTAGTAAATTTGTATTTGTGTATTCTCTTTTAGTCTATGATAGTGGTTCCAAAATATTTTTATCCATTGTACTATTTTTGTAGTACAAAAGCAACAATAACAATACCCTTTAGGTACATTCTAATGGTGAGACGATATATAAATCATTAGATGTATTAGAGATACATACAAGATTGATTGAAGATAACTTTAGAATGGAAGGGATTGAATAGGAAAGGGCTGCCAGAGAAAGTGACATTTGATTTGAGTCATGAAGAAAAAGAGGATTTTAGGGTGTGAGGACTATATTACAAATAGGCTATTTGGGTGACAGGAAGAATATTTAGCAAACTGTAGTATATCCAGATGAACATGGATGGTGATAGGACTTTAAACTCTGAATTTGTCAGACAGCTGAAGTAATAGAGGATATTTAATCTGGAAAAGAAAAAACATAATGAAAATGTTAGTGTCATCTTACTCTATGCAGCTCCGGAAGGCCAAACTTGAATCTTCGGAGAGAAACTCAGGAGATGGAGTAGAACTTTTGGTACTTCTTTTAATTTTTGAAGACGTGAATCCAGCTGGTAGCTTTAACTCAAGTCATTAGTTTGCTTAGGTCATAGAGTGGAGAAAGAAGAGTAATATTTAAAAGCCCTGCATATTAGGCTGAGGCCAGATTGTAAAGAATTTAAATGCCAAAGAGAGGATTCTGTATTTTATCCTGAGTGATTCATGAAGCCACAAGAGTTTATTGAGTAGGGGAATGGCATGAACAAACCTGTGCTTTAAGAATAACTTTTTGGCAACTGTTTGGATGATATAGTCTCTCTCTTTCTAATCAGGAGGTAATTATCATAGTTCAGGTTTAAGAGGGGATGAGAAGACAGATTTGAGAGATGTGGTGATAGAAGAAAATAAGATTTGACAAGTGACTGCACATGTGGGGTAAACAAAAGTTCAAAGTTGAGTGGACATGAGATTCAAATTTAAATGACAAAAAGTGTTAGTTCTATTGTCAAAAGCTTAAAAGAATTCTGAAGGGGAAAGCTACCATTTTAGAGCCAGATGATAGAGTTTGAGAAATGATAAACATTTAAGAATTTGTAGCTCTAAGGATCTATGTAAAAGCCTAAGAGCAATTTGGACTACCATAGTCTTTGAGTCAGAGCCAGAGAATTTTAAAGCAAGACAATTTGAAGCCAGCAAGACCACAGTCAGAGAAAGAATCAGGGTTGAGAAGAAGTGAACAGCAATTTCTCAGGAATTAGTAAGCTGTACTACAAAGAATCAGTAACATAAGGGGCAACAAGGGAAAGGGGGAAATGGAAGTAAACGAACAGTGGAGGAGTGGGAGAGCAGGAAAAGACTGAGTTGGTCCTGCAGCTGGATCAGAATAGGTATCTTGGACAGAAGCTGACAATTGGACTCACTTTTTCAAAAATAAGGGAAGTTGCAAAAATTTTACTTCTTCCCCAAATTCCTCTCCCTGTTGCTGTTCATTATTATATTCTGCTTAAAAACAAATAAACAAAAAACAAAACAAAACAAAACAAAACAAAACAAACAAACAAACAAAAAAAAAAAACCCAAACCTGTTCTGATTTTAATCCAAATATAAAGTAGCCAAAGGTTGGCTGAAAACATTAGAAAATAAATTAAGGTGATGATTCTATGTGGATGTCAGAAGTTTTCCTAACCAATCTATTAAGATTATACCAATAACTTTTTGTCTGATCACTGAACATAAGACAACAGGAAAAGGAATTGTATAGGTCATTGTATGTCACCCACACACACACACACACACACACACACACACACACACACTCCACAGCTAAAAATGTTGCTTAAATAAATAATCACCCTGCTCCCCTCTTTTTCAGATGTGGGGAAAATAGCTGAGACCTAGCTAAGGTTTACTTTCACTCCTTCCAGAAGAGAGGTAGCAGAAAAGATCAAGTACTGACACTATTTGGTGGGTTATATTTGATAAGTTTCTTATCTATAGGATAGACATTGGTGAAGTGAGTCTGTATCTCAAGAGAGATCCTGGAGCTATCAGTCAATAATCAGTGAACATTTATTGTGTGCCTAATAATTAGCACACCAACCAGTGTGCTAATCTTTGGAGATGCAAAAAGAGACAAAAGACAGTCCCTTCCCTCAAAGAGCTAGCAATCTATCTCAGATTTATCTGCATCTAGATAACAGTGGAACCCATGAGAGTTAAGAAGATCACTCAAAGAATAGAGTGAGAAAAAGAAAACCACTAGAACAGTATAAATAGAGTTTTGGAATCCAGTACTTCTAGGACTTGGGAATAAAGTCAAGAGAAGAGAGTGCCTGAATAGATGAGGATGAAGGGAAAATAAAAGTAGAGAAATTAAGAATTGCAAATTAGCTTCTATCAGATGCTATTTGGAATTCCTTCTACTTCTTTTGTATCAGCAACTTTTTGATGATACTTAAAATAGCAACCAGTTTTAAGAAAGATCTATTGAATATCTGCAAGATTTGACTTGAGTCAAGTAACTCTCTCACTCTGGGGACTCAGGATTTTGTCTGAAAAATAAGGGGATTCAACTAGAAAATACTAAGGTTATTTTCTGCTCTACATCTGATGATTTTATAAAATAAAGTTAAAGAAACAACCATGGTATGGATTTATTCAAAAAGAACAGAAAAAACAGAAGCATTGTCTATTAAGAAAAAGTCTGCAAACTTCTATCATTAAAGTATTTACTGTGCAAAGGAATATTAGATACTATCTAATCTAAACCTCTCACTTGATGATGTGATGATCCCTCATATTATATCTCAAGGTTTACAAAGTGTTTGACAATTGTTAACTCATTTTATCCTCACAGCAGCATTGGGAGGTAGAAGATATTATTTTAGGATGAGGAAACTGAGGCATACATAGTGGTTAAATAGTTTACTCAAGGTCACATACTTTATAAGTGTCTAAAGCTATATGTCCAAGTCAATGTTACATTTAAAAGTTAAAGTTCACCTGAGAAAACCCAAGCTGAAGTGATTTGTCCAAGGTTGTCCAAGAAGTACTTATGATAGAATATGGATTCAAAAGCCTTGTTCTTATTTACAGAATCAACCAGCCTTCCCAATTATTTATCTTTTTTGGTGAGAAAATCACTTTCTCAGTTTTCCTCAATTTCCCAAGTATCTTTCATGAAAATAAAATAAAAAGTAGTCTTCCCCAGTTATTGAAAAGACAAATATTAAAACATTAATTTTATAAACAAATAACTATTAAAAACCCAACCCTAGAATACTGTGAGATTTAACCTTGTTTTTGGTGTATGAATACATTATAAGCTGCTTAAAGAGTTTATCCATGATTGTACTGTCTTTTGGTAGTTGATTGTAAGTCTCCTAGGAAGATTTTACCATATAAGATAGTCACAAGAAATTAGGGATTTAAAAAGGGGGTATTTTTTTTCCTTCATATATACATATATATAGTTCTCTTTTAGAAGGTTAAGGAGACAAGGATTTTGCTCACTCTCTTTTAATTTTTCAGGACATTCATGATTTTTACTTTCCAAAAGGAACAAAAAAAGACATCATAAATATCAATAATATGGTTTTGCTATTTTTGAAAGCAATTAACATTCATATGCTCTTTAAATGCTAAGTTATTTGAAATCCCATACCTATGGAAGTGCTATTGATATTAATTTAAAAGTGAATCATAATGTGTAAAATTTAGGTTAATAGTTATTGACTTGACTCTAAGTATTGTCATTAAAGACATAAAGAGTCTTTTGACATATTCATTAGCTATCTTGTCTTTATAGAAAGAGCAATTTTTACTATATAAGCTCAGTAATCAGATGATTTTTTATACTTCACATTTTCTGTTGGTTTATTTTATAATGTGCTGAAATATGATGGTTAATTATTTTGCATAGTTTTATAAGTATCTCAAAGATCTATTACTTCAGTAGTCACTTAGCAAATGCAAATAACTACTGTTAATTGTGTTAGTAGATTATAGTATGAATTTGCTATGGCCAGAAGAACCATCAACTCATAGTAATGAAACATTTCTCTCTCTTATCCCTCCTTCTCCTCCAGATTTTCCTAGCCTTAACACAATTTAAGACTTGAATTTGTTTTCCCAAAAAGGAAAGAAAAAGTATGTTCTTATGAGGTGCTTCTCTATGCCCTTTTCCCCTTTAGAAGAAATTAATTTTTAGAATTTTAGATTTCAGAATAAAAAAATGTTTCTTTCTTGAGAAGTAGTTCATTTTTATGTATGTATGATCCTTAGGTCTCCATATGATCTTAGAAATGGATTATTATTCACTTATGCATGAGTCTTCTTGCATCATACTTGTGTTCATTTACTTTACTATTCCTGCCTAATTTTATATATATAAGGATGAAGTCAGCTTATATGAATTATTTCCCCAAGACATATTTTAGTAGTTTGTCTCATCTATGGGGGAGTCATTTAAAGACTGCCAATTTTTTTTTATTCTTAATGGATATTTCCAAGTGCATGTCCTTACTTAAGAACTTTGGCTCCTTCATCCACATTTTTGTTTGGAATTTTCCCATTTAATAACTATTAACTCATTGAATTTTGAAGTTCGTTTTTGAGGAAAAAATAGCAATTTTTTCTGTTGCATGGTATATTCAGAATGCATGACAGTGTTTAACTGAAATTGTTGCCCACTGACTTCTAAATGCCATGATTTCCTAAGGGTAATTAAATTGAAAGTGCTATAAAATGTAACATTATTATTATAGCACAATCTGCTATACAAATATTAGTCTTTTTGTTTTACAAGTGACTCTCTAAGGAGATGTTTTATTTTAAAAAAAACTCACATGTTCTTTACATCACATGTATAAAGGGTTTTTTTTTACTCTTAAAAAATATGAACCTATTGGCACATCTTTTCATGTGAACATTTGTAGAGTTTAATAAAGAAAGAGTTGAAAGAGCATATCTAAATGAATTTGTGTAAACACTAAATCAATAATTAATCAATAAGTCTTGCTAAATGTCTACTATATTCCAGACATTGTACCAAGCACTGGATATGATAAAAGTGGTATAAGATAGTTTCTATCCTCAAGGAGCTTACAGTTGAATGCGAACATTAATACTAGTTTGGAATGGTTTGATGCAGTTGTTAGTCTAATTTCTCTAGAGATTTGATCTAAATTTAATCAAAAATATACTTGTAAGGACAGAGACAGACTATGGAAAATAAGTTCAATAACACCTGTTCTTTTGTAGTTAGTGTTTTGTAATCAATATGACTTTCCAGTTAAAAAAGAGAGAAATTAAACTCCAAGTCCAAGTTTTGCCTTATTTTTCTCCTTTATTTTTAGTCTGAAAAATTTTTTAAAAAACCTAATATATACAGCTAAGCTATGTCCTTTTATCCAGATACTTACATACATCATACAGTGCCAAGTATGTATACACACACAAACACACACACACACACACACACACACACACACACACACAGCACAAAAGAAAACGGTGACATTATTGATGTTGAAAGAAAGACAATAGGATAGATGTCTCCCTGTGTGAACACTTAAAATGGTGACATAGCAACTTTCTGATAAGGGCACTCTTGGCTCTATTTTTAATCTACAATAACATAGATTGCTTGACCCTTCACTATTTCTGCTTCTCTCACACACAAATTTAAAGACTGGCTAATTGCAAAGTTACACAGTTAACATTTTCTGAGGTCCATTCATGTCATGACTTGGTGTTGTGGGAATTAAGAAGCCCACACATTTTCTTTTCTTACCTGCTAATTCCATTTTAAGAATATAACATCTTGTTGAAAGATAGAGCTAATGTAAAGTGGGCTACTTGGCCTTGTCTTTTGTGAATGATTATTGATCACAGGCAGTCAATGCTATGGTGTGACTAGATGCAAAATACTTTTGCAACTCCTTTCTTTTTTTTTTTCTATTTTCTCTTCACTGCCTGTTTTTGCTAACTTTTCAGCTACATAATTAATTAACCCTGTAAGCTGCTGCTTGGGGCAGTTAGTTGGTATAGTGGATAGTTACTGGTATAGTGGATAGAGCATTAGACCTGTAGTCAAGAAACCTGAGGTCAAATGTGGCTTCAGATACATACTTAACTCTGTGACTGTGGGCTAACCAAAACCTGTCTGCCTCAGTTTTCTCATCTGTAAAATGGGTTGGAGAAGGAAATAGAAAACCACTCTAGTATCTTTACCAAGAAAACCCCAAATGGGGTCATAAAGAATCTACCACGACTTAAATGACTAACAACAAAAGCTGCTGGTTGGAATATTTTTTTAATCTGTTTTCTTTTTCTGCCCTATAATCTACATTCCACATTCCAGATGTGCATAATAGCTTTTCATTTTAAGAACCATGTCACTTTTGTGCACCAACTAGTAGTTGAATAAGGGCTTTCCTGGAATGAATGTCTAAATTAAACATTAGAGCATTTTGTGTTTGCGTATCCCCCTTTTTTCCCTTTACTCCCTAGTTTCCATCTAATTTGTTTTTAACTATGAATGACCCAGATTGCAATTTAAATATTCATACTAGGGATTCTTCATATCTCTGAAATGGTTCCTTTATAAGGTACCTTATGGAATCTAAAAGTAACACTTCTTTTTGCCTATAAAGCAATTTTTTTAACTATTAATGACTCTGATTATAACTTAAATATTCATGCTAGGGCTTCTTCATATTTCAAACAGTTCCTTTACAAGGTCCCTGTATATAGTCTAAAGATAACACTGCTCTTTGCCCTATAAGGCAGGTCTATTTGAAACTATTTCTATCTTCTTGAGCTATTCCTTCCTTCTAGTACAAGAAACACCCAAATCACCTCTTCCCTGAAAGTGCATTTCATACATCTCCATCTTTGTGATAGCACTAAAGTCATTATGTAGCAGTTGGCTCTGATACGCTTGCACAGACACAAATTGAGTCCGACAGGACTGATGTCTCCTGGACTTTGCTGTCATTTGAAATGCTGGCATGAGAATGGTAGCAATGAAAGGCAGGGAGGAGAAAGGAAAGGAGCTGATGGCTGCACACTTCCCCTAGGAAGATTTTTTTTTTTAGATTTTTTTTTCTTTTGATATAGCTGTGAATGACGCCAGGTAGTTTTATTGTGGAAATTGATAAGAATAGTCAATTCAGTGTAGCTGGGAAGCTAGTGTTCCCTAATAGATCTTGAAACTTATATTAGAGTTTAAAACTTGCTTCTTCTATCTCAAAATCCATATTAATGAATGATCATATTAGATTGACTTTTCCTCCCTTTCTATTTTTCTTTCATATAATCTATTCATGCAAAGTAGTAAAATTGATACGATCATTTCCCCCCTCTTGTTGTTTTTAATAAGCTCAAGAATAGTGTTTGTCTTGTAGGCTTTTTTTTAAAAATCAGGTTATTTCAATGATTTGGCCAATTTTGGGACACCTTTAGTGTTTCTTGTTGTATAGTACTTGTATGTGTTCTATGTTCCAAAATTAGAGGTGTCAACTTTTTCTTTTCAGACATTCTGGTTAAACTTGATCATTCACAAATTCTTTCTGGAGGAAAGAAATTAGAAAAAGTCAAATCAAATATAAAAATAAAATTATTCTGTGACTACTGAGCTTAAGAATTAGTTCTAGAATTCCCGGTTTTGTGATAATGGTTTTTATTCTCACTCAAGTTTAGGTTTTTATTACCCTGAGTATTGGTCTCCCTGTTTTCAACCTCTTTATTCTATCCTTTGAAACCTATGAGATGAATCATTTTTATCATGGTTTTGATCCTGCTGTATTCAGTACCCTTCAAAGTCATTCCATGGCCAAGTGAATAAAAATCCAGGCTACTTAGCTTGTCACTTAAGCACCTTATCATATTCTATACTCTGCTTGTCTTCTTTTTCAACCAATTATTTAGTTGCTTCAGTTGTGTCCCACTCTGGATTGGTTTACTATTTCCTTCTTTAGCTCATTTTATAGATGAAGAAGTGAGGCAAACAGGATTAAGTGATTTGCCCAGGGTCACACAGCTAGTGTGTTTGTGGCTTGATTTGAATTAATGAAAATAAGTCTTCCTGTTTACAAACCGAGTGCTATATCCACTGTGCCACTCAGTTGCCTTTCATGCCATGTAAGAGCCTTTTTTTTTCCTTCTTATAACTTAGAATCCTTCTATCACCCCAGAAAGCTGTCGCTCTTATAAGAAAAAAATAATGCGGGGAAGTAGAAGGACTACTGATTTGGAATAAGAGGACTTTGTAATTCTGACTCTCTCTACTTGCATGATCTGGGACCTTCCTAGAATTCAGTTTCCCTATTTACAAAATGAGGGGAATTGGGTTACATTCCTCCTATATCTTCTCTAGTTTCTACTGGAAATGTTTCATATTCTTTTAATTTCTGTGTTGCTCCTCTCACCCATTAAACTATATTTCCTTGAACATACCTTCAATGTCTTAGGAATCATAACTCTAGACCTTCCATTTTACCAAAGTAGAAATCTTCCTAGAGCCCAGGGTGTTCAAATTTTCCAATTTTCCATTGGTAATTAAATATTAGAGGTAGAATTTGAATCCAGGCCCTCTGATAATGATCTGTTGCTCTTTCCACTGACCCAATTCATCTTTCTTTTGTCCATACCAACTAACACAGTCCCTTATACCTTCATTCAAGAAATGAAAGAATGGATGAATAAATGATAGTACTTATAATAAGGGAAAATGTGACGACCGCGCTAGCACCCCAGACACTCCAGAATCAGCCAGAGTCAGGATAAGCAAAAGTCCTTAGTCTTTATTCTTGGTCTTTAGACACAAGATTGAACAGGATGGAAGCAAAATCTCCAGGACTGCCTTCTTCCTCCTCTACACAACAAGTGACTCTGGCTAGTCTTACTCCACCCTAGTCCCTCCTACAATCCTCTGTATACACTAATCATTGAGCCAGCACAGGATAGTGGGAAGGGCCATTTTCCAAGTATAGGCCTATAGAGTATTGTCCAATCAGTAATTAGCTCTAAGTTCTTGAACCGACCTCAGTGCAACAACTGAAGAGTTTCATCCCTCTACAGGAAAATATGCTTAAAAACCCAAAGATTTTTCTACCTTGGAGTCTTAAAAATCTGGAGATCCCTTCAAATCATAAATGCTCCTGAGCTCTTCATTGTGACATAGAAATGTCCTTGGGTTTTAGATGATTCTTAAAAAATAATAATAAAATAAAACAAACAAACAAACAAAAACCCCTCAAAACTTGAGCTCTGATAGTAGAAATGTTTTCATAATGTCCAGCCAAAGAATGTTTGCCTATTGTCTGCTGACCAATAAGTTTGGATAGATATCATTAAAGGGTTGGCAAGCAAGTGGATATCTTTTTGTGACCCCAGAAGTTACTTTCTACATCAGTAGAAGGAGTATCCATTTGAAGAAGTTAATTCAGAAAGGTCATGCTAACTATTATTTTGACTTATGGAAGCCAAACTAGACTTAAATGTTGATGTGTCTGCAAGGAGAAAGCCAAATGTACCATTTAAAAAAATTCAACCTTCTACCATTTAGCCTGAGAAGTTGAATTAGCCCTGTCATTTCACCTACTGCCAAGAAAGCAGCTTCCATTATGTTGTCAATAATAGACTTTTATTCTGCACGGTGGAACTTCTCTCAAATCCCTCGTATAGCATTGGTGTGTTTCATTCTACTGATGTATTCAAGTAATGTTTCATTAAAAGTGACAGTTCATTCTCATGGTTTATTGCCCCAAAGGTGGCATTGAGTAGGGGAGAATGAAATCCGAGGAGGTTAACTTCAGGTTAGCCTGAAAATGGGACAAGTTGGTCTTTGGTGCTGACATTTAGTCACTCAGGAATAAAGTGGACCTAAGGATTTCCTTCCTAATGTAGATGGATTGTGGTTACAATTTATCATGTTTTCACAATGCTTTGTGTATCTCATTGTGATTGTGATACAAAGTTAAAGAAAAAGAAGCAGAAATCTAACCCTTTTTTTTCTTCTTTTTTCCCTCTGTCTTTTCTGTTTCTGTTTCTTTGCAGGCTCTGAAAGCCCATCAGCTGAAATTTCAGACCGGACAGACTCGCAGTGGCTTCTGGGCCCGTGAGAACGAGGCTGCCAAGGCTTGCTGGTGCCAAGCTGCAGAATGATTCACGTAACCAGGCCAGTGGTGGTACTCCTGTACTTCATCCTCTGCGCTGAGGCCGAGAGTAAGTGCCATTCTTCCATCCTATATGGGAATTGTGACCATAATGAGTAGTTTTGTTTTCATTTGGCACTAGGATCCAGGTCTCTGAATAAGTTTCCTTTGGAGTAAATTTTGAGACACTGTGGGATCCTCCTTGGCTCTCAGCCAGTATCTGAAAGGGATTATTTACATGACTTCCTTGCCATTTCCCCCCTCTTAATGCCCCCTTTCTTAAGCATTGAACTGATCCTACTGTGTTTTATTTACTTCTTACCAGACTGTGGATAAAGACAATATGAGGAGAATGATATCCCCCAAAGGGAGGTTAACCATTCAATGATTCTAAGTAGCAACCCATCATTCAGGCCCATTGTAAACTTCTTTGTGTGTGCGTGTGTGTGTATGTGTGTGTGTGTGTTTATTATTTCTAACTTTGGAAAAATGCACAATATCATGTTGAGTCCAATTAAACTTCCAAGCCCCTAGTAACTGTCACAGCAGCTGTTCTAATGTATTATTTCCGACAGCTGTCGTGGAGTACAGTGTCCAAATAGATCAAGCGGAACTGACAACTTTGTGGCTCAGTGAAATCTGTGTGTGTGTGTGTGTGTGTGTGTGTGTGTGTAAAAATATATGTGTTTGTAGAAATTGGTGACAGAAACTGAAGCTCTGATTACTGCACTCATTTTATGAAACTATAGGGTTTTGGTCAATTAGCTTGCCAATTAATGAGAAGATAATATCTTCTTTTTAATTAGAAAATCATTAGGTCTACCTTGTTTACACGTGTTTCTTTTCCCAGCTGTCCTGTGGCCTTTTGGAAAAGATAGCACAGAGAGCAAATTTCACTTGCTTGTACTTGTTGACAGGACTGGTTTCTTGCTAGTGGTTCCATTCCCATGATTGCTGGCCTTTCTCTTTGAGAGTCCCTTGTTGCTGTTAAGAGGAAAAACATCTGCCGTCATTAGTTTCCCTCCCCCTGCCCCCAACCGACTATTTCAGAGAGATTAAGTCAGATCACGTTAAGGATGTCTCTTATTCAAGGGCTCTGTGTCATCTTGGCTCTTATATGTTAACTGTGTTCTGACAAAAAGACCCCAGCAACAGCCCATTTCCTTGTTTAGATAAAGGCCTCTATTTTTTCCACGTAATCTTTGAGGGGTATAAATGAGAGAGTACACATAAAGAACATATGTGTTTGTAGCATACCAAGGGTTAATAATGTGTGGGCTCTTCTCCAGGCTGTTAATGACCAGCTGCTAGAGTTGTGTCTAAGGTGAAGCCAAGGACGGTTTAACACTTTAGCCAGCAAATAATTAACTGGGAAAAGACCCAAACATGGGGCATTCTTATTCTTTCAAAACATGGTTTATGTCTTTTTTAAAGGTGAAATCTAAATTCAGTTAATGAAAAAAAATGTCAATTTGGAAAAAAAAAAAAAGTATAGTACTTCCTATGTACTAGGATGTAAAAAATTATTCTTCACTTTGGGCAGAATGAAAAGTAAAGTTGCTTTATGTTTTATATTTCCGTTGTCAGAAAGAATTTAGACATTTACTTTAAAATATGCTTTTGTTTCATTAAGTATTAGTCCAGTACATATAATTTTCAGTATTGATGGAGTTCCTTTGATTCTGCAAATATAGGAAGAGATAGGCAGGCAGACAGACTCAAATACTTTCCTATGTATAAGTACTCTTCATCTTGACTTCCTGAATCTTTGGAGGAAAGGGCAGGCTGATTCAAACACTGATCCATCTCCTTTCAAGACTATAGTTTAAAAGAATAAAAAAAAATTGAAAGCAACTCTTTCTACAAAGCAACTTATTTTTGTCATTCCCCTTCATTTATGGCATAGCACACAACTTCCAAAGAAATCACAATAGTATCTTGTTAGTACATTTTAGTTACGTAAAAGTAATGTTATTGTGTTAATTTTGAGAATTTATGTGATTTTTATATTCAACAGTAGCTGGAATACAACCCAGTTTGCTTCTTTCTCGTCTCATCAATGCAATTACATTAATGAACCTAAGATTGGGAAGATGAAACAAAAATTGTTTCATGTCATATGTGTGTATGTGCATGTGGTTATATATGATATATTCATAAACGCACAGATATACATATATAGACATGTCTGTATACATATGTGCTTGCATGCATGTGTTTATGCATCACATATTCCTATATATTATCCTAGTATATAGTATATGTTCCATTATGCATATATACACATATATTTGTATGTATTTACACATATGCACATGTGTGTGTTTGTATATAAAATATGTACATATAAATTATCCTAGTATATAATATATTATAAATGCAAATATACACATGTATATATATACATATAAACAGTACACACATAATACATATGTGTGTCTATATACACACAAATATAAACACATGTGTATTATATATCATATGCATATACAGATTATCCTGACATATGGTATATCTTATTATGTATATATACATATATAATCCTAGTAATGAAATCCCTGCAGCATATTTTTATACCCTTTATTTTATTGACATGGAACCATAGGATTATCACCTACATTTTGGGCTCACTTTGTTATATCAGGCATTTACAATATGCACTTATATATGTGTGAGTATATATCTGCTTCTAAGATGGCAGAGTTCTATGATTTGACACAAGGCATATTCAAGATTTTATAACAATTTATCATGCTTTATTATCATACTACTTGTTTTCTATAAACTATTAACAAGCAACAGAAGCAAGGTATAAGGCAAAGAGTACTTAGGTGTAAATTCTCTCTCTGTTCCTACTTCTGTGACTTTAGGCAAGAACCTTAACCCTTATAAGCTTCAGTTTCTCCATCTGTGAAAAGGAAAGGTTACACTAGATAGTCTCTAAGATGTCTTCCAGCTTTAAATCCAGGCCATGTGACTAATCAATTAAAGATAGTAATCAAAAGGAGCCATGGCATACATTTCTGCCAAAGTGAGTGGTTTCAGTGTTTATTCTGCCAAGTGAATAAATTTAAGAGCAAGATTCATCATCTCCACAATATTTTGACCCTTTATCATTGTCATCAAATTGCTTAGATGATAGAAGGGAGAAAAAGAGTGAGGATTAGAAAACATTCTCTTTTTTTGTAATGATTTCTGCCATTTAAAATGCTCCTCTTCAAGTGTGGACTAATTCACCTAAGAAACATTCGTATCTTGTTAAAAAAATGCCTTTCCCATATATTATTTGAACTCATAGGTGTGTTTTCAAAACTTCTAATTATTCTTAAATAGATAATTTGCTGAACTTACTAGTAAAATTTCTTTTGGCAATATTCATATCTGAAAGAAAACAAATGTATTGATTATTCCAACTAGTTGGAATATATTTATTTAGAAGTTTCTTCTTTAGGAAGAATATAGGTGGGGTTTTGTTTTGTTTTGTTTTATCAGTGCTTATTAATGCCAAGTTTCCCTTGAGTTTCCTTGACTATGAGCAAAACAGAATGAAAGACCCTTTGCTTTTAAGTCCTTAAATTAGCAACATCCTACTGTCTTGTAATGACAAAAATGCTTTAACTTTTTCTGCGATCCTTTCATTTTCTTCTGATTTTCTGCTCACATTATGAATTGATTGGTCCCTAGCAAAGGAGTAACCACCTTATAACTGCTAAGAAAACAAAACAAAAATAACAAATATGTATGTCACACATTATTCTGCATAGTGTAGCATAGATCACTGTCTTTTGTTTTTATCTTCTTTCCTTTTTATCAATAAGGTAGCACATTTGTTTTTTATTTTATCTTTGAGTTCTTTGTGAGGTGAGGCACTAAAGAGAAGGAAGTGTTTATGAGGTGTTCTTGGAAGCCAGTTATTACATTCCTTGAAGCGTGGGAACACTTAGGATTCCACTGCCATGCGATTGCCTCTTTTCCCTCCCTACAGGTCACCAGCTGCTTGTTCTACACTCCTTCCACCTAGTTACTATTTATAGGGTCACTTTTAACCACTTAAACTTTGGTTTGTTTCTGAGGCTTACCTCTTCCTGCCAGTATTTACATGACCCCAGTCCACCATGAAAGTAACAAGCCACCAACTATCTTTAATTGAGGGATGGGACTGGTGTGTGAGGAGGGATAAGACATAAATACATGTGATTGATTGGCAAATCCACTTCCCAGAAATTTCTAGGCTTAATCTGAGGTTCTGAAACAGCTTTTTTTTGATAACTACAATTCAGTATACTTTTTCTGTGATCCTAGGAATTTTTAATGCATTGAAAAGTTTTATTCTTAGAGAAGGTCTAAGAGTACACAAGACTGCCAAAATGGCCTTTCCTTTCCCCAACCCTTTCCTTTTTTCCTCTTGGTCTCTCTCTGTCTCTCTGTCTCTGTCCCTCTCTTTCTCTCTTTCTCTTTTTCTTTCTTTCTCTCTCTCACTCTCTGTCTCTTTGTGTCTCTCATACACACACACACACACACACACACACACACACACACACACACACGTTAATACCTGAGTTAGATCTTGCATGTTTTTCTCTTTTTTCTCTCTTCTTTGTGTTCAGATTCTGTGGCCTAAATATCAATAGATTCTCAAATTAAACATTTCCCCTCAGACCTCAGTTTGACAATCTATATCTTATTTTATTCTCTTTTTTC
This sequence comes from Antechinus flavipes, assembly GCF_016432865.1. Taxonomy (NCBI): domain Eukaryota; kingdom Metazoa; phylum Chordata; class Mammalia; order Dasyuromorphia; family Dasyuridae; genus Antechinus; species Antechinus flavipes. The sequence goes on from NC_067398.1 coordinate 106,573,721, forward strand.
TAGCAGCAAATTGAAAGCTTCAAAGAAAGAGATATCTATTGACATGTATAGCGCCATTAAATTGACTGTGTCTGGTTATTTTAGAGAAATAAATCTGTATGTATATGTATATATGTATATGTATATGTATATGTATATGTATATATATGTATGTGTATATGTATATGTATATGTATATGTATATGTATATATATATGTATATGTATATATATATAATTTTCTTTATATGCAGTTCTTTTTCCAAAAAGAAACATTAGTCAGAATGCCCTTGACTCTTCATGCAATCAACTTTAGAGATTTCAAATAATATAAACTTAATGGGCCCATTACCTTTGGGTAAGTCTGTACTACTAAAATTTGACCTTAAGAAGTTGACAGTAAAATGGCCCAAAACCATGCTGAGTAGGAAACTTCCAGATTTTAGGCTTAAGAGTGATAGTTTATTTTTTCATCATTTGTAATTCACTTTCCGTGTTATTTGTCTCTATCTTAAATATGTTAACCATCAAGTTATCCATGTCTGAGTTGAAATATTTTATCTCAACATTAGCGACAATGGTAAATTAGTAATTAGCTTAGAAATAAGAATGAAATTTCAACATTTTCTGATATAATCTATTTCTACTTTGGTTTTATTCTTACAGAAAAGTTTGCAGATGCAATTTGCAGTTTGAGTAGAAAATTTTATAGCTATTTTTACAAAAATTGTCATATAGTGTTGTGACAGTAATTTTATATTACCATTGTTAAATCTGACATTGAAACACACTAAGTACTCATGACTTCAGTTGGTGGAAAAACACTACAACATATATATTTCCCTCAGATGGAAGATGAACAAATAGTTTTTAACCATATCCATTCTGCATGTCTCTAAGTATTTCTGTGAAAGGAAAGGTTAGGATGGAGGGCCAGATTAATCCCTGAAGCTAAAAATGTTTCTAGTAAACATTTAAGTTCTGATTGCTTCTAATTTCTATAGCTTTATTTTTATTTTAAATGTCAATTTGGAATACATATATTGATCAAAACATGATAAAAATTTCTAGATTAGATACAATCAATAAAATAAATAAGTTGAATTTTTAGGCCATAAATCTTTTGTTGCGGTATGTCTTTGTTAAACTTCCCTTAGGTATTACTAATTCATCCCACTACATAAGGGTTATTATCTCTCATATTAGGTATGTAACACTTGGAAAAAATTAATCTTAGCAAAGCTTAAAATGCATTTTTGATTACTTGGTTGACAGAATTTCCCTTGTGTGGCATTGTTACTATTATGGATTCATTATAAATCATAAAGTCATTCTAAATAGTTAAATAAAAGAATCTACCTTCAAAACTATAATTATAACTCTTTTGGCTATCAAAGTTATAAACATTAGCCTTTAACTTTGATCTTTATTTATTGAGATAATCTGGATTATTTTTGGAAGTCAGTGATAATATCATATCTAAAATTTTTCCCAAATATCCCCTTCCTAAGTTAATTTCATTAGAGTATGAAAAAATTAGCTCGTGTAATGGTTAGAATTTGGACTTAGAGTCAAATTCCACCTGCAAAATTACCAGCTGTATAATTAGCTGCCCCTTTTACAAATCACTTTGCTAGAAAAATATTTTTAAACAATGATATAAATAGAAAATGAAATTCAGAGAAGATATTCATTGAGTTGACAGAAACCTTAATGGACAATCTAGTTCTGCCTTTTACATCTAGGCCGGATAAAAATATGCCCTGGATAATAGTTATTTTCCCCAATTTATATTGATAGATAGATATAAATATATAGATAAAAGATCTCATACAACTTTCATTAGTAAGACTTCCCTGTTGTTTATAACTTTTTTTGAAATATCTGAAAAGATGTTTAGTTTAAATCATCTTTCATTTATTTCTCCCAGGTTTAAGCCAACTGATAAAGGTTAGCCAGAGAATTAATGAAAAACCATCATGGCTTCCTTTTCTATAAAGTAAATAATTGTAGTATTATTTTTTCCTTCCTTCCTTAATAGAATGTATTTCTTTTGAATTTCAAAGTTTTTTTTTTTTTTTGACATTTTCTTCAGTTAGTCTCATTCTTGATCACTATAATCAGGGTCTGTCTTTTTGACAATGAACTGTAAAATAAGTCTCTTAAAGATCCCTAGGCAGTGTGATTTTTATCATTTCCACGATTATTGCTTGTGTAATACATTATGTCCCTGTTTATCACCAGGAACCTATCTGCTTATACAGTATTGGAAAATTATTTTAAAAGCCCTGCATTCTAAGAATGACAATCTACCACAGATACCTGAAAGCCTAGATTAGATTCTAAATTCAGCTACTCATTGGCTCTTTGGCCTTGAATAATTTACTTTTCATTAGAGTTCAGTTTTCTTCTAAGAAAAATAAAAGATTTGAGCTAGATGATTCTTTTTATTGTTTGTTCATAATTTTCAGATTCTAATCTTTTTTTAATATTTTATTTTTCTCAGTTACATGTAAAAAAATTTTACATTTGTTTTTACAACTTTGAGTTCCAGATTCTCTCACTTCCTCCCTCCCCATTTCCTCCCCTTTAAAAAGGCATATGTGAATTTATGCAAAATATTTCTATAAAAGTCATTTTGTGAAAGAATACTTATATCCTCCCTAAACACCCTCAAGAAAAATAAAGTAGAAGAAAAAAGGATGCTTCAATCTATATTCAGATGCAATCCATTTTTTCTCTAGGTGTGGGTAGCATTTTTATTTTAAGTCTTTCAGAGTAGTTTCGGATCGTTGTATTACTGAGAATAGTAAAGTCATTCAAAATTGATTATCCCACAATGTTGCTATTACTTTGTACACTGTACATTTCCCTTTGCATGATCTCATGGAGTACTTTCCAGGTTTTTCTGAAAGCATCCTGCTTATCATTTTTTAAATAACAATAGTATTCCATCATAATCACATACCGCAATTTATTCAGTCATTCTCCAATTGATGGCCATCCCATCAACTTCCATTTCTTTGCCCTGACAAAAGAGCTGCTATAAATATTTTTGTACATGTAGCTTTTTCTCCTTTTATAAATTTCTTTGGGGGGATATAGAACTAGTAGTGGTATTGTTAGGCAAAGGGTATGCATGATTTTATAGCCCTTTGGGCATAGATCATATCTTTTGATCATTTATCAAATGGGGAATGGCTCATTTTTTAAAAATTTGATTCAGTTCCCTGAACATTTGAAAAATGAGACCTTTATCAGAGAAACTTGCTTCAAAATTTCTTTCACAATTACTATTGCTAACTGTATTTCTCACCCACTTTCCTATTCTATCTCCTTTTACCCTGTTGTTCCTCAAAAGTGTTTTGCTTCTGATCACCCCATTTCCAATATGCCCTCTCTTATCATCCTCCTCCTTTCTCATGTCCACTTCCCCTGCTACTTTGCTACAAGATAAGATAGATTTCTAAAACCATATTGTGTGTGTATGTCATTTTATCTTTGAGCCAGTTCTGATGAGAAGACTCACTCTCTCTCCCTAACTTTCCCTACCTCTAAAAGCTTTTTCTTGTCCCTTTTGTGACAGATACTTTAGCCATTCCACTTTTCCTTTTCCCTTTCTCCCAATGCATTCCTCACTTACTCATTAATTTTGTTTTCTAGATAGTATTCCTTCATATTGAACACAACTGTGCTCTCTTATCTAGTGAGTTACAAGTCTCATCCTCCCATGAAGGAATGTGAACAGATTAACCTATTTTAAGTCCCTTATGATTTCCCCTTCCTGGTTATCCCTCCACCCCCTTATGCTTGTCCTGAGTTCCTTTACACCGCATCTTGGCTCTACTGGGAGGGTAGGTGATTCTCAAACTCTCCTGGTTCAGCATTCTGTGATTCTTTAATATGGACAGGCACAAAGGAAATATAGAGGTAACTGACCAGATGATGAATTTATTATTCCCTTAAGCCACCATGATACACATATAACCTAAACATGCTTTTTTGATTAAGCATCTTACCAGTTTTACTGTGGTTAAAACATTGTGCATTTTAGTTGAGATGACATAGTTCATGCATCTCTCTCCCTCTGTTTCTGTCTGTCTCTGTCTTTCCTCCTTCCCTTTCTCTATTCCTGCCTCTCTTTCTGTGATAGAAAACACCCTTACATTTTTTCCTAGTACCTAACTCACTTCTACCATTGCATGAGGAGCATAAAGGCTGTCTTTATCTTAACTAGATCTCCTTATAGTGGTATTATTTGAAGGGGAAAAATCAGTCCTAATTTTTTTCCTTGTAGATATTCTTTGTTGGTAGTTTTAAATGTCAAGCTCAGAATTTTATATTTGTTCCTAGAAGTAATAAGGAGCCATTGCAATTTACAGGTCTGTACTTAGAGAAAATAACTCTACCAGATTAGAGGAGGTTGGAATTGGGGAGAGACTTGAGGGGAGAGTATGAATATATAATTTGGAGTTTGGATAGTTAGGTAGAGTATGATAAGGGAGTCAACAATGACATTGATTTTTCAAGTCTTGTGTTACTACATGTATAATGGTAATATTGACACTAATGGGAAAGTTGGGAAGGGGACAATGGTGGTCTGGGAGAAAGATAATGAGTTCTATTCTCGACAATGTGAATTTGACATACCCACTACTTGTGCCTTCCTTCTGAGACCATCTTCCATTTTTGCTGTGGATTTTTTATATCTATTATTTTTACATATTCTCACCTCCATTTGAATGTGAGCTCCTTCAGAGCAGGTATTTTTGCCTTTCTTTCTATATTCAGTACTAGACAAAGTGCCTGCATGTAGTGAGAATATAATGAAAGCTTGTTGACAGATGGACTGTGGCATATCTGAAATGAGATGTCCAAAAGGTAGGAAATAGAGTTTGGTAAATTGCTAGCAATGCTTCAGATTACAGAATTGGTATACAGAGTTAGCAAATATACACAATTGGCATATAGGGTTAGAAAATCAAAGTAAACTAAACCTGAAAAGTTAGAGGGAGATATTGTGTTTTACTATCAACATCTACATGAGAAATTTATATTTTATCTGAGAGGCACTAGGGAGTCAGATTTTTTCCATAAAGTGATTACCTTGGTGAGGTTTGTGTCTTAGTGATATTATTTTGACAACTGTAGGGAGGAAAGACTGTATGAGTGGAGAGAAGACAGGTGTAAGAGATATTATGGGGGTTGAATGGATAGATCTAAGGAACTAATCAGAGGTAAGGGGATTTTCTTAGCTGCCCAGCAGAGAGAATGGGGCTAATTGCAGCCTGAATAAAATAGAGAAGAAGGGATTATAAAAGTGAGGCACCAAAAATAAAGGTCAGACAGAAAAGAACTGGAGAGGTGAAAGGGACAGTAAGGTGAAGAAAGATGGAGAAGGTCAAGGAACAACATAGGGAGTACTGAAGATTGTTGCTATCAGTGAATAAGTGCTATACTGTTAGGAAGGTAGAATGTTTTCAGCAAAGGTTGTAAAGATGTGTTTCTGTGTAAAGCAAGCTATTTGAAAACCTAATTGAATATTAAAGTCTCTGATCCCAATATCTTGAAGAAAAGCAAACAGGAGGCTATTTTCTTCAAGACTTCAAACTTTACAGTAAATGTGTGAAGTCAGAGCTCTAAATTGACCTTCTTTTGTACTGATGCAGATTGGTTAGTTCCTTGAAACTTAAAAAGGGAGTTAGTGATTCTTCATTGTCACAAAGTTTATAAATATTGGGCCTGAAACAGTGTACTCAGACTTTTGGGGGCTCATTCATTGTTTTGGGGATCAAGAAGTAGCCTTCTGTACCTTGTTAAAAATTATTTAAGTGAAACCTGCTAATCTAGTTGTAATATATGCTTATCTTATTGTAAGAATTTCAGTCCCAATTGTTTCTATTCGATAGGCACTTATTAAGTGCCTATAGTGTGCCAGGCTCTTTGCTAGTTACTGACCATAGAAGACAAAAGGATCAGCACACACGTACAGATGGTTATTAATAACAATGTTGCTGCTCCTGATAGCTGCTCACATTTCTATGTCTTTAAGATTCACAAAGCATTTTCCTCACAACAGTCCTGTGAAGTGGTTAATACAAGTATTATGATGGCCATTTCTTCCAATGAGGAATCTGAGGGTCAGAGAGATTTATAACTTGTCGAACACTGCTAGTTAATCTTAAAGCCAGGATTAAAATCCAAGCCACCTGACTTCCAGTAGATATATAAAAAACATCATAAACAGTTGGTCATGTTTGGCCTCTGACCTATACTTACCCCATTTCCTGGCCAAACTTAAATGTTATATGTATCTATAAATGAACATATTAAATGCATTTTAGTATTTTAATTATATTTATGTAATAGCCGTTTGTTGATTCATTAATCAATGCATTTATCAAACAGATACTTAGTGAATGGAATTATGGAATGTCTGCAATATGTAGGGATAGAATCTGCTTCAGTGTAACTGTCACACAGATATTTTTTTCATAATTAAGATTCTTAAATTTAAATCTGTCCCACTGAGAATTCTTATTTCAGACTTCATGATGATAAGAATATACACTAGAACACATAATATAAGCAGAATTATTCCATTTCATTGTAGGCTCTATAGGTATCATGGAAGGAATTACTATTTTGAAAAATAAACTTGGTATAGATATCATCATAACAATAAATTTGGTATCACAACAGGTATCTTTATTCTACATAATAGTTCTCTTCTCTTCTTACATGCTTGGTTCACCAACTTTTAGGATTCTACTACTCTCTGATGGATATCCTTAATGTGGCTTGCATGATGTAAAATTAAATCATTAAAACACATTACATTGAAGTAAATTTTTAAAATTAATGCAAAGATTATGAGTTCATAATAGCAATTTGCAAAGTATTTTCATAAGTGAAAATGTATCTTTAAAGGATCAGCTATACTTTAAAATTTTTTTAATATGTTTCATGATTCATCAAATTAAAAGTACTTAGAAGAAAATATGATTACAATTTATAAGGGTTAGGATTTCCGACTCAAAGGAAAGATTTGAAGAATCAAATGATATAAGTATTTCTTGGCAGCTAGTATGAGGCTCAAGTTTTTGAATATTTGTGAAGGGAATGAGTAAAATGCTAGTCAGGATGCAGTTTTTTGGGGGAAGATGTTGTGTAAAGATGTAAGACTAATTAGATTAAACAAAATTTTGGCTGAAAAAGAAGGAAAGTGACTGCTGGTAAAATTTATCAGATGGTAGAGTATTCTCAAAGGAAATAGTCTAAGTCCCACACCATGAATCATTGGAAGTACATAGTAGAAGACAGAAGAGAGTTACTGTTTATGAAATAATCAGAATTGCATTGGCAAAAGCATACAAAAAAATCAGTCGTGAATTGCATAATTCTCTTCATTTTTAATGCTCTAATTTGGAAAACAGGAAGCAGAGAGGGAATATGATAATAAAAAATTTACTTGGATTCTTAGATCCCTTTTTATCAGACAGATCCCAATTTAACAAATGAAGCTAAATACCATCATTGAGATAAAATGAATTGGCTCAATTTTGAGAGTTGGATTTACTCAGATTTCTCACACCTTTGTAGAATAATTTTATAAATCACAGCAAGTCACCTAAATTTTATTAAATCCATAAATTTGCAGCACTTATTTCCCTCCAAGCTCTTTTAGCTGCATTCATAGATTCATAGAATCATATAATTTTGCACATTGTAGATGGCAAAAGTTGGTACTAACTCTGGTTCTACAGAAATAATCTGCCAATAGCAAATACTTGAATTGTATTTCTGCAAAATGAGTAGAAATCTGATAAATTTTTTATGAATTAATTATTTAAAATAAAAACAAAATCTTAAAATCCCCAAACATTTTCCCCAAGGTTTCTGAATTATCCATGTAAAAGCCTTAGGTATCTATTTCACATACTTAGACACAGCATGTTTTAAGAATCTCCAGTGGTTTCCCTGTTTTATTGGGAAAACCACCTGCCTTGGGTTTAGTTTCATTTAGCCCCTGAGATAATATGGTTCTGATCATTGTAGTAATAGGATAATCCTCTCATTAGGCCACTATGACTATACTCTTTTTTTGAATGTATTTAATATATCAGAGTATCTTTGGATACCATTTAAATTAAATCTCCTTAAGATCAGACCATTTAATTTCTTGTTCCTTTTATCTCAATGCCTATACCTTTTACACAGTAGGTTTTAAAAAATGTACATTAAAATGAAATAGTTGAAGAGCCTAGAGTTAGTTTATTGATTATAAAGAAGTATTTGATTTGGTAGAATAAAGGGTGTCATCTAGATAGGTGTCTCCCCTGAATTTTCCAAGTTCTCTTTACCTTTAATCATAGAGATAACTTCATTCAACATTCTTTTGATCAGCAATGTCAAAGCAATAAGTAATATAGTCAGGACTAAATCCCAAGTCTTTTTATTCACTGACAACTAACTACTCTCCATTCCCCTATCTCCTTATTTATACTTACTGCATTTAAAAGGAGAATAATAATGTAGTGTGCTGTCTCTCTACTTAATGTCTATATATATATTTTAAGATCTCTCATTGGCATTATCTTTTTTTTCTTCCAACATATTTCCATATTTATCATGTTGCACAAGGAAAACCAGATCAAAAGGGGGGAAATGAGTAAGAAAAAAACAAGTAAGCAAACAACATCAATAGCAAAAAAGGTGAAAATAGTGTTGTGATATATATTCAGTCCCTCCTAGTCCGTCCTTTGTATGCAAATAGTTCTCTCTCCATTACATGTCTATTAGAATTGGTCTGAATCACCCCTTTGATAAAAAGAGCAAAGTCCATCATAGTTGATCACCAAATAGTCTTGTTGTTGCTGTGTGCAATGATCTCCTGGTTCTGCTCATTTCACTCAGCATCAGTTCATGTAAGTCTCTCCAGGCCTTCCTGAAATCAGCCTGTTGATCATTTTTATAGAACAGTAATATTCCATTACATTCATACACCATAACTTATTTAGCCATTCTCCAACTGATGAGCAGACTCTCAGTTTCTAGTTCCTTGCCAGTACAAGAAAGGCTGCTTCAAACATTTTTGCACATGTGTATTCTTTTCCCTTCTTTAAGATCTCTTTGGGATACAGACCTAGTATAGACATTGCTGGATCGAAGGGTCTGCACAGTTTGATAGCCCTTTGAGCATAATTCCAAATAAGGCATTATCTTTTCCCCATCCACCTCAGAACTCATTTGTCATCACAGATACTTGAATTTTGAGTAAAAGATGGTGGTGGTGGTGGTGGTGGTGGTGGAAGGATTGAGGGACACATTTTTGAGGTCCAGCTATAAAGTCAAATAAAAAGTTAGAGATACTCTGCAGAAGTAATTGCCAACAATGATTCAGGCATGTAAGATTCATTATCTCCCAATCCTTTTATGTACTTTGTGTATAGTTTTAATGTATATTATAAAGTGGCCAGTTGAAAAACACTGCCTTAAGGACTGGAGTTCTCTACACTATCTTTTTACAGCTGCTGAAAGAGGGAAAAAGATGTGCTATTGCAGCTTTTAGAATCAGCTGCTGCCTTTCTATTCCCACAGCTTCACTGTCCTGCCTCTCTGATTGTAATAGCAACAGGAATCTTTTGAAATTGGGATTCACTCAGAATAAATTATGAGTTTTACTAGGAATTTAAAAATATGATTTCCATTCAGTTTTCCAGTCTATACTTTGATGCCCTATTCTGATGTAAAATGACTTAGGCTTCTCAAAGGCTATATCAGTGTAGTGTGGTGGAAGCTTAACCAGGACCTACCAAGCTTATAAAGCCTGGAATATAGAATTGGCATATACCAGCCCATAGAAATTCAGCAAAGAGGTTGCCCATTATTTTTATCTTTGCAGCTCTTGAAAATGAAGTTTAAGCAGTGGGGGAGTTGTGTTTTGCTCAACCTAGGGAGACTCGCATAGATGAAATCAAAGATGTTTTGAAATATTGAAAATATTTCTTTTGGAAATAAATTCTACATTCATTTATAATATCTATATATATGATATGTATGTATACATCTGCATGTATATACATGTATATGTATGTATGTATATAAGTGGCATAATTAAGACATTTACATCCTCATATTACTGAACTGAAATAGGATAATTTGATTCCCTTTCATTTTAATCAAAAATTGACCTATTATATTCAAATATCACTAAGATAGATCTGTTGCCATACTTTTCAAAGAAGAATACTATTTATAGATTCAGAGATTCTTCTTACTTTTAATAAGTATGTTTGATCCTACTGAGATTAACAGAGAGGCTACTCCATTTCACCCCAATTTTTTGCTCCATATTTATTGGCGACCTTAGTTATCATCCAGTAATTATAAGCCAGACATTTCCCTGGATAATCCTTTCCCTAGGCAGAAAAGGTGTTATATTTTGAAAAGCATTTTAGATTAGCATCAGACAATCTAGGTCTGAATTCTGGCTTTACCACTTAACTACTTTTTTGTCTTTAAGGGAATTTCCAATTCTCTGTGTCTTTCTATAAAATGAGGTGGTTGGATTATTTAACTTTGAAGGCTATTTTCAATAATAAGACTGTATTCCTATGACTTTACACATCTCAACAAAATAATGAATTCACAAAACCATGTAAAAAGATACACACGCACTCTTACACACATATGATTGTGAAAAATCTGTTTTACAAATACCTGACTTTGTGAAGCATTCAAGTAGTTCTTTGAAAATCATTAAATACTAAAAGAGAAGAGTCTTCATTCTAGAAATTACAGAGAAGTGGCAGCTAGATAGTACAGTGGATAGAGCACCAGCCCTGACGTCAGGAGCATCTGAGTTCAAATCTGGTCTCAGACCCTTAGCACTTCCTATCTATGTAACGCTGGACAAGTCTCTTAACCCCAATTGCCTCAGCAAGAAAAAAAAAATTACTGTGAAAATAGAACAGTTTATATTTCTATGAGAGTCACTTTTGTATTTCTATAGGGAAAACTGCATAGTTTTTCATAATAGAAAGCTTTCCTATTAACTAGGAAAAACTTGTTTCAAGTGTCTCTGATGCATACTGAACTCTCTATGTGACTCTGAGCAAGTCCCATGCTTTTGTCACGGCTCTAAAGAATTCTCTAAGATCCGAGGTTACTAAGAAGATGCTGATGTTCATGAATTTCTTAGAACAGTGAAATCCCATGTCTAGTTCCTCTATTTCTCTAAAGATTTATGGTTTGTCAATGGTTTACCTTACAACTATATGGAGGAGGAGCTTGCACAGTCTCCTTTTTACAGAATAGGAAATCTATAAAGATGGAGTGATTTACCTAAGATCACGCTAATAGAAAAGTTGATAAATAAGATTCAAATTAGATTTTCTCATTGTAACTCTCATCCCAGGTTCTTTCCTTGACATCACATTTGGAAGAGCATCTATGATACAAGATTTTCTGTCGTAGACGATTTATTATAACAGAGCAACAAAGAAAGCATTCCCCCTCTACACTCCCCATGGTTTGTCTGCCAAAGTATCAAAAAGCTTTCATTCTTTACTGCAGCACTACTTCTGAGATTCTTCTTTTAATACTATTATTTTTTTTTAAATACTACATTGATTGGTACTTTGGAAATATGTGCTAGTTGAAATTGGGAATAGAATTGTTTTTATAGCCTCTAGAGAAAATGTGATGGTGGCATTTCTGTTTAATCAGCACTCTAGAGCTTCCGTTATTATTTTTACTTAGTAAGGTATAGTAATTATGGTTAAATAACATAAAGGCTGTGCTTCAAATTAGTTGTTTCTCTTAAGGATTTAATTTAGTTTCAAGGAGAGAGTTTCTGTATGCTAATTAAATGAAGGCCTTATTAAAGGTACACTTATTGATGTTTAACTAGTCAGGAATAGTAATTTAGTTATAATATGTCAATTACATCCTTCTAAGACTTTTTAAAATAATTATATATTTGATTAAAATAGGTACATGTTAGATATATAATGTAATTATATATCTGAATAAAATAGGTAATGAAAAGAAATGAATGTCCTTAATTGCCTAAGCATTGATTCTTATATTACTGTTTAAATATATATGTAATATATATTATTTATTATTAATGAGTTGTCATGGTAGTTCATAACAATATTTAGCAGCTATTCTTAAGAAATTATGGATTCATTTGGAAAAATGCTACTGAATCTGTTCCATTTTTACTTCACATTTTAATTGATTAAAATGATAGGAATTTTTCATATCATACAATTCAATCTGATAAGTATTTTTTAAGTGTCTGTCCAATAATAGGTTCCAGGTACATATATATAGCTATAAAAGATGGTGTTCTTTCCTGAAACTTATTCAACTAATTATTCTTTATCATGGTGTTATTTATATTTGGTCATCAGCCTCCTTATAAGGTCAACTTTTTCATCTTAAGTTTCAATTTATTATTCCTTTGAATTGTTTGAGAATTGGGATGAGAAATAAAATTGTTTATATCTTTGTCTTGATGTCAGTAGAATTTGCATTTTAATAATACCTCATTCTGTTCTGAACAGCATTGGGTGAGTGTAAGCCTAATATAGGGTGTTTAGGAAAGAAATAAAGCTTCCTTAGAGTTTTTTATGGACTAACTATATAGTTAACTCATTATCTAGCTAAGCTAAAATGGTTTTCTGCATGAAGAAAAAAAGAGGGAAATAGTATCCTCTATTGATGAGAATTCATTGAATAATTGCTAAAGCAATCCAAAGTTAATTAGAGCTTAATTTTCATATTTCTCTTGGGTTGTTGAGGAATGGGCAACTAGGTATTACAGTAGATAGAGTATGGGGTCTGGAATCAGGAAGACGCATCTTTGTGAGTTCATATGTAGCTTCAGACACTTAGTAACTGTGTATGTCCCTTAACCTCTGTATGAATTTCCTCATTTGTGAAGTGAGCTGGAGAAGGGAATGGCAAACTGTTCCACTATTCTTGTCAAGAAAACACCAAAAAAGGTTACAGAGACTTTGACAGAATTGAAAATGATTCAAGAACAATAACAATTAAGAGATAGATGTATGTTATTTTCTAGGAACTTGACATTCATATGTGCACCATGAGGGGGTATATGGAGAGAAATTTGATCCTGCCATGTAACAAAATTGTTCACCTCAATATGCTGGGAAAATACAATTGAAAAGTCCACGGACTCATCCTGTGCCAAAGGATTATTAGTGAACATGCATCCTGCCTCAATAGATTGAAGCAGAAAGGTGAAGAAAAGAGAGAGTATGATAATCTGTATGCTCTTCTGACGACTTGCTTCCTTGAGAAGTTTCCTCAGGAATCTGATCAGTTCCTTGAAAGACTTATTCTTAGAAAAAGCTGTGAAACGTTCATCACCATCAAAGATCACCAAATAGCCACTATTCTGAAAAATGAATAATAGCTGTGATAGTACTAACCTATCTCCCTCCCCATATAGTCTCTTTTTGGCAATGCAGTGAGCTCAATATGAATGTCACATTGCCTTGGACCATTCACTTTGGGTACTTTAAATTTAAAATGTAAATCTTCTATATGGAGAAGCTATATAATGATGGATTCAATTTTCTTACACATTTCATTCCATCTTTAGGAAAAGTTGTTAAAAATTAACTTGGGAACTAAATTAGTCAAAATTAGCCTGATTCATCTAAACTAGACCTTTTGCTAGGTGCTAATGAGTCAAAGGAAAAATAATCCCAGCTCTTGAGAAATTTGTTATACTAGTACTATTTTGATATAAATATATATACATTTATATCTGCTCCAATAGTGGAAGGCATCATGTTTTGAAAGTTTTGCTTACATATATATTAGAAGTGTTTTTATCACATGAGAAGGGGTGGGGGGGACAGACAGATTTATGAGGGAAATTCCTTTTTTAAAATTTTCTTTATCCCAAGAAATATTTCTTCCCTATCATATATGCGCAGTAGCATTCTTAGAAGCATAAAAAAATGGAAAACATTCTTTTTCTTTGAATAACCTATTTATTATCTCATCAATGAGAGAAGATAGAATACCTACAAAAAATAGATAATGATAAATATTTTAGAAAAGGAAGAGGAAGAGATGCCCGGGAGTTTTGACTGTGATCACCTTCAGTTTCAGTCTGAACTTAGAATCTTTACAAGTGAGATTTAAATCTCATCTCTGATCCTTAAAAGCTCTATGATCATGAATAATTTACTCAAAGTTCTGAGGCTTAGTTTCCTCATTTGTAAAACTGGGATAATAATGCCTGTAATATCAACTTGACAGGGTTGTTGTGAAGCTCAAATGAGATAATGGATATGAAGACTTTTAAAATCATTAAAGTGCTATTTAAATATATTATTAATTCTTATGTTAATTGCATTAGCATTTTGGTATATTACAATCCAAAATTGTTGTTGTTGTTCAGTCACTCAGTTTTGTCCCACTCTTCTTGATCCCATGGATCATAACAGGCCATTTTACCTTCTACTATCACCTGACGTTTTTTAAGTTCATATTCATGGTTTCCATGATATTATCTTTTCATCTCATCTTTGCCATCCCATTTTCCTTTTGTCTTCAAGCTTTCCCAATATCAGGTTTTTTTTCCAATGAGTTCTGTTTTGTTTTTTGTTTTTTCATTGTGTGGCCATAGTATTTTAAACTTCACTTTCATTATTTGACCTTCCAGTGAATAGCCTGAATTAATTTCTTTAATTAATTTCTTGACTTGCTGATTTGATCTCCTTGCTGAACGTGACTCTTAAAAGTTTGCTCCAACACCATAATTCAAAAGTATTGATTCTGTGGTGCTCAGCTTTCCTTGTAGTTCAGATCTCAACTTCACATTGCTATTGGAACAACCAGAGCTTTGACTATATGGAGCTTTGTTGGCAAAGCTACATATCTGCTTTTTAGCATGTTGTTCAGATTTGCCATAACTTTCCTTTCAAGGAGAAAGCATCTTTTAATTTAATTACTGTAGTCTGCAGTAATCTTTGAGCCCAAGAATATAAAATCTAATACTATTCTCTCTATTTTCCAGGAAGTAATGAAGCCAGATGCCATGATTTTTTTTTTTTTGGGGGGGGAGTAATTTTTTTTAAATGTTAAACTTTAAGCTACCTTTTATACTCTCCTTTTTCACCCTCATTAAGTGATTTATGCCATGAGAAAGATATTGTCTACAAATCTGAGATTCTTGATATTTTTCTAGGCAACCTTAATTCCAGCTTCTGATTCATTTAACTTGGCACAATACAGAACTACTCTTATTAAGTTACATATGGGGGCAGCTATGTGGTGCAGTAGATTAGCATCAGGCCTGAAAGACCTGACCTGACTTTAAATCAGACTTCAGACACTTACCAGCTGTGTGATCTTGGGCAAATCATTGAATCCTGTTTGCCTCAATTTCCTCATCTGTGAAATGATCTGGAGAAGGAGATTGCAAACCATTCCAGTATCTTTGCCAAGAAAACCCCTCAAATGCAACTAAGCGATAAGAAGAAATCATACATAGACTAGTTGCAAGGGACAATCAAATTAACCAAGGACTAATTCCTATACAAATCCCTAAACAGAGTAAACTTTTTTTCATAGATTATTTATTTCAAAGCTTATTTTAAAGATCCAATTTATTTTGTAATCTCAATTCAAAAGATAATATGAAACAACCATTGTCTGCCTATAAAATGGCTTTCTTGTAATGTCTTTACCAAAAAAAAAAAAATTATTTAAATAGCCATGTAATATATACATTCCTTTAGTAAAGGTGGGGCTGTATTTGATTACTACAATTATGAACTAATCAAATGTACACATTTTTAACAACTCATAAAATGAGTGTAATCCTATCCTAAAAATAGAAAGTTTGTATAAACCTAATTGATTGTAGGCTTGCTGTTGTTCATTATCTTAATTAGTCTAGGTAATTAAATCATTAATTGATTGGAGCTGATCCCTTGCTAACAGACAGGGAAGGTTGGTTCTTTTCTGCCTTTTCCCCCAAGACCTGCCATTTAGGTTTCTACTGCACCTCTTTATTTGAGGTATTTGAGTTGGTGAGAAGCCTGGTATCATCTTAGACCATTCCAAGGAGAATGGCAGCTGGAGAATTCAGCTAACCTGTGGGTATAATTTTTCTGAGAAACTGCTGTTTATGAGACTTGCTTCAGTGAAATAGGGAAACAATACCAACCTGACTGTGGCTAATTAACATTGGACGGTAAACCATGCAGAATGCAATCCATTATGAGGACAGGCCTGACTTTGGCAATTAACTTTCATTGTTTGTTGTGTTTTGCTTGGGTACCTTTCTGAAGCTGTAGGTTTCCATCAAAGTATTTTGACAGACATTCTTCTCCAGTGATATCCCTGTAGATCTTTATTCATGTGCAGACAGTGGAGAGTCATATTTTTCCTCTTGCTAAAATTCAGATGCTCTGAAATAATCTCTTCACTTCCCCGATATCTACAGCATTATTCTGTTATAACTTTAAAACTACTTCAAAAATCTTTGCTGACTTATAAAGTTTTAGGTGAGTTGGCAAAATTGTACCAGCCCCCAGTTTTTGAAAAAAATTCCTTTAAAGTATCTTCAAATCCAGAAAGTCTATATTTAAAATGAACTGCTAAACCTCTAATTCCTATGTGAATAAAGTTAGACTAAACAAAGCACCAAGGTAAGGCAATGAGAAGCCATTTTATCTTGGAAGTAAGTTACCAGGCCCACTCTCTCTGGTTTCAGGAAAAGTAATGTTTGCAGTTTTATTTGTTTTTCCAAGTCTCTGTTTCCAAATTAGCCATATTTTCTATGATGTTTAGCATTAGAAGGATCAGTGAGGAGAATGAAATTCATAACTGTTTATTTTTTTCTTAAGCTGATCCATTGAACCTAATAGTAACTTTGAAGAACTTTTAATTCACTTCTCTTCTTGTGGATATAGTAGTCCCTTCAAAATAACAATATCAGATAAAAAATGAAAGTTTGTATATAATACTAAGAAGTTAGTATGATCATAACCTAGAGTATATTCCGAGTCCTTAATATAAATTCTGGCTTTAATTTAGATAAGGAAACTGATAACAATGGCTATCGTTTATGGAGATTATTAGTTATTCTTTATTGTTTTCATAGAATACTAGTAATGCTGAAAGTCATGGAAAATATTACAAAGAACAAATACAAAAGACATATTATTCCAGAAGGTGATTCCTAAAGGATTGCATTCCCTCCTCTTACACAAAAGCTCACAGTCTTACTGTAATTGTTATTTAATTATTTTAAAAGAGCCAAGCATCATGGAATAATAATAGTAGAAATAGCTCACATTTACATAGTGCTTTAAGATTTGCAGCAGCAGAATAGTATATATACGTGTATGTATCATTAAATATATCTTATTTGATAGAAAAAGGAAATGATGTTTAATCATGAGGGAATTGTGTATAGATCTATACATGTACTGTCTTGAAAAATGTTTTATGTAGAAATAATAAAGTCAATTTTCTTCCCTTGTATGATTCCTAATTTTTCTTACTTTATTTTTCCAGCAACTAGCACAAACTCTGACAAGTAGAAACTGCTTCCTATTTGTTGATTGATTCTAAGGCATCTCTCATATTGCCTGTTACCCTCTGGTTTAGTCTCCGTATGGAAGTAGCCTTATGCTTGTTCTCATAATTCATGGATACACAGAAGGAAGGGGCATTAGTAATCATCTAGTCCAACTCCTTTATTTTACAGATTAGAAAACTGAAGCAAGAGAAGTAAAATGACATGCTCAATATTACACCTGAATATGTGTGGGACAGGTGGGTTGCAAGACCCCTTTCCTAATTAGCTAATCAGAGACATCATCAGGTACAAAGAGAAAGCATTTATTCAATCCCTGCAGAGAGAGACCCAGCCACACCTGGAAGTCATACCAACTCCCCAACATGTGTGCCTGGAACCTGGCCAGCTTCCAGCTTGTCCAGGGTTTAAAAGCAAAAGACTCGAGCTTTCTCATTGGATAGACTAAAAGGACATGATCATCCTTGATCAATGGTCACCAATGTTGGCTGCCTCCCATAGGTCATGTTACTTCCTGCAACTTTCTATATCTCCAAGTTCAAAATTCATTTTTCCAGAGATCAAATGACCTCCCCAAGGTCCCAGTTCTGGGAACAGGGATCATATAACTCAATACTGAGAAATACTTCATCCAATCAGTCCCATTCAAGTGGAATAGCAGAGTTGGGATTCTGTAGAGAACTTTCTTTACAAGAACTACTGGAGTATTATAAGCATCAGTTTACCCATGTACAGATGAGGAAATGGAGGCTCCATGATTTGCTTATGTTGATATTATTTACATGTGGTGGAATCTGGCTGCTGACCAACCTTTCTCTATTCTTTTTATTATAATTTTTCATTTTATAATATCTTGAATAGAAAATAACAGGAAATATTTAGGAAATTTTCATAGACAAGCTTGGCTTTTTTGAACTGTATCTTTTGTTGGAATTGAAATAAATGTACTTGGCTTACTTATCTAAAGGTAAAGAAATGAGTTCTAGCCTTAGAGGTAGAAGATCACAATATGAATCTTGCGATGACATTTAGTAGCTGTATTGATCTTGGGCAAAGCACTGAACCCCTCTTTATTCTTTTGTAAAATTAATTTAATAATATATGTACCTACTTTACAGAGATATGAAGAAATCACTTTCTAACTTTTACAGTGCTATAGAAATGTGAGCTACTTTGCATCTCATATCCTTCTATAGGAAGTCCAGTGTCTTTTTTTTAAAGGAAATTTTTTTAAAAATGATTTTTCTTTTCTTCTTCCCACTATTATATTATCTTCTTCTAATATCCCAGCCATTTTTGCTTCTGTTGTTTTTGTTTTAAATTAAATTATTGATGGGCAAAAAAGGCAATGATATTTACAGGACCAGGCACCCAAAATAAACATAATTAGAATTCCACCAAACCACACATTAGAAAAAGGTTACTAGAAAGTGATATATCAAGGGCTGGTGCAATTCTAGAAATTTTGTTTCTTCACTGAATAGTGAGGTAAAATCTTAGGTTTTCTGTGATTACTGCTCACGAAGATTATTCTTTCCTCTCAGTGTGCACCTGCTAGATAATGTAGCCCATTTCTTTTTACAAATGAGTGAGAACATTGATGATAGCTGAGCTCAATAATATAATACATTATCTTTTTCACTAGTTCAAAATAATAAAAGCACATCATAATACATCTTTGCCAGTAACAGATGACCTCAACTGTACTGGGCAACCATGTAATTGAATAATATCATGGGGGGAAGGGTGTGATTTAAAAAATGATTTTAAGTATAGTACAATGATAAGGAAGCATAATGACAATATGGAAAAGAATTCTAAAATGGAAAAGTTAGCTTTGACATTGTTTGGTCTAGTTACTTTTCATTGCTAGAAGGAATTTAAGTGTTTATTATAATAAATGTAAATAATAATTCTTCTGCATTTCATTTTGCTGATGGTACAGTTTCTTAGATGAAAGTAATACCATATCATAAGACTCAAATGATACATTTTCCATTAAGATGCACATCAACAAAATGTCACATGCAGTGATAAAAGAGAGGATAGAATCTGAATAATGGGGATAAATTGAAATAAAATATTGGATAATATGGGATTTAAACAATCTTGATTGCTTTGGTTACTAGAAATCATAATCCTGCTTGGGAATTGATATTCCAGTATTTTTCCCAATTCCATATTTCCTATGTAGCTGTCTTAAATATGGATTATAGCTTCAAGAGTTGGAGCTTATTCAATATCACTGACATTTGATAAGTACCATTGCAAGGACATTTAGAAAGTCAGGAGAAAAAATATAATTAATTTAAAGCTGTTTAAAATTATATGTAGAGGTGGAATGGGAAAGTAGATATAGAACCAACCTTGAAGCAAGGAAGACCAAGATTCAAAGCTTGCCTCTGATACATACTGCTTGGCTGTGTGATTCTGGACAAGTCATTTACCCTCAGAATGCTCTAGGCAAATACCCAAGATTGTAAATTGCATAAAAGGTGATACTAACTGCAGTGGTAGAGGAAATTTCCTCTCCTGGACTTTCTTATGCCAAAAGTCAATGAACTTCAATTAATCTTAAATTATATGGCTAAATTCCTAGGCAGAAAACTTTTGATATTGTTAGACTAGGGAGTGCTACCAGTTTCCCTATATAAACTTGATATTACTAACTAAAATTTATGGGGTGTGTGTGTGTGTGTGTGTGTGTGTGTGTGTGTGTGTGTGTTTTTCTTATCAAGTGTGAAACATTACCAAGAAACATAGATATCTTGATCATTTTTCTAGTGGAATTTTCATTTTTTTTTCTCTCTACCCTACCATGGAACTTCCTGGAGAGATCTGGCTTAATTACACACATCCCACCCCACCACAAGCACATCATTTTACTAACGAGGACTTAAAAGCTAAGAGGGTTTTGAATGACTTACCCTCACAGGCAGTGAGTGGCAGGGCTGAGATATTATGATTTATTTCCTCACAATCTAAAACTTTTTTATGAAAAGACTTAATTTTGTACATTAATTTTCATTAGAATATGAGAGACTTTTTCACATATTTCTCATACACAGAACCAAATGAAAATACAGAATGGCACATAGAATTTTGAAATTTCATTAGCCTTTCTAAGTTAATTTCTCCCTAAAACCAGCTGTCATCATTATTTTTATTTAGTAATGAATTGTCATAAATAAATTATAAATGAGACATTGTCATGGAAATTTTATTTTCTGGCTAGAAATGCAGAGGAAATAGCTATAATGTTATACTGGCCAGAATTAGCTGTAGTGTTAACTAAGGAAAAATTGGCTATACAAATTGACTGGTCATTTAGATACTCTCCGTCACAATCCCTTTTTTGTTATTGTTTTTAATTATGCAGTTCATTGAAACATTTTCTTTGTCTTTTTTGTCATTTTGTCAGAGACAGGTTGAAAGGCCCAACAAAAAATCAGAAACATGATTTAATGACTTGCAAGTGCAACTGTTTAGTGTCTCTCCTCAAGGCAAAGAATTGAACTGATAGATTTTATAAAGAAAGTGAGGGATCATTATACAGTTCATCTGAATTTCATTATTTGTAAGAAATTCATTCAAAGGATCATAAATTCTGTATTTTTTCATTAGTCAAGAGTTATGAAAACAAGATCTATATTTTGTGACAAAATAACAAAAAATTCTGAGGGATATTAGAAATATAACTTTCAATCAAAGAGAAGAGTAGTCACCCCAGAAATGTATGATGATACTTCATTGGCTTAGCAGCAGAACACTTTTCTATATTTTATTTGGGAATATTGTTTTTGAGAGAATGTCTATTAAATGCTAATGCTATATTTTGTTTTTGCTGTAATTTGATGTTCCAAATCTACCATCAAGGGCCTATTTAAGTGTTTAGAAGTTTTGTTTCTTTTTAAATGAGTAATTTTGCTGCAGTATTAAGTTAATTACAATTGGCATTTGTATATTACTTTAAATTTGCAAAGGACTCGGCACATATAATACAAGTTGACCTATGCAACAGGTCTGACATGGGTAGTACAGTTATTATTATTATCAAATGTTTTGTTTATCATTATTATCAAATATAATTTTATTTATTATTATTATTAAAGTTATTAAGTGATTTGCCCACAGTCACATAATCTGTAAGTGGCAGGCAGAATTTTAATTCAGATCTTGATGTTCTACATCCAACGTGCTCTCCATTTAGTTACACTGCCTTTGAGGCCTTACTAGGTGAAGTTAAAGAGAACCCACTAGTAGTGCAGGGAAGAGACTTGATAGTGACATAGTCAATAGGTATTGGCACTTAATAAGTTCTTGTGGGATGAATGTATGACTATATCAATGGTGTATACTTTCATTAGTGTGGTAGTCATATTAATCATGGCCCCTTATGTGCCTTGTTATATGTTTGTCATGGGTTGCTGTGCTCAGAACTCTTCATCTTCTTGTAGCCAATCCACTAAATAATCCTCTGTAAACTGAAGCAACGCCTTGATCACAGTCTTTAGCATGCTTGTATTCCAAGCCTTTCTAGCTTTAATTCCTACTGAAGTTTGTGTTGATCTGTCAAATCCAAATCCTACAATAACCTTGGGTCACCAGGATGCCATGATGAGACACCCCAAAAATAATGTTAATGAAAGGTTAGGATTAATTTTCTTTGGTGGGAGGGGGTCCAAACCTGAACTTTTATCAGTGTGGGGTACTCTTAGTGTGGATTCTCTAATGCACATCAAGCAATTTGTCTAAGATTTAAGGTCATAATTTTCTGGAAACATTGAAAGACTGTCTTGCCATGGTCACAAGATAAGTGTCAAGATGCTGACTTGAATTTGGGTCTTGTTGATTACAGATTCAACACTTTATCCCATGCTATAACAAACTGTCCCTTTTTTAATGATCCATAAATGCATGTTGAATGCTGTCTTCAAACAGTATATGTAATTAATTCTAGGGCAAGTTGAATCTTATTACTTACTCCTTCAACTTTAGGTTCATAACTTCGTAGGACTTAATGTTTCCTCTAAATCACACAGGCAGAAGAGCTAAAAACTCTTCTCACCAATCCCATGCTCTCTCTACTGTACCCTGATGCTTAATGCCCCTTTGGCTGAGATCCAGTGGAATGTTGTAATTATGATTACATGAGTAAGTACCACCTGCCTCTCCCATATTTGTCATAAATTCCATGACATTTCCATTCATCACCATAAGTAAATTAAATATTAAAATATATAGTCACTTTGGTAAGGATACCAGGATGTCTAGTCTGGTAGGAACCTCCTGGTCTAAAACCAAATATGCACATTGTCAGTGATATATCTTTTCCATCTTGGACTAGGCAGAGTCATTTAGCACTTAATATTTACTTTTATGAAGTCTATACTTCCTGGATTTCCTGTGTTTACTACAGTTAGCCACCTTTAAAAATTTCTGTAAGGTGCTGCACTAAGAAGGCATATTGCACAATAATTGGCACACAGTAGGTATTTAATGAATATTTGATTTATTTGTTGATTATTGGGTTTCACGATGAGCAAACTGAGGAAGTGAAAAGAAAGGATTTCATGATTGCCATTCAGTGTCTGTGTCAGAACAGTTGGTACCAAATAGTCTGGTGCCTTGCAAAAAAGGTCATTTTATTCCTAAAGCTTCCACATGCTCTTCTTATGTACTTTTCCAGCTGTTGTTTCAAAGGCTAAATCACAGGTGCAGAATCCCCTTAGGAGGCAGCTGAATCTAAGCTGATGTTAGCACTTCAACTCCTTAAGATTAAAAAAAAATCCTTTTGTGTGTTTCCAGGAAACTAAGCAAAGCTTGTTAAAGCACACGAAGAGATAACACTTGAAAAAAGAAAAGAGACGAAATTGGGGATTATTTGATAAACATAGCTTGTTATTTTATAATGGTATCATTTGTTATGTATAATATATTAACTTTTAAAAATGCATTCATATCTCTTCAGTGCTGCTGAGCTAGCATTCTTGGATTTGGATTTCTTTTGAAGTCTGATGGTGTAATTGGCGGGCATCCATGTTGGGTTTTATTAGAGTCTGCCTCCTACACACCTTCACACACACACACACACACACACACACACACACATATGCTGTCTCATATTTAAGATGATGGGATCATAGATTTAGAACTTGGAGGGATCCGTAGAATTCATTTTCTTCAATCCCCTCAGTTTACAGATGAAGTAATTGAAATCCAGAGAGTTTGTGACTTTTCCAATCCAATCCAATCCAATCTAATCCAATCCAATCAAGATTTATTAAGTATTTACTGTGTGTCAGACACTGTGCTAAGCTCTTGAAACACACTTAATAAAAAAGAAAAGAAATTTCCTGTCATCAAGGAACTTTCAATCTAAAGGTAAAGACAACACAAAAAGAGAGGCAGGAAATATGGGAAGGGGATGATATACCAGGAGGCATCTGGTACAGGAAGCACATCTAGTTTCAGGGAGTTGAAAACAGGCAGGGCAGCAGATAAAGCAGAGTGAGTTGAATCCAGTTTTTGCTCTATATAAAATCAGAATTGGAAGAAGTTTGGTATTCCATGCTCCAGCCTTCAAATCAAAAGGGGAGAAAAGGCTGAGGAAGGTGGCATTATCGAGGCTTAAAATGATGCTAACTTTAGAAGTGATAAGCTTAATTGAAAATGTGCCCAAAGGGTTATAAAACTGTGTATACCCTTTGATCTAGAAATACAACTGCTAGGTCTATATCCCAAAGATATCAAAAAAGGGATAGGGAAGAAAATCTATTTATACCAAAAAAAATTATAATACCTCTTTTTGTTGTGACTAAGAATTGGAAATGGAAGAGATACCCATCAATTGGGGGGATGGCCAAATAAGCTGTGGTATATGATTGTGGATGGAATATGGTTGTGCTGTAAGAAATGATGAGTGGGTTGATTTCAGGAAAACCTGGAGAGACTTACACGAACTGATTCAGAACCAGGAGAATGTTGGACACAGTAGCAGCAATATTGTTCAGTGAGGAACTATGAATGATTTAGCTATTTTTAGCAATACAATGATCCAAGAAAATCCCAAAGGCCTAATGCTGAGGCATACTATCTGCCTGCAAAGAAAGAACTGATATTGTTTGAATGCAGGCTTAAGTATGCTATTTTTCACTTTCTTTCATTCTTTTTGTTTTATTCAAGTCTTCCTGTACAAAATAACTAATATGGAAATGTTTTACATGATTGCATATGTATAACCTCTATCTTGTAATCTCTCTTCTTCCTTGATGCCCTCTTTTTTTTTTTTTTTTCCATTCCAGGATGCCTTTATTTGCTAGTTATTGCACATAACTTGGGGTCATTATTTTCTAATCACCAAAGGTTTCCAAAGATTAATTATATTTTATCAAGTTTAACATTTATACCAGTGAGTTTCTTTATTTTTTTTTATTGTAATAGCTAATTCTCAGGGAGATGGGAGGGAGGAAAGTATAAAATTTGGAACTCAAAACTTAAAAAAAAATATTCAAATATGTAATTGGCCCTATCTATACCAATATACAATCTGCTGCTCAATCATCTCTGCACACAAATTTCTCCTCCCCTCCTATCTTAGGCCATGCTCTCATCACCTTTCTTGACAAAATTATTGCTACATATTCTAATTGATATCCAAATATGCTTAATTTGTCCTGAAAATACTATAGATAGGAATAAGAGGAGAAAAGTGTAGAGGGAAGGAAAGAAGTGATTCTTCTGAATAAGAATTAACTTCCCTGGATTGTCTATTTGTCATTTATCTTTTCTTTCTTTCCTCCTCCCCATCCCCTTCTCTCTCAACTTCCCATTATCTGTTTGTCCATTCCTCCTATATCCAAGATATTAATAGGCAGAGATCCCACCATTAGAATTTATGTGATTTTGATCACTGTTAGCAGAGAAAACTATTAGAATGCTTTGTTTTCTGTACCTCAGGCATTACCCCTGACTAATATTAGTGCTTCCCTGGAAATAAAGGCTATCTTAATTCTTTCAGAAAATATGTTGTTGTTACTTTAATGCTTTGCTCAAACAGAAAGTACTTTCTTCCTTTGACAAGTAGAGAGATTTAGCCTACACATACACCAAAAGTCACTTGTAAAACCTTCTGTAAGTTTTATATATTGTACTTTTTCCAGATATTTAGAATACATTGATCAGTATGCTGATTTTCCCTTTTTCTTTCTTTGTTTTTTGGTTTAAAAATATTATTTGTTATATAGGATGGTGCTTGAAGAGAGGGAAGGGAAGGAGATAGAATACTGGAAGTAAATGCTTTTCATGTAAAAAAATATGAATTAAACCTATTTTAAAAAACATTATGGAATTGGAATTTAGAAAATTACAACTGATATTATCTCACAGACAATGCAAAAATAAATAAATAAACCTGCAGAAAACATGGCATAGAACCCAATTAAGCCAGATTGTCCCTAGAGCATTTATATTTAAAATTGGGAGGGTACTAAACAAAAACTAAAGGGAACAGATCAGTTGTCAATAAATATAACAATGTTCTATAGTATTGTGGTTTATTATTTATGTCATCAATCAATGAATATTTATTATCTCCTATTTGCCAGGGTACTAAATGAAGTAAGTACAAAGTTCAAAGAAAGGCAAAAATATGATCCTTACGCTACAGGAGCTCTCCTTCTATTGGAGAAAAAACCTGTATGTGTGAGATATCTACATTTTAAATGGAAAGTAATCTTAGAGAATGGAGACTGAGACTGAGTAAGGTTAAGTGAGAGGACTGAGGTAGCTAGGAAAAAATCTGTTCAAGGGAGAATTTGCACTGTGTATTGAAGGAAGCCAAGGAAACTGGGAATTGAAGATAAAGGGGAGAGTTATAGGCATAAGAGGATTGCCATTGTAACTGCATAGTCAATAGATGAAGTATCACAACTCAGGAATAGCAAGTAGGCTAATGTAGCTGGATCATCAGTTGTAGAGAGGAATAAAATGTTCAAAAATGAGAAAGATAGAAATAGGTCTCCTTGTGAGCTTATTTTACATATCACGAAATAAGATTCTGTGAGAGTGCCTTTTTTAGTGTCATTCATTTGTTAAGATTATTGCTAGAATTTGAATCGAAGTCTTCATATTTTCAGTTTGATATTTGCTGTAATCTCATAAATGTCAATTATTATATCTAAATGGAAAAATTAATACAATCCAATGAGCATTTTCCAGATGCCTAGGATGTACAAATATTATACTGGGATAGAAGAAACAGATTTGTTTTTTTAAGTCCCTCCCTCACAAAGCTTATGTTTTCTTCAGGAAATATATCATTCACACAGATAAGAAAATAAAATATAATTTGAGGAGATGATGTATACAACCAGTTAGAGAGAAAAGGAACTGCTTCTAATTGGCACTGGGGATGAATCTTAAGATAAAGCAAGAATACTGAAAGAGAGAACTGGAAATGCTTTCTAAGTTCTGTAACAGCTTTTAACATCTTAGAAAGAGATTAAATGTTGGATTCAGGGAGAAACAAGGAGACCAGTTTTGACTAGGCCAAAGAATGAATATGGGATAGTGATATGAAATATATCTGGAAAAGTAGTGTAGTTAGACTGAAGGAATTTAAAGGGTAAATTGAGGATTTCATATTTTGTCCAAAAGGCAATAGAAAGTTAGTGAAAAATTAAGAACAACCTAAAACAATGATTTTTTTTCTCTGTGCTTGTGAGACTTAAACCAGCATTTTCATTCAAAAAGTTAAATATCCTTTTCAATGAGAGTCCTTAGATTTTTGCATTTTTTTTTTTTTTGTAAATTCCATCCTACATCCTACCTGCACATCGGGGCAGGTAATTTTTTTTTTCCTCTTTAAAAAAAGCAAAAAAATAAAACACACCAAAACAAAGAAACAAAACCAAAGCATTCCTTTTCATTTTGAACAAATTTTTAAAATTACTTTTACCTTATTTTAACAGTAATGAGTAGCATTTACCTTTGTAGTAGCTATCTAAAATGTAGCTAGAAGGCCAAGGATAATATTTGAGGAAAAAAAAAAAATCTGTGTTTGTCAAATGGAAAAAGAAGATAATACTCTTAGGGGAAGTAAATGTTATTGTCAAGCTTCAAAACAACAACAACAACAACAACACATTGTAACTATGTTTGTTGGGGGTGAGGGAACAATGTAAGTCTGTTATAAAGATTTCCATACCATCTTTTGCTTTCTTTTTCCTTATCTCAGATAAATAAAATACTTAACATAGAAATTATTTTTGCAATGTTAATTCGCCATGACTAAAACAGTTTCTATGTTTATCGAAAATGTATACAATTTCCCTTCTGTTATAATTCATATGTTCTAATATGATCTAAAGCTGAGAGGATCTCATTTATAGATCATTTAGTGTCATTCTCTCATTTATAGGTAAAAAAATTATTTTTATTATAGCTTTTTATTTACAAAACATATGTATGGGTAATTTTTTCAACATCAACCCTTGCAAAACCTTCTGTTCCAAATTTTCCCCTCCTTCCCTCCACTCCCTCCCCTAGATGGCAGGTAGTCCAATACATATCAAATATGTTAAAAGATATATTACAGCCAATATATGTGTATATATTTATACAGTTGTCTTGTTGCACAAGACAAATCAGATCTAGAAAGAAAGGAAAAAACTGAGAAGGAAAACAAAAATGCAAGCAAACAATAACAGAGTGAAAATGCTGTGTTGTGGTCCATACTCAGTTCCCATAGTCCTCTTTCTGGGTATAGCTGACTCTCTTCATCCCTGAACAATTGGAACTGGTTTGAATCATCTCATTGTTGAAGAGAGCCACCTCAATCAGAATTGATCATTGTATAGTCTTGTTGTTTGCTGTGTATAATGATCTCCTGGTTCTGCTTATTTCACTTACCATCAGTTTATGTAAGTCTCTCCAAGCCTCTCTAAAATCATCCTGGTGGTCGTTTCTTATAGAACAATAATATTCCATAACATTCATATACCATAATTTATTCAGCCATTCTCCAATTGATGGGCATCCCTTCAATTTCCAGTTTCTTGCCACTACAAAAAGGTCTGCCACAAACACTTTTGCACATGTGGGTCAAGAAGTCTTGATTTGAAATATTTGGCTTCAGATATAGAGCTTTAGATACTTACTAGCCATATGACCAAGAACAAGTAACTTAATTGCTGTTTGTCTTAATTTCCTCAATTGCAAAATAGGGATAATAATAGTCCCTATCTCCTGGGTAGTAGTGAGTATCAAAAAAGATTTTTCTTAAATACTTAGCACAGTGTATAGCACATAATAGGTACTTAATAAATGTGTGTTTCCTTCCATCTGTGATTCTTTGGACCTCTTCAATTTATATATGCAGAGTTGAAAACCTAAAATTTTTGTGATTTGTTCAAAAACACACAAGTATTAAATGACAAAGTCATATTCAAACTCAAATACCCAGACTTCCAATATAGCATTTTTCTTACATTGCACTACCCTGTTTTCATATGCCTTATTAATATATTGAAAATGTGTTTAGTGGCGCAGTGGATCGAGCACCAGCCCTGATGTCAGGAGAACCTGAGTTCAAATCTGGCTTCATACAGTCAATACTTCCTAGCTGTGTGTCCCTTAACCCCAGTTGCCTCAGCAAAAAGAAAAAAGAAAGAAATTTTGAAGTTCATTTTGAAAAAAAAAATAAGACTAGGACACAGATTTTTTTTTAATTTTTGCCTAATCATGGCTCAAAACCTGAGCCAAAATTATCCATCAAATTTCCCTTAATCCTTTTCCTCTTATTTATTTATCACCTAATTGTTCTATGTTCTGTGCTAGGCAGTAAACTTAGATACATTTAAACAGATATATGTATATAGACATGTAATATATATACATAGTAGTTTTAATACATAACCACATATATAGATGTATATTTATACGTATATACATGCAGATGTTTATATACATGTACACAGTATTCCATATATGTAAATATCTATTGAGGCATACATATATACACAAAACTAGTGAATGCTTGATATAGATTATTAATACATAGATTCATGTCTTTTGATCACCATTTACTTATAGTAAGATCTTGGACAAGTCAATTGACCTCACTCAGCCTTAAGTTTTGTTTTTTTTTTTTTTTTCCATTTTAAATGGAAACGATGCAGTCATTTAAGTCAAACACTCACATAATCAAATGCTTTAGAGTGTGATTATTCACAATAAGAATCTTCTTTATAAGATGGTACATTATAAAATCCTTCTAAAGTCTCTTCTAAAACTTACTGCAAAAAATTTCTTAAAATTCAATTTTCATTTTTTTTCCCTTTAGTAATATAAATTTTGGATGTAACGTTATATCTGGAGCTAGAGGACTTAGGTTTGGATTCTAGCTTTGTCTGTGATCTCATGAATTCAATTATATTTTGTAAACATTTCTTGAGCTCCTACTGAATCAGAGGATGTCCCTGTATCCCTAGTTTGCTTAAAAGTTATCTACCAGTCAGAGGATCTATTTTTCTAGCAATATTTTGGCCATTTATCTGGCATGTGGCCCTGGGCAAGTCATTTGACCAGTCTGAGTCTCAGTTTTCTATACAATAAAGTGAAAATGTTAAATTGGATGTCCTCCATATTCTCTTCTATGATTATATAACATAATTAACCCATGTTTCTCCCCAGAACTTCTGTGCCTCATTATGAACTGTCGATAGAACATTTCTAATCTGACATTCTATAGCTTGACATGTCCAGAATAAGATTTCTAATCTTTCCTCCAAAACCTATTCCTCTTCTGAACTTCCCAATTTCTGTTAAAAAAAAAAAAAACACCATCAATGTCATTTTTGACACCTCTTACTTAACTCATTTCAGCTACCAAGTATTATCATTAATCAACATCTCCTTTTCCATATAGCTATCTATAGCTATCTTTTAGGTCTTTATTTAGGGCTTTGTAATTGGTCGCTCTCTCAGTTTTTTCCCCCCATTAATTCAATTCTTCACACTGCCAATGTAATTTTTACAATGTTCAAGACTTATGTCACCTGGTACTCAAAAATATCTAGTGATTCCCTTTTGACTGTAGGCTCAAATATAAAACTTTCTAGCATTTAAAGCTCTTCACAACATAGTCCCTATTTATCCTTTCAGTAGTCTTGCATATAGTTCTTTTCCTTGAAGTATGAAATTGATCCCAATTGGCCTATTTTCTGTTCCATGTGCAACACTCCATCATGTCATTACACTAGTTGTTTCCCATTCCTGGAATGCAGTCTTCCTCACCTTCACCATTTGTAATTCTTGGTATTTTTCAAGATATAGTTCAAAGGAAAATTAAATCTTTGATGATCCCAAATTCCCAGTCATCTTCCCCACTAACATACTTCTTTCCTTAAATACCTTTTATTCAGTGTGTGTGTGTGTGTGTGTGTGTGTGTGTGTGTGTGTGTGTGTATGTACATCTTATCTCTCACTTTAGATTACAAGTTCTTTGAGGTCAGAGCTATCTGTTTTGCTTTTAATACAGTGCCTGGCACATCTACATGGAATTCCCCTACCAATGTAAAGGGGAACAGACATGAATATATGTAATGACTTACAGATGAAATTTTATGCATCTTCTTTGGGTCCACAATTTGCAGAACTCATGTTCTTCTTTTGGAGAAGGATCAGCAGCTGAAGCATATTTTAGATAAAGGCATCCAAAAAGGTTAAACTTAGAAAAATTATGTTTTGGCTTGAACAACTAAATAGGATGCCAATAACTATAAATAATATATTTATTGTTTGCTGCTTGAAAAAAAATCAAGATTTAAATACATGAACTTCATTTTTTTACTGAACTTAGGTAAAAATGTCTAGGCAAAGGCAAATGGTTGTTAGTTTTACTTGGCAGAGAGGAAAACAAGTGTTTTTAATCCTGAGCAAAATACATTGTTCTTTGTCATTTTTATCTTTTGCTAGTGGGCATGTTTAGATCTTGCCTAAAATATTTTTTCTCATAAATTCAACTTTTCTAGGAAAAAAATACCAAATGCCAGAGCATTTTTATTTCAATATGATATTCTATAAATCAAATTTTCCATCAAACTTTTGCTTGGAAAGTTGGTGTTAGTATGAATTTTATTAGTATAAATCTGCCTGGAGGTTAGGTATTTTTGTAAATAATACACCTTAGTGATTTGGAGCTGTTTTCTTTTGTGAAGATTTTAAAAAAGTGATTATAACAGAATGGCAGTAAATTGAATTTTCTTCTAAAAAGTTTCTTTGAAAGTTGTGCTGGGAAAATGGAATGCTTAGTTTTTTTCAAGACATAATTAAAGGGCCAATGAAACCTTTGGTGATCCCAAACTCTCGGCTCCCTTTGCCAGTATTAATCTCCTTTTCTTAGTTATAGTTTATTTAGTTTTTATATATTGTTTATATGTGTGCCTATGTTGTCTCCCAATTCTAGCTTTAGGTCTCCCACTTTTTTTCCCAAAATCTATTTGATAACTGATAGTTTCTTAGGAGAATATTACCACCAACCACCATTACCGTCATAATCATTGATTGCCGTGCTAAGTATGATGTTACTTAAAAACAATAACCAAAAAACCCCCAAAACAGAACACTATACCTGCCCTTTAAGTGAATTGTATAGGAGGAAGGGGCAATAGTTAAGCTATATATTCCATAAAGTCTTCTTTGTCACTTTCTCCACCACTTATCAGTCATGTGTATTGTAGGGATAATAACACACAGAAATATTTTGAGGAATATGCAAGATTGCATAAAGTTATAGTTTTTGGTTTTTTTATTTTTATTAGTAAAATATTACTGACAAATTTCTCTACATACATGTAAAGATAGTTTTCAACATTCATTTTAATAAACCTTTTTATTTTGAAAACATATGCATGGATAATTTTCAACATTCACCCTTGCAAAACCCTGTGTTCCAAAATTTTTTCTCCCTCCCTTTTCCTCATCTCCTCCACCAGATGGCAAGTAATCCAGTAAGTGTTAAATATGTACAATTCTTCTATATATATTTCCACAATTATCATATTATATGAGAAAAATCAACTCAGAAAAAAAATGAAAAAGAAAACAAAAAAAATAATAAATAAA
Organism: Antechinus flavipes; assembly: GCF_016432865.1. Lineage (NCBI taxonomy): Eukaryota > Metazoa > Chordata > Mammalia > Dasyuromorphia > Dasyuridae > Antechinus > Antechinus flavipes. The sequence goes on from NC_067398.1 coordinate 106,606,424, forward strand.
GTGAAAGGACTATGTTGTGATCCACACTTAGTCTCCACAGTCCTCTCTATGGGTGCAGATGACTCTTCATCAAAAGAATCATTGCTAAACATTCATTTTTGTAAGATTTTGTGTTCCAGATTTTTTTCTTCCTCCTTCCCTTACCAGGAGTTTCCCTTCAACAAGCAGTTTTTTGTAGGTTATACATGCATAATCCTTTTAAATATATTTCATATTTGTCATGTTGTACAAGAAAAATCAGACCAAAAGGGTAGGGGGGAACACAAAAAAGAAAAAGCAAAAAAAAAAAAAAAAAAAAAAAAAAAGAAAAAAGAAAAATTGAAAGTACTATGTTTCAATTCACAGTCAGTCTCCATAGTTCTTTCTCTGGATGCCTATGGCATTTTCCATCCCAATTCTCTTGAAATTGTCTCGAATCACCACATTGCTGAGAAGAACTAAGTCTATCATAGTTGATCATCACATAATCTTTCTATCAGTGGCTACTATGTTCTGCTGGTTCTACTTACTTCACTCAATATCAGTTCATATAAGTCTTTCCAGGGCTTTTCTGAATTCAGAATGGCTTATAGTTTTAAAGTTCTATGTAAATTTGAGTTATTTGTCTAAAGTGGCCCCATTTTCATAAAGAGCAGTGTAAGGAGAAGATATCAGTGCTCTTTAGGTTGTTTAGAAAAAAAGCTTGAAGGATGCTCCCTACATGAAAGGTACTATGGTAGGAGAGCAAGATGATGCCATTCCAGTCATTCTTAATTCTTATGAAGATGACTTGAAGATTTATACAATGGAAAATAGGAATTTCTGCAACTCTACCTGAAGTAATGGACAGGAGCACACTGGGATTTAGGAGATGATGAAAAGACTAGAATAATAAAGCACCACAGATGAGTTTTTAAACACAAATTGACCATTTTGGACTTATATAAAAATAAGTCATTAAAAATCAATGAAATATTATAGTTAAAGTGATAACAGAAAATAAAACAATTTGGTTAGCATTAGTAATGATTTCATTATGGGATTCTGGTTATAGAAATTTGCAAAAATCCAGGAAGGGGATGAATGCTATCTAGAATCAGAAAAGACATAGGTGAATATAAGAATTATGTAGGAAAATATAGTATGATCATACATTTACATTGAATTGACATTCAGTTGCCAAGCATTTATTAAGCCACTGCTGTATACCAGGCACTATGTCAAGTGCTGACAAAAAAAGCCAAAGGAGAGTTCCTGTTCTCAAAGATCACACAATCTGATGAAGAAAATAACATGAAAACAACAGTGTAAAAATAAACTATAACAAACCCCAAGGTATAGACTGGTAGGTTGGAGAGTGAAGGCATAATGTCCTGACTTCAAAGTTGGCTCACTGCTCCCAGCTTATAGAACATATTTCTATATTCCTCTGAGATTTATAAAGTACTTATCTCACAATAACTGTGGGGTTAGCAGGTGGAAACTTCCAGGGAACACTGACAAGCTAGGAGATAAAAGTATGCCCAGCGGTTTTCTCCAAGCCTTTTTATTGTTCTATTATAACCAATCCTCTCCCTTTTATTTCTTAGGCAGCTAGGCTCCCCTCCAGTCTGCTAAGCCAAGCAGGAACTTCTTTAGCAGCAGATATATGCTTCCATTGAGTGTCTTACTCCCTTTTAATGTAGACTAGTACTTTACTGAGCTTGTCCCAGGGTGTGAATCTCTGAGTCCTTATAAGGGGACTCAGAGGGGAATCCAGAAAACCATATGCTGAGATCATGGCATAGTACATTTTCCTTCTACCTTGAGAGTAATATCAGCTTGATATTATGGGTGGAGCAGAAGGTACAGTTGCCTGTCAGGGGGATCCAATAGATGAGGGGAAGAGTGAGTCACTTCTGTATTGTTACTGGTCAAAGACATCTTGCTTCTTCCTCAGAATAGCTACTACTTCTGCCCTCATTTACTCATTTACTTTTCCACAATTTCTGTATCATTCACTAGGCCCATTGTGTGTAATGCTTCTAGACAGTGGTCTAGAGTGATCCTTTGAAGAATGAATAGTATTTAAAATAGGAGCCATATGTGCGCTTTTATTATATCACATAATACAAATGATGTTGTCTAGACTAGTTCCCTCATTTTACAGATAAAGAAACTGAGACCCAGAGAGGTTCAGTGGTCCAGCATTAGTCTAGATTTAGTGATTAGAAAGACCTACGTTGGTTAGAAAATATTACTTGACGAATCATCCTATTATTCTACTTTGAGAATGGGCCTGGATCACATACTATTTACTTGACTTTCTCAGTTCCCAGCTTCTTACATCTAAGTCCATATTTCAGTTGAAGTACTGTCAACAGCAAAGGGGGATTTCAGTTATCCTCATGGGAGCAGTGAAATAGATAAGATACTGGAAAGACAGTGGTTTCAGGGGTATCTGCACAAGTGGGAAGAAAAATACAATTTAGGAATCCTCAGTCTTGGTTGTTGCTGGGAATTACTAATACTTTGGTCACTGACTGGGAGTTGCTGAAGTTAGTGTATTGGGATCCTGGGATATTGTGACCTTGAATTTTGACCTGATATGTTCCAATATATCTTAGCATTACTTAATAGTCTTTTGTTAGCCTGCAAGTGATATCATTCTAAGTAGCTTTTTTGAATAGACATTTCTCTTAAAAAGACATTGAAAGTCATTCTTATCTTCCTTCTTAGAACATTGTAAATGTTAAGCCCATTCTGAATTCTTCTACCATCAAGTGAAAGTTATTTTTTCCTGCTGAGGATTTCCTAACGTATTTTCCTTATTTTTTTCTTTGTATATACTTCATTCCAACTTCTGTTATATTTATTTATGTAATGTCTTGTCTTATCTTCTCAGTTCCCCTCCCCATCATGCTATCTGACTAAAGGATTGTAAACTCCCCGAGGACAGGAATCATACAGTTTTTCATGTTTTTCATTCCTAGAGCTAGCAGAGTTTCTTGCAAATGGTAAATGTTTAATTGAAAAACTAAATTAAATGCCCATGATGAATAGGTGATTAATAATTATGGTCAACTGAATCAAAGAAACTAATGTTACTGAGCATGCCTATGAGATTTTAATAGGTACACAGAATGCTAGTTGGCATTTTAATTATGAGTATAACCTGAACACTAAACAGGTTATTTCATAATATCTTATTGCTTCTTTGTAATTTTGGTGTGCAGTTGGGAAATCATGGCAGGCCTAAAAGAGATGGTAGCTTTGGTACTATAATAGCTCTTATGAGGATATTATGTAGTAAGCAAAATCTTTTAGGGATGAACTTAATTCTACTTATTCTGATTTTTCCCTGAAGGTTGGAAATTTCATTCTTGTGACCTTGATTCAGAGACAGATATTCAACATATAATCTTAGTGTTTTAATAGTTGTTTTTTTTTTTTAACATTGCAGTTTTTTCCCCCCCAGTTATTTAGTCTTACCAGTTTATACAAGTTTGAGTGGGGGGGGGGTGTTTTGTTTTTTGATTTTTTTAGGCATCAGCTTTCTTAAAGCTTTTTGGATTCTTTTTTCTCTCCTGTAACTGGTTGTCATTTCTTGTCAAGCAGGTAGGCATTTAGCAGTCACCTATAGAATTTACACAAATCCCCACTTTTTGATGCAGAGCTTTCTTGGAAATTGTTTCCTTAAAGCAGGTTGTCACAAGATAAAATCCCCTTGACTATACGTGTATTGTATCTTAACTACATATGCACATTGCCTTGACTGTTCGGACATGCTTGGTGCTATTAGAGGAACTGCTACATGAACAGATAAATAAAGATGGGAATTGCTCTTTATTAGGGAACATTCAATGAGCAAAGAAGTGGAATACAAAGTAGTGAAAAGCAATGACTGTCTTTATCTTCATCATAGACATATACTAACAAAGCCTGCTGTTAGGGCTTGGCTGTTCTCAAATCTTAGAAAGTCCCTTTTAGAATTCTGCTCTGCCATTACTTGGGGTGGGGGTCACCTTATCACATGGGGATACCATATTTACTGGTCTCTTTTGCCTATGATTCAAATTAGCACAGAATATAAAGATAATGACAGAGATTTCCAAAATGCTTTTTACAAATCACTTTACATATCTTATTTCTTTTGATCCTCACAACAGCAAAATAATGGGGGTTCATGGATTTGAAGGAGGGTCTCAAATGTTATCTAACTCATTAGTCTTGTAGAGAATGGAGGTCAAGGGGTTAAGTAAATTTATTGAAGTCTTACAGGAAATACACAGTGGATGGGAAACTCAAACTCAGGTCTTTGACTTCAAATGCAACATTCCAACTACCACCCTATGCTACTTTTTCACCTTGACAAATGTTGCATTTTAACAATTAAATAAATAGGCTCAGAAAAATCAAGTAACTTGCCCAAGATCACACAGTTAATAAGAGTTAAAGTAGAGTCTGAAGCCAGGTCTCTCCTGATTCCAAGTTTGTTACTTTTTTTTTTTTCATAACACCACTGAATTTTACAAGAGAAGCCAAAATGATTTTTCAAAAAGAGGAAATTGTAATGGGCTGAGGCTTGAGTTGATGCACTGAGGTCCCAAGCACATGAGACTAAATAGTAATTGGATCATACTCTATTAATATATAAGCTTGGAGAAAGAATGGCCCCTCCCACTCTTTGTGCAAGTCCTGATGTTTTGTATAGGAAATGACGATTTTGGTGGGTGGAGGCAGGGGAGTGAAAAGGGAAGCAGAAAGAGAAACTGCTGGCTGGTGTCTTGTCACAGCTACTCACATTGCTATCGCTTCCACCCTTCACCTCCAATCCTCTTTTCACCTGCAATCCCCCTTCACCTCTGCTGGCTGGCTTCCTGTCGCAGCTAGACCATATTGCTTTCGCAATCCTTCTTTACCTCTACTGAGAATAAAGATTGAAGATTTTCCCCTTAACCTGAATTCCTGACTCTGGCTGATTTTAAATATGCGGTCATCACAGGAAATTAAGCTCTTGGACAGGTGGGTGCTCTAATGGATAGATCATCAGGCCTGGAATCAAGAAGATCTGAGTTCAAATCATTCCTCAGGAACTTATTAGTTGTGTGCCCCTGGGCAAGTTACTTAATGCTGTATGCCTCAGTTTCCTCATCTGTAAAATGAGCTAGAGAAAGAAAGGGCAAACCATTCCAGTTTCTTTACCCAAATGGGATCAAAAAGAAGCAGAAATGAAAAAAAAAAAAAAAAACTTCTTAAGGGTTCTTAAACTTATTGAGATACATTTATTTTTGTATCTGTAAATTTTTTTAAGTTTTTTTAAAAATCCAAGTTGTCTTCCCTTCCTATAATTTTAAAGTATTCTATAAAAGTATTCTCTCCAAGTTAAATTTTTTACCAACCTATTCCCCAATATAGATGGTTGTCTTGTCTCTAGAATTTGCCTAAGTAATAAATATATTAATCCCTTATCCATCCAACCGATGTTTATTTACTTTTAATTCATTCTTTTCTATTGAAGACATTTCTCTGTATCCTATATTCTTTCTCAAACATTTCTTTTTAAAATTTTCCAGCCTTCATGTTCTCTTCTCTCCTCCCCTTTTTATCCTTAAATATCTGAATGTTTAGTTGCATTTTGCTGAGAAATGTGTTTCATGTAGTCTTGAATAAATTAGCTTATGTTGATAGATGATAACTTATTTTTAGGTCTAAATATTTTTTCAAAAGGCAGCTTATGCAAAGTCATGTATATAGGAAAATTAACTTCATTTCACTCTAGCTTGACTACGATGGTTAAAGAAAAGGTTTTCATTTCATTCCAAAAATACACTCCTTTTCTTCTAAAAGGCAGTGAAATAGTGATCACCTAAGATTAGTAATATCCAAATTGTCTGATGTACTTTAATGTTCCATAACTACTATAGGTAACTTTCCTTGGGACACAGGAAAATGAAATTCCTTTTTTACCAATTTCTCACTTTTTGGTATATTTGGGCCTATTCTGATTTTTATATCTATAATATTACCAGCCATAGTTTTCCACCCTAGCTGGCTAGAGATCAGGATGGGGCTTTAATGGTGCTGATGTAGCAGATGATGACACCAGATGATAATGATAGGCATCAAAAGTTGGATTTGGTAATGTGAAGAATTCACAGTAGCCATTCTCTTTTGCAAAAGGTAGATTTACTTAGGGAAATAGATTACAGATAAAATAAAGAGATACAACAGACATCACAAGTGATAAATATGAAATAGAGAGGGAGAACAAATGAAAGTACCTTAGTAGAACTCACAATTACTCAGTAGAAAGGGAGAACCCCATAAGGTTAGAGATTTAACCCATATTAGATTGTTTGCTGTCTTGGGGAGGGGAGAGGAGAGTGAGAAAAATCTGAAACAAGGTTTTACAAAGGTGAATGTTGAAAACTATCTTTGTATGTTTTGGAAAAAATAAAATACTTTGGAAAAAAACAAGAAAAAAGATCACTGGCCTTAATTTCCTAAAACTGGGCTTCTTATCCTATCTTTACTTTTTTATTCATTTTTGCATAATCCCGAGCAAGTTACCTAATCTCTTGGCCTCTATTTCCTTATCTGTAGTCTGCATCAGACTAGATGACTTCTTTAGTTCCCTTCTTGGTTTGAATCTTTGTTCTTCTATTCCCACTAACTTCCCTATTTCTCTTGAGTGGCACCAGCAGCTTCCTTATATTTCTTTATGAATTTTCCATTTTCTTCATCCTCATCATCTTATCAATTATCAGCTCTTGTGACATTATTCTCATCCATCCTTTTTCATCTCTGCTGCAACTAGCTAGTTAATCTCTGTTCACTCCAGATATTATAATTGGCCTTCCTGACTTCTGGCCATCTCCTCTACAGTTAATCCTTCACATTTCTCCCAAAGACCTGGTATTGTAAGTGCACTTATCTGCTTACATAATTGTTAAACAAAACCCTTCAATGTCTCTCTATTGCCTGTTGAACAAAGTGTAAATTTTTGATCTAGACAATCTTTTTCTTTTCTTGTCATTGTAGATTTCAAAACTTCAATTTTCCTACTAAGCTCAATTATATTTTATCTCTATTCTCATCCTACTATGTTTAGTAATAGTGTCTTTGTTCATGTTACCAATGAATTCTCTCTCATTCCTGCTTATTGAAGTTCTTTCTTTCATTGAAGGTTGAACTTGGCTTTTCTGAAGCTTTCATTGACTCCCAAGTTTTTCCTTGTGCTTTGCTTTGAACTCCTTTCCTTTATTGTGATCATATTTTCCCCAATATAATAACATAGCAATTGTTATTGTTGTTTGTCCTTGGTTCTCAGAAAGAACCATGACAGAAGGGAGTTGATGCCATGACATGAAAGAGAATTGGATTTAAATAAGGGGGGACTGGGCAAGGTCCCTGCCTTACTTTCCCCTCCAGACCCATCTGGGTCCAGTGGCAAAGTATAGATCAAGATGACTGGAGATGGCCCTGGATGAAATCAACATAGCAATGGGTGTACATAGAGACTGCCCATACCTTGAGAGCAAGCATTCTCTGCACCTAGCCCATTGTTTTGTAAGCTGAAGGCATTCTCAATACCATTACTTGAATTGAAATCCTATCTTCAGTTTAAAGGGCTTTTTTTTTTAAGTCAATATTTAGGTAGCTGAGATTTCTATCATGTTGGATATTCAGAGGGTTTTCATGTATAAAATTATTCAGATATGTGTTATAACTGGATATGTAATATTGGAACCACAGAACTTGGATTTGTAAAGATCATTAATTTAGCACCTCCTGTTTGTCTAGCATTACAATAGATGCTAGTGAAGGTAAAAAGTTTAAAAAAGACATGAACTCTGGTCTTTTGTTTAATTCCCTCATTTTACAATTGAGGAAATAAAAGACAATTATAGACATTGCTGTTTTTAATCACCTTCAAAATTAGAATCTATCTGGAGTGTAAGTATATATCCCAAGTTTCAGGTTTTCTATTGTGCTTTGAAATTTTTTGGACTGTGTACTTTTGACAACAGCAAATATTGCATTTTATTATGGTCTTTAGCAATCTTTTTCTTGTATTCTGTTTTTAAAAAAAAGAAAAGTTGAATTCTGTTAGTTAAGAGGCATCTCAAATTTTATTTTTTTAATATGTTTATACACACACACACACACATTTTCTAAAGATCTTAGTTTGCTTTACATATAGTATTTAATACTTATGAATAAGGAAATGAAAAAGACAAATGAGAGAATATGAACTACAAATATGCCTAGTTAACTAAGGTAAATAAAAATATTATTTGACCAAACTGAAGACTGAATCATAAAGCGATCAGAATCATTATTCACTTCTTAAATTATTTACTTAAGTCATATGATCATATAGACATGAAATAAAAGGGCCTTTCTAGGCCTTATAGTCCTCAATGTTACTGATGAAGAATATGAAAACAAGAGATTCAGAGACTTCTCCAAGATTTTACAGGCAATAAAGATAAGAGGAGAATTTGAACTAATATCATGGTACTAAAGCCAATACTTTCCATCACACTATTAATCCAAAGAATCAGCAGCCCTATATATATTAATCTTACATAATTTACAAAGTTGTGATGAAAGATTTTTTTTAAACTTTAAAGTACTATAGATGTGAGTTTTCATTATTATTAGGGCACTTAAATTATGATTTTATGGAATTAGTATTTAGAAATGGAAAGGATCTTAGAATCATCCAGTTCAGTCTCTTAATTTATTAATGAAGTGGCTGAGACTCCCAAGAGGTACGTAAGTGATTTATGATAAGGAGACATATAGTATAGCCTGGATCCTTTGATAATAATTATCAGAAGGATTTGAACCCAGGTCTTTTGACTCTAAATAGAAACCACAAGTCTTTTAAAAGTGGGACTTAATAAAGTCTCTTTTCTCTTATCTTTTTGGTAGTAGAATCCTGGCTTTTTCAAAGTTTGGCTTTGAATAGCCTATAAATGTTACAGGGTTTTGGTCATTTGTCCTGAAGCTTCAGAGCCAAAACCAGCAAAGGTCATCATAGAGTATTTATTCTTGTATGAAATTGTTAGAGCAATAAACCAGTGCTGGTTGTTGGCGTTGGCACTTTGGAGAAAACATATCAAATGAAAGAGGCAGTGTGACATATATGGGGTTTGATTTACATACTTGAAACATATGTTTTGAATTGTCCTCACTGAACTCTCTTTAAAGGGTAATCATTTTTTTTTCCTAAAATAAGTTTGTTATTTGACTAGTCTTATAATCAGTATCTATTCAGAGGTTTTTTCTTTTCTTTTTTCAATCCTTACCACATTCCTGGCAGAATTTGAGAAATAAGCCATGGTAAATTTTATACAATAAGAAGTTGGAAAATCTTGAAACAAAACATTTTAAGACCAGTTCCAATATGAGAACTTTTTTCTCCTACATTTTCTACTAAGTATATTCCAGATTTTTTTTCTTAATCCAGAAATTAAGATCTTTGTTATTGTTATTGTTTTAAATTAGTCTATCTGGAGTGACTTTGGCTAGCATTCTTTACTTTTTTATTTCAAAAATGACACTGCTAATTTCCTGTTCTTTAACGTGGAATATATAAGAGTTTTCTTGAGAAAATCTTACTTGAAACTTCTCGACATCAGAAGAGTGAAAAGATTATATTATTTTCCCCCTTCAAACATTTATTTTCAAGTTGAGGTTAAAAGGATTTGAAGTGATTACTTTTGTTTATGATGTCACTCCGAAATGAATTTTGTCTCCTGATCTCTATATGTTTGAAAGTCACATCAACATTTGACCCATTTCTTAGAAAATCCTATGCAGATGATCTTGTTCATTTATTTCAGTCTTGTCTAACTCTTCATGGCCCACTTTGGGATTTTTTTAGCAAAAATACTTGAATGATTTGCCCTCTCCAATTCATTTTACAGATGAGGGAACTAAGATAAAGTTAAGTGACTTGTCCAGAATCACATAGATAGTAAATGTCTGAGACCAGATTTGAATTCAGGTGAATTTTACTAACTCCATGCCCAGAACTTTAACCACTGCATTAAATAGCTGCCTCATGAGAGTGATTAGTGACTTCTGGATTTGCTTGTTATATTATGGCTTTTACCATGGTCAAAAAAGAATTTTTTGGAATCACAGAATTTCAGACATGGAACTAATCTCAGTAACCATCTAGAAATATTTCTAAAAACAGAATCCTTGCTACAACATATATGATGGGAGGTGATTTTTTTATCTTTTTTTTTGCTTCTAATGAGTGGGAACCATGACTTGTAGAAGATAGCCTAATTCAGTTGTAATAATTTGAGTTATTAGAAAGTTTTTCCTTGCCTCTGACACTTTCTCCTGCTGATCTTAGTTCTGCTATTTGGAGCCAAACAGAACAAATCTAATTCATTTTTCACCTTTAGTTTCTTCTTTATTTTAATGTCTGTAACTTTTTGACTGAGGGGTAAACTGAGCCAGAACTGAACAATTTATGAGCAAATTTAATGTTGTATACTTCTTACATTGATATCCACTGTATATATAAAGCCTATACAGCAAATATACTATGTGACATATACTTGCCTTTGTGTGTGTGTGTGTATGTGTGTGTATATATGTTTATATGTGTGTGTGTGTGTGTGTGTGTGTATAGGCAAAGTATATTGTTAATAATAACTCACATTTTATAATGCTTTATTATTTGCAAAACTTTTCACAAGTTTACAAGGTAAATGAGAGAAGAAAAATTATTCTAATTTTAAAGATATGAAACTGAGATTCAGAGAAATTAATTGACTTGCTCAAATTTACAAAATTTTGCCCCATTATTCCCAATCTTCTTTAGGTAATTGACTCTGCCCATAGTGCACATTTATATGAATTGATTTGTACTATTCATAAAAATTAATAATTATATTTTTCCTGTAATGGTTCCATGTTAATTACATTTGTGTTTGTCTGGTTTTTTTTCTTCTGTTTGTATTATAATCTCCCTGTTGTAGGTCAAATAGTCAATAAGCATTTATTAAATACTTATCATATGCCAGGTTCCATGCTAAGAGCTGTAGATACAAGGAAAGACAATAATAAAGTCTCAAGGAGCTCTCATTCTAATGGAGTAGACAACATGCAAATAACCATGTGCATCTTAGATAAAACATAAATGGATATTAATTTTGGGAGTTTGGGGATGGAGGAGGAGGTGAGGAGAAGAGATCTGAGAAAGTCTTCCTGTAGAAGGTAAAATTTTAGCTGAATACTGAAGGAAAAATGGGAAGTTAGCAGTTGTAGATGAAGAAGGACATGTCATATATCAGAAATAGACAGTGAGAATACATTGAGATGGAATGTCAAGTATGAGAACGAACAAATAGTACTATCTTGCTGGATCATAGAGTATACAGAGAGGAGCAAAGTGATGGAGAAAACAAAAGATTATAGGTAAGAAAATTAATTCCTCTGATCTCCCCCTTCCCAAATGAAAAGAAAAATAAAACTCTTATAACAAATATGCATGGTTAAGCAAAACAAATTTCTATATCTGCCATGACCAAAAAATGTTTCTTTCATTTTGCATATTTATCCCATTCTCTGTCAGGAGGTGGGCATACATACTGTAGGTACATTTTTTGTGGAGTTTTAAACAAGGGAAAAAAGATATGGAGGATAACAGTTTCCATACATAGTTGGATAAAGTTTGTATTACGGATGAAAAACAAAAACAAAAGCATGAGGCTGTTTGCAAATAGCTGGGCAGAAGCAAATCAGGAGAGTTTCAAAAGCAGAAAAAGAATAATAATAGGAGCTAGAGAAGAAAGTAGGTCAAAAGATGAAGGGTTCATTCCAATTTAAGCCCTGTCATTCTTATAGTTGCAATTTGTACCTTTTTTGTTTGTTTGTTTTGGAAATATGCCATGAGAAATATGCTAACTTATCTAAAACTTGCAGCATATGCTGTTTTTTATTCAAGAAATAGTCATTTAATACTTAAAATCCAAACTTTTTTTTAAACATTTTCATCTTTTGTCATTCTTATTCATCAGTAAACCCCCCAAAGAAGATGTACCCAGCCCTTCCCCTGATTATTTTGATATTATATAGGTTATAATGTAAAGTGTTTTTTTTTTTTTCTGTTCCCATTGAAATTTGGAAGAATAAAATCATCTTGTATGTCTACCTGCCTCTCTCTGACTGTCTCTTTCAAACCATAGGTAAACTATATTCTTTGTAAAGACTTTTTTTTTGGCCATGACTGCCCCAAAATCCAGTTAGTCTCTGAAAACACAAATTCTTAATACAAAAATCAATAGAATTTTTTTTGAAGGTGGAAGTACATGAGACTATTTTTGTAAAGAAAAAATTAGATCACATTGTGTGCTAAACTCAGTTAAGAAGTTCAAGGATTTTAACAGAGGCAGATGTTTTGATAGTGTGTGTTGAATGTGATAGGTCTATATATAGCCTTCCTTATTAATGTTTCTACTGTAGGAATAAAGGAGTTTGGTTTTGACCTGAAACTCATCACCCCCAACAGTTTTTTGCTTTGATCTATTAAGCAGACTAGCCAGATATTTCTCCAAACAAATATTTCTTGAAAAATGTGGTTGAAATTGTAATTTTAAAAAAAAGGAAAGGTTTTAATCTGAATGAAGCCTTTATTTTTTTTAAGATTCTGGATTAGAATTTTGACATCCTGGGAACATCTTTTTTATAACATGAAAGGGAATGATACCAGACTTATTTAATTCTCTTCTGTTTTAATTTTATCTAAGTTTCCATGCTAAGTTTCTCAAAGGAACAAATCTGAACTATTTCTATTTATGATATGAAATATTTCCTGACTTTTGACTTTCACTTCTGTTATTATATTATTAGACTAAGGTCTACAAGGATTAGAGATGGAAAACTAGAGGATTACACCAGTGCCCAGAAAATATGAAACCCTCTAGAAGGAAGGCTTATAGTACATTGGGAAAACATCAATAAGAATGACATAGACTAGAAGGCTTGGATGAGCTGTGATCTGCACCAATGGAATGAATATCCATATGAATGAAATCATAGATTCCCTGAAAAAAACCATGGCTGTGTTTACATAATGTCAAAATTCAGTGAAACTTTTGGGGAAAAGGCAACTTTATATAAAATATTATTCAAAAGTTATTTGATATGCATAGTAAATTTTCATGAATACAGACAGAGTTGATGCATTCAAATTCAAGATATTCAGTGTTCCTGAAGGTGAAAATTCACATTAAAAATGAACAAGGAAATACCTTGGCTGTGAGTATTTGATTGAGGATTTCTGTCCTTTAGTTCTATTCGGTAAAAGTGTAAATTTAGTTTAATTCTATTTTACGATTTAATGAAGCTTACATAAATTTGATAGTCTCTTACACAGTGTGAATCTAAACTCCATACCCTTGTAACTTCATCCTTGCAGAGAGATTTGCCTACAGGTCAGTCTTTTGCCCTATAACTGTTGTTTGCTCTTTTATAATCATGTCTGACTCTTCCTGATGTGATTCTTTTTCTTGGCAAAGACACTGGAGCGTTTTGTAATTTTCTTCTTTAGCTCGTTTACAATTGAGGAAATTGAAGTTTAAAAAGGGTTAAGTAACTTTTCCAGGCTCACACAACTAGCAAGTAATTGAGGTTAAGTTGAAACTCAAAAAGTTGAATCTTCCTGACTCTTGACTCCAGGTCTGCAGGCTCCCCAACCCCAACCCCCAGGTCCTTCATACTTAGCCAACTAGCTGCTCAATCTTGTAATTGACTACCTTTTATTCTAGTACCTTTCAGTCATTTGACTCCCAATTCTATTATTGTAATTTGTATTCCTCTTTGGTATTATATCCACCTTTGTAGTTTCATCTACCACGCATTTAACTTAAATGTAAATCCTTTTGTGACCTTGTCTATCACCCTCTCAACCAAAATTCTAGTAGATTCTACCAAAGTTGCTGCTTATCTACAGCTTAATCCTATTATCTGAGGACTTACTATTCTCAAATTCTAAATTCTAAAAGAACTGAGATGACTCTCAAACCACTTCCTCATTAAAATCTCTACCAATTAGGATTGTCTTACTTTTGCCAGGAAAGGTCCAGAAGACAGAGTCAGGCCAATTAGAAATAGCAGCTTTCACTCAGTCATTTTGCCTAACTGAGCCAGCCATTTTGATCCATTTTGTAATTATATTTTTATGCTCTGTTTAAAAAAAACAAAAAACAAAAAAACTTGAATAAAGCTTGAAAATTTTGAACTTCAGTCTATGTTTATTAATTTCTATTACCACAATTTGCATGACCCTCCAATGTGAATTTTATAAAAGACAAATAAACTTGAATATAACTAAAGTAGTGAAAATGGTCACAATTAAAAATATGAATAATGTTCCTATTCTGCCACTCTCACCTCCAACATAATGAATAGTATTTTTTCCTCCTATATTTATGCACTCCTTTTGTAGAGGCCTTTTTGTTTCTTTTAAAAGATAGCTCCTTTCATCTTTCTGGCTTTGTTTTTTTTTTTTCCCCTGCAATAGAAAAGCTACCTCTTGAAGGCTCCAAATGTGAGGATGGTTTTTATTGGCACAATCTATTGGAATAAAAACTTAGCATGATTGCCCCTGGAGATATCAGGAATGGAAGTCACCATGACAGCCGTTGCCCTGATAAGCAGACAACCCATTTTGAGGAAACATTTTTCAGAGGTACAGACATTTATTTAAAGCAGTCTCAAGGTAGGAAAAACTGACCAGCATTTCCCCAGTATACTGAAGTTTCTGGATATTGTTTTCACACATGCATATTAATCATGCCCACAGAGAGCAGCAAAATTCTTTGAATGAAAACATTCATTGTGAAAGAAATGAATGCAATTATAATTCATAGGAGCACTTTCCCTAAATAACAGCTGTTAACCCTTAATTTGAAATTATGTCAGGAATCCCAAATGTTACTCATTTAGGCATCTTGTGGTTTTTAAAAAGTTGCCATTCAATTTAACATCAGTATTTTTGCTTCATCCTTCATTCTTTCCATGCATTTCTCAGTGCACCTGACAATGACTATCACTGAAGAAATCTATGTAGCAGCATAATGGGTAGATTTCTGGACTGAGTTTCAATCAGTCACTTAGCACCGATCCCACTAAATGCTTTGTGTACTAGGAACTGGGAAGGTAAAAAATACCGTCAAAAGACATTTATTCTATCAGAGAATTCAGTAGGGATATCAATCACATAAATATGTAGAAAACATATACAAAGCACCTACAAAGTCATTTCAGGTGAGAAGGAAACATTAGCAGGTGAGTGCATCAGAAAGAACATTATAAAGACAGTGACATTTGAGCTGATCTTTAAAGAAATCAAGGATTTTTAATAGACAGAGGTAAGAAGAGGGATCATGCCAGCTTTGAATTACAGTCATTTGAAAAGCACAGAGCCAGGAGATGAAATGCATAGAAGAATAGGGCAGAAAGAAGACTAGGATTCAAATCCTGCTTCAGATACTTAGTGGCCATTTAACTTTATCACCTCAGTTTCCTCAGATGTAAAATGGGGATCATAATATATATCCCACAATTTTGATATGAGACTGAAATGAGATAACGTATGTAAAGTGAATTAAACTCAGGTCCTCTGACTCTGGAATCAATCCTTTTGTGATTTTATCCTCTACTGATTATACACACTAGATTAAGGTTATAGAATCTAGTTGGAAGACCAGTTGGAAAATGGCCTTTTGAGACTGGAACAAGATTAGTGTGTTTGGGAAGAGTAGGGACAACTGGTCTGTTTGGAGGAGAAAGTTCTCATAGTGTTTAGGGCAGCTAGGCAATACAGCAGAGAAGAGTATCAGGTGTAGAGTCAGGGAGACTTATCGTCTCGAGTTCAAGTTTGCTCACAGATACCAACTTATGGTCCCAAACAAGTCAGCCTATTTTGCCTCAGTTTCCTTATCTGTCTGGAAGAAGATGGCAAAGCACTCCAGTTTCTTTGAATCTTTGTGATCCTTTTGGGGTATTTCCTTGGCAAACACAACTGGAAAATGACTAAATAAAATCAACCAAAACAATAATAAAAGAGGCAAACTTAGGAGTGTACACAGAGACCTTTAATTGCCAGACCAAGTTTGGACTTTATCTTGAAGGCATTTAAATATCCACTAGACATTTTTGAGCAGAAGACTGTCTTTATGAAAATGTTCTGTATATGTTTGGGAACTGAGATTGAGACAAAAAGATTCAGCAAGTTGTTCTTGCTCACACATCTGCTAAATTTTTAATCCCAACTCTGATTCTAACGCTGATATCTTTTTCCAGATGCCAAACTACTGTCAGTTCATCCAAAACCCTTAGTTTAGAGTGGCAAAAACGAATGTCTCAAAAAGATTTACTTGAAAAGGTTAAATAACATGCCTAAGGTCTCATTGTTTGTTAGTGACAATAGTAGAGCTAAAACTTCCATCTTTGGATGACTAAACACATTAAGATAAAAACTCTTTCCATTACACCAAATCATCTCTTTCAATCCTATGCAAGTGAAACAGGGATTGACCTCAGCAATAAATGGAATGTATTCCAATGAAGTTTATATCATAAATTCCTATTTTTTTTTTAACCAGAGTGGAGGGAGAAGGAGTCAGAAATGATTCCCTAGAGAATGGAGCAGAAAAAAAAGTAGATTTGAGTGGAATCATTTGAGTTATGTATGTATGAGCTATGTATCCTGTGATTTCTTAATGTGTCCTGATCTATTTTTCTAGTTTTCTAATAGAAATTCAGATTTTTAATCAGAAAATAGATTGAAATTCATTTCAGACATTTGAATATTATGTAGTTTGGGAATTATAGTGAAGCCACTATTAGTCTTAACTCTGCCTTCCAAATGAGAAATGATATCTATCGATGGTTAATTCACTTCAAAAAATATTTTTTGGATACATGTTACATAAGGGGATTGTGTTAGACAGTGGAGATATAGTAAAACAGTAAACTATCTCTGCCCCCAAAAAAGCTTACATTCTAATGTATAGTCTTTTATGTAGGGAGTTAGGAACTAGAATGAGGAAGATGGGGTTTTAATATACTTCCAGATACTTGTTAGTGCTATAATTTTGGGCAAATCGTTAACCTCTAAGTTACTATTTCTGTAATCTATAAAATGGAATAATAATACCCATAGAACTTATTTTATAGGGATGTTAGAATTAAATGTGTTAATATATGCAAAGTGTTCTATGAATGCCAGTTATTAGTATTATTGGGTGATGGCAGTTCTAGAAAAAAATAGAAGCAGTGATAGGGAAAGCAAGTTGTAGACTAATAAATAGAGAAAGGGAAGAGTGCCAGTTATGAAAAGACAGAGGAGAGAAGAGGTCCATAGTCTGGTTGCACAAATAGCCAAGGTTGACACAGTACCATTGTAAAGGCTTATCAGTCATAAAGCAGCTCTGCTGTGTAGATTGTTTAGGTGGAGCAATGGATGCTGGCAAACAGCCATTGTACTTTTATGAGAAAAAGACAACTACTCCAAAGTTAGTGGCTGTCAAGGATTTTTCCCCACCAAGAAATCTACTTCTACTTCTGGAAATATGCTTGTTTTTCTATTACACATCATCTTCATTTGGATCTAAATCCAAATGAAGTATATTTATTATATTATATTATATTATATTATATTATATTATATTATAGTTACTAATGTTCATAATGATCTAGAGTGATCATGGATAAGATAAATTATCTTCTCTATAGTATATTTGGGCAACTAGGTGGCACACTGGATACAGTGCCAAGATTGGAAAAGGAAATGGCAAATCATTCCAGTATCTCTGCCAAGGAAACCCCAAATGGGGTCACAAAAAGTTGGACTCAACTGAAACCGCTAAACAATGACAATAACAACAATGCTAGGTTTAGAAAGATTGGCAGTGCAAAGTACATCTTAGAAAGATTTCTGTAAGGAACAATGACCATTAAAAAAGCTTTTGGCACATTTTGCCTCAATAAATGTGGGGCAGCTGAACAACGCAGTAGATATTGCTTGACTGGAGTTAGGAAGGCCTGAGTTCAACTTCTGCCTTAAAAGTGATACTGGAATAGTTACTTACTACCTCTAATCTTCAGTTTCAGCATTTTCCTTGCAGTTTCTATGAAGATAAACAAGTTAATATTGTAAAATGCTCTTCAAACTTTAAACGATAACTGTTACTATTCCTCCTGTTATTCCTGTCCTGCTTCCTCTTCTTACTGTTCCTTTTCTTATTATTCTTACAATTGATCAATAGTTTTATTAATATCTATGTTTCCTTTATTGATGCACCCAGAAGCCTCACTGTACCTTATACAATCTTTTGTAAACCTTCTCTAGGCCCTTTCTCAGAGCCTTTCAGAGTTTTTCATAGAACTTTCTCAAGGAACCCATCTAATGTAATTGGGTTACTTTTCTTTATTCTCCTGCATTTGGCCTGGAAAAGATTAATACCATACCTCTTTCAAAAATTCAGTGATCCAGAACCTAATTCCTGCCCCCACTCTTTCTAAGACTATATTGTTCAGTTTTCCTGCTTTCTGAATGGATCAGAAAAGAGTGGTTCTAGACGCTTGCTCTGTGAGGAGAATAGAGCTTTAAAAAAAAAAGGGGGGGGGGACTCAGAATTTTGTAGGGTAGGTCTGTATAGGCTTTAAAATTTTGAGCACATTGTTTCCCTTTATTAAAAAGTAACATGTTAAAGGTCATTAGTCTAATTTTCACCTGCTCATTATTTTTTTTTTTACTATATTGACTTAGAAATCAAGTAAATACCTGTACTTAATAATAACTATTGACTAAAAGTTGTTTTAGAAGTCAAGTAACCTATACTCATTTGTATAACTTCAAGGGCAATAATTCCCTTTGCTCTAACACAGGGGTGGGGAACTTTTTTTCTGCCAAGGGCTATTTGGATTTTTATAACATCATTCACAGGCCATACAAAATTATCAATTTATAGAATTCAAGCAGTGAGAGGTTGTTGTACCTTGCTTTCAGCTCTTCATCACCTAATGATTTCTTGGGCTTTATAACCCCAGACCAGACATTCCCCACTTCTGCTCTAACATATTATTGTTATTTTAAAAGGCATGGGAATAGATTATTAGATCCATTTTGCAGATGATGAAACTAATGAGTTTAAGTTAAGTGCTTTAGACAAAGTAACAAAATGACCAATTGGCCTGAATTTAGAAGTGAAGTTTTCTCAATTGTAGTCACTTGTGATTATCTTATTGATTGTGATACAGATGGCAGAGTGCATCCTATTTTAAAGGAGACATAATAAGTGAATATGCACTTAGTTTTATTTAGGGACATAAAGAATAGAGATTTCTGAGGCTAAAATGGATTCTAACTTATGGGTAAACTGAAGACATTGGCTCTTGATATCTTATGAGTTGATTATGTTGTGTCACTGAGAATGTGAGCTGAAATAGAGCGTTAATTAGTAGATGTCTATGAAACCCGAAGTCACAAAAAAAGATTCTAAAGGAAATTGGAAGGTGTAGTAAAGATAATTCTACCCAATCATATGACCCTTCATTTTAATTGGTTCTAGTGCTATTTGCATGTGTTAATGAGGGCAGAGCTGTACAAATTAATACTCTGACCAGAATAACATCTTGTCTCCACTATTGACAGTGTTCTCCTTATGTCTAAGTTAAAGGGGAAAAATGTTAATTATTTAAAGCCAGAGTTCAGTCTTCCTCGGTGGGTGACCATGTTGTTAGTTTTTGCTTGTCATCAAAAGGTTTTGTGACTTCATGAGATTTAGATTTTTTTTTGACATTACTTAGTAAATAAATTCCTCTTGCCTTTTTAGGCATGTCCACTACTAAGGCACCACTTGCTATTTCTTTAATAGATGAATACAAAATATTCACAATCTCTCTTATTCTTATTTCACAATTTTCATACATATTTCAACTTCATCCTTACAAAAAAAGGCATAGTATGAGATAAATATAATGAGAACATTTATAAATTTATATATTTTCACATGTTATCTGATATATAAGATTACACATATATAATAATTCATAATTATAATAAATTATAACATCTATTTTATTAATAGAGAACTGGAGATCAAGAGAGTTTACAATCAGGGGTCCTCAAACTTTTTAAATAGGGGCCAGTTCACTGCCCCTCAGACTGTTGGAGGGCCGGACTATAGTAAAAACAAAAACTTTGTTTTGTGGGCCTTTAAAGAAAGAAACTTCATAACCCTGGGTGAGGGGGATAAACATCCTCAGCTGCCGCATCTGACCCCACGGGCCGTAGTTTGGGGACCCCTGGATGTGATTTGCCCCCAAACACATATTCTCCTAAAAGAGATGGGATGAAAACCAGATCCCCTGAATCTCAACATTTTTGTTTTTTCTTTTCCTGAATAACATGTTCTTTCTTAAGTAGTCAGCTGTGTGGCACAGAGAAGATCTGAGTTCAAATTTGGCCTCAGAATCTTACTAACTGTGTGATCCTGGCCTATGGGACACGTAACCTATGCTTGCTTCAATTTCATTTTTTATAAAACGGAGATAATAATAGCATGTATTTTCCAGGGTTATAAGCAGGGTCAAAGGAGATAATTATAAAGAGTATAGCATAATTGGTATATATAAATACTATATAAATATTAGTTATTAGGAATTATTATTAAGCATAATATCACTCACATTTTATGGTGCTTTAAAATTACAAAACCTTTTCTTCCTAATAGCTTTGAGAGACAAGTAATTCAAACACAGTTTTCTACTTTTTACAGATGAGGAAACTGAGGATTAGAGATTTTTGTCCCAAGTGATAGAAATGAGATTGAACCTAACTTGCTTGACTGAAAGGCTATTATCTGTTTATATCATGTTTTTAATTCAGACAGCACATATTTTAGTTTACTTGTGTCAGGTGACAGATAAGCTAGTAACTTTAGCATGAAGTCCATTGGAAATAATACTCGTTTACAGTTGCTTTTTGTCTCTGCTGTTTGCCAGGGGTGTAGATATGTGGATATGCCAATTTGAACTTAGCTCTAAGTTCCCACCCAGCTGCTAACCCATCCTCTTTTGGTATATGTCAGTGTTTGTAGTCAAAAGACCATGGCAAATTAGAATTGGTTTCCCAAATAAGTAGATAATATATGTTTGAATGATTAAAACAAAATTATTTTTACTTACTTAAATCAGTAAATAAATAAATAGTCATTAATAAGTGGAGAACACATCCCATAACGAGTTATTTAAAAATTCCCAGGAACTCATTACTCTCCAAAATCTTGAGTCCCCTCTCCATATATGGGATTAACCTGGATCATGCATTCTAGATAATAGACAGTTTAAATCTTCCCTTTAGTAGACAATGGAGTGCAACAAGGAATACCCATAAGAGATTTGACTCACATTCTCCATAAGAACTAGTTATCAGATATACATATACAAAGAATGTAAAAAATAAAACATCACTGTTATCTGTGTGGGTATTCTCCCTCTGATAGAATATAAGTTCCATGAAGGTAGGCACTATAAATTTTTTTATTTTTCCTATTGCTTTTTCCTGATAGGTTCTGAATAGATGTTTAATGCATGAGTGAATAAATAGATGCATGAATGAATAAAATCAATAAATAGTATTACTGAATCCTTTGGCTATAGAATTTAATGATTTTATGCAAAATTTTTGTTAGGAATGAGAGGCCAGTTTTATTGTAGTGAAAATAGATTTCAGTTATCACCTAAAATGATGGATTACAAATGAAAAACAAAAACTAGCAATGTTTTTTGATAAAGGACTGTGGTAATCTGGAACCTACAATTCTCAGCAAATGCATGTGCGTATGTGAGTGCATACACACACAGAGAGCTGTGCTTACCATTGCCATGGGTGCTATTGTAGTTTAAAAAAAAATCAACTTTTTGCTAAATATCTAAGTTTAAATATGGAAGAAATAAAAAGGAAAAACCAATGTGGGGTAGAAAAAGTAGCTCTGGGAATCAGGAGATCTGGCTTCAAATCCTTCCTTTAAGGCTGTGATATTTGGGAAAAATACTTTCCCTCATTTCCCTCATCTATAAAATGAGGATGTTTGTTTGAATCAATGATTTCTAAGTACTCCTCCATCTAGTTCTAAATTATATGATTTAAGGAGTCAGGCTCCAAGAACAGATTCTAAAGCAGAAATGGCATACCAGCATGAATGCACATCCACCCCCATCCCCCTTGTCTTCCCTGGAATTGTTTGACTTTCCTCTTCTTTCTTGCCTGAAATTGTGATAGTTAATGATTAGGATTAGAGGTGAGTGCCATTTAGTAATGGAAGGTAGGGGACTGCCAACAATGTGATTTATGTCTTAACAAAATCTTGTATCTGGGAGATGAATAAGAGCATATTTTCCATATTTCTCTTTGCTACATGTGACCAAATTTACCCAGTGCTATAATTAAAATACTTTAGTTAAATGATTGACTAAATTCTTTCAAGGGGTGGGCTTGTCTAGAGACTGGCACTGCTTCTGAAGAAAAATCCGAGTTGTCTACACAATTAAGTATAGTATTGATGAAATAGAACTGTGTCCCCCTGATTTTTGTGGAGGGTGGGCCATCTGGCCTGTGGAAATGCCTAAAAATGATCCCCATACCGTTACCTGGTTCCCAGGTGAATCTCCCACTTCTCAAATGATCTGGGAATCACTTTGGTCTAGGAAACAATCATCACCCTTTATTGATTTGGAAATTAGCTCCAAATCATTCCCTAGCCTCAAACTATAGAAGGCTAATAAAAAACAAGATTCTGGGCCTAAAACGGTGCTAATTCCTAATCAGGAAGTAGCCCACTGAATAAATAGTTTCTCAATGAATAAACTCATTTTTTGGCCAAAAAAATTTCTCTTGGAGATCAGGACTGTGAATTCTTTCCCAAAAACCTGCAACACCAGTCCGGGGACTCCCATTGCTGTTGTGGTATCTCTCACCTCTCAGTATCTCTTACCCATTGTAGAGGGCTGAAACTCTTGAGTCGATGTGCTGAGGTCAGGACAGCCGAGCACTTGAGGCTAACTACCAATTGGACAATACTCTATGGGTATATTCTTGGAAAATGGCCCTTCCCACTATCCTGTGCTGGCTCAATGATTGGTGTATTCAGAGGATTGTAGGAGGGTCTAGGGGGTGGCGTAAGACTAGCCAGAGTCACTTTGCTGGTAGATGAGGAAGAAGGAGATTTTGGAGATCCTTCCTCTTCCATCCCCTTCACTTCTACCCCTAAAGACCAAGAATAAATACTAAGGACTTTAGCTTATCCTGACTCCAGCTGATTCTAAGGTATCCTGGGTTCTAATGCGGTTGTCACAACCCATTAATAGCATAATAGAAAGAACGTTAAGTTTGAAGTGAGATGGTCACTAGTTTCATTCATGTCCAACTTTTTGTGACCCCATTGGACGTTTTCTTGGCAGAGATATTGGATTGGTTTGTCAGTAGAAAACCAGCTCACTTTACAGATGAGCAAACTGAGAAAGTAGGGTTAAGTGACTTACCTAGGGTGATATGATAAGCATTTAGGTCAGATTTGAACTCAGGAAAATGAGTCTTTCTGACTTCAGGCCCACTTATCCACTGAATCACCACATTTAGTAGAATTTGTTTAACCATCTTGTTCCTGGCTATCATTCTGAGCTGCACATTGTATTCTATTTTAAGGACAGAATAAGTTATACAACTTTCAGGCTGTGATCTGTGCCTTTCCTATTTTTATTTATTTATTTATTTATTTGTTAAAGCTTTTTATTTACAAAGCATATGCGTGGGTAATTTTTCCAACATTGGCCCTTACATAACCTTTTGGTCCGAATTTTCCCTCCTTTCCCCCACATCCTCCCCTACCTGGGAGGTAGTCCAATACATGTTAAATATGTTGAAATACATGTTATATCCAATATACGTACACATATTTATACAGTCATCTTGTTGCAGAAGAAAAATCAGATTAAGAAGGAAGAAAAAGAAAAATTGAGAAAGAAAACACAATGCAAGCCCATAACAACAGAAAGAATAAGAATGCTATGTTGCGTTCCACACTCTATTCCCATGGTTCTCTCTCTGGGTGCAGATGGTTCTCCTTATCACTGCACAAGTGGAATGATTGGAACCATCTTAATGTTGAAGAGAGCCACATCCATCAGAATTGATCGTCATATAGTCTTCTTGTTTCCATGTATAATTATCTCCTGGTTCTGCTCATTTCACTTAGCATCAGTTCATGTAGGACTCTGCAAGTCCTGCAATCATACTGCTGCGCATTTCTTACAGAATAATAATATTCCATAGCATTCATATACCATAATTTATTCAGTGATTTTCCAATTAATGGGCATCCATTCAGTTTCCAGTTTCCTGCCACTACAAAGAGGACTGCCACAAACATGTTGGCACATGTGGGTCCCTTTGCCTCTTTTCAAATCTCTTTGGGATATAAGCCCATTGGTAACACTGCTGGATCAAAGGGTATGCACAATTTGATAACTTTTTGAGCATGGTTCGAAATTGCTCTCCCGAATGGTTGGATCCATTTAAAGTTCCCCCAACAATGCATTAGTGTCCCAGTTTTCCCACATCTCCTCCAACATTCATCATTTTCTTTTCCTGTAATCTTAAGCAATCTGAGAGGTGTGTAGTGGTATCTCAGAGTTGTCTTAATTTGCATTTCTCTGATCAATAGTGATTTAAAGCACCTTTTCATGTGGCTACAAATAGTTCCAATTTCTTCATCTGAAAATTATCCTTTGATCATTTATCAATTGGAGAATGGTTTGAACTATTATAAATTTGAATCAATTCTCTATATATTTTTAAAATGAGACCTTTGTCAGATCCTTTGGATATAAAAATATTTTCCCAGTTTATTGCTTCCCTTCTAATCTTGTCTGCATTAATTTTGTTTGTACAAAAACTTTTTAACTTAATATAGTCAAAATTATCTATTTTATGATCAATAATGATCTCTAGTTCTTCAGTGGTCACAAATTCCTTCCTCCTCTACAGATCTGAGAGGTAAACTATCCTATGTTCTTCTAATTTGTTTTTAGTATCATTCTTTATGTCTAGATCATAAACTCATTTTTTACCTTATATTGATATACAGTGTTAGGCCTACTTTCTGCCATACTAATTTCCAATTTTTCCAGAAGTTTTTGTCAAATAGTGAATTCTTATCCCAAAAGCTGTGGCTTTTGAGTTTGTCAAATACTAGATTGTTATAGTCATTGATTATTTTGTCCTATAAACCTAACCTATTCCAATGATCAACTAGTCCATTTCTTAGCCAGTACCAAATGATTTTGATGACCACTGCTTTATAATATAGTTTTAGATCTGATAAAGCTAGCACATTTCATTTGATTTTTTTTTCATTGGTTCCCTTGAAATTCTTGACCTTTTGTTCTTGCAGATGAATTTTGTTGTTATTTTTTCTAGGTCAGTAAAATAGTTTCTTGGGAGTTTGGTTGATATAGCACTAAATAAATAGATTAGTTTAGGGAGTGTTGTCATCTTTATTATATATGCTCGATCTATCCCCAAGTACTTGATATTTTTCCAATTGCTTAGATCTGACTTTGTGTGGAAAGTATTTTGTAGTTTTGCTTATTTAGTTCCTGACTTTTCCTTGGCAGATAAATTCCCAAATATTTTATATTATCAACAGCTATTTTGAGTGAAACGTCTCTTTGTATCTCTTACTGTTGAATTTTGTTAGTGATGTATAAGAATGCTGATGATTTGTGTGGATTTATTTTGTATCCTGCAACTTTGCTAAAGTTGTGAATTATTTCTAATAGCTTTTTAGTTGATTCTCTGGTATTCTTTAAGTATACCATCATATCATCTACAAAGAGTGATTGGTTTCTTCATTACCTACTCTAATTCCTTCAATCTCTTTTTCTTCTTTTATTGCCAAGTCTAGCATTTCTAATACAATATTATATAGCAATGGGGATAGTGGGCAACCTTGTTTTACCCTGATCTTATTGGGAATGGTTCTAGTTTATCCCCATTAAATATGATGCTTGCTGGTGGTTTTAAATAAATGCTACTATTTTAAGGAAATTATTTATTCCTATACTCTCAAGTGTTTTTAATAGGAAAGGGTGTTAGATTTTACCAAATGCTTTTTCTGCATCTATTGAGATAATCATATGTTTTTTTGTTTATTTGGTTGTTGATATAGTAAATTATGTTAATAGTTTTCCTAATATTGAACCAGCTTTGCACTCCTGGTATAAATCCTACTTGGTTGTGTTGTATTATCCTGGGGATGGTTATCTGTAATCTCATTGCTAATATTTTATTTAAGATTTTTGTCTCAATATTCATTAGGGGTGTTGTTTTATAATTTTCTTTCTCTGTTTTCATCCTACCTACTTTAGATATCAGTACTATGTCTGTGTCATAAAAGTAATTTGGTAGGAGTTCTTTATTCCCTATTTTTTCAGCTGTTTTATATAGTATTGGAGTTAATTATTCTTTAAATGTTTGGTAGAATTCTCATGTAAATCCATCTGGTCCTTGGAATTTCTTCTTATGGAGTTGATTGATAGCTTATTCTATTTCTTTTTCTAAAATGGGACTATTTAAGTAATTTATTTCCTCTTCTGTTAATCTGGGCAATCTATATTTTTGTAGGTATTCCTCCATTTCACTGAGGTTCTCAAATTTTTTGGCATAAAGTTAGGCAAAGTAACTCCTGATAATTGCTGTAGTTTCCTTTTCATTGGTGGCTAGTTCTCCCTTTTCATTTTGGAGACTAACAATTTGATTTTCCTCTTTCCTTTTTCTAATCAAATTAACTAAAGATTTATCTATTTTGTTGGTTTTTTCATGAAACCAACTCTTAGTTTTATTTATTAATTCAGTAGTTT
The DNA here is from genome assembly GCF_016432865.1 of Antechinus flavipes. Classification (NCBI taxonomy): domain Eukaryota; kingdom Metazoa; phylum Chordata; class Mammalia; order Dasyuromorphia; family Dasyuridae; genus Antechinus; species Antechinus flavipes. The sequence goes on from NC_067398.1 coordinate 106,633,346, forward strand.
TTTAAGTTTTAATTTTATTGCTCTCTCCTTTTATTTTTAGAATTTCAAGTTTGGTATTTGATTGGGGGTTTTTAATTTGTTCTTTTCCTAGCTTTTTTAGTTGCAAACCCAATTTATTGATCTTCTCTTTCTCTATTTTATGCAAGTAAGCCTCTAAAGATGTAAAATTTCCCCTTATTACCGCTTTGGCTGCATCCCACATAATTTGTTCTTTTCCTAGTTTTTTTAGTTGCAAGCCCAATTTATTGATCTTCTCTTTCTCTATTTTATGCAAGTAAGCCTCTAAAGATGTAAAATTTCCCCTTATTACCACTTTGGCTGCATCCCACAAATTTTGGTATGTTGTCTCATTATTGTCATTTTCTTGGATGAAATTATTGATTGTGTCTCTGATTTGCTGTTTCACCCATTTATTCTTTAGAATGAGAATATTTAGTTTCCAATTTCTTTTTGGTCAATTTTCCCCTGGCCTTTTATTGAGTATAATTTTTATTGCATTGTGCTCTGAAAAAAAATGCCTTTACTACTTCTTCCTTTCTGCATTTGATTTTGAAGTCTTTACGTCCTAATATGTGATCAATTTTTGTATAAGTTCCATGAACTGCTGAGAAGAAAGTATACTCCTTTCTGTCTCCATTCAATTTTCTCCAAAGATCTATCATATCTAGTTTTTCTAGTATTTCATTTACCTCTTTAACTTCTTTCTTATTTATTTTGTGGTTTGATTTATCTAGTTCTGAGAGAGCAATATGGAGATCTCCCACTATTATAGTTTTGCTGTCTCTTTCTTCTTGCAACTTTTTAAACTTCTTCTTTAGGAATTTAGATGCTATACCACTTGATGCATATATGTTTACTTTTGATATCACTTCATTATCTATGCTACCCTTTAGCAAGATATAGTTTCCTTCCTTATCTCTTTTAATTAGATGAATTTTTGCTTTTGCTTGATCTGAGATCAGGATGGCTACCCCTGCTTTTTTCACTTCACCTGAAGCATAATAGATTCTGCTCTAGCCTTTTACCTTTACTCTGTATGTATTGCTCTGCTTTACATGTGTTTCTTGTAAACAACATATTGTAAGATTCTGGCTTTTAATACAGTCTGCTATTCACTTATGTTTTATGGGAGAGTTCACTTCATGCACATTTACAATTAAAACTACTAAGTCTGTAGTTCCTGTCATCTTATTAACTCCAAAGTATACTTTTCTTTTGCCTTTTCCCCTTTCCCTCCTCCCCAGTATTTTATTTATGAGCACTACTTGCCTCAAACAGTCCTTCCCCTTTAGAGAACCTCACACTTTGTTATATCTTTCCTCTACTATTTCTATTTAGCCTACTCCTTCCCTTTTTCTTTTTCCCCTTCCACTCTTCTATAAGATGAGAGATGTTTCTTGGTGAAACCAAATATATCTACTATTCTTTCTTTGGGCCAAATCTGAGGAAAGTTAGATTCATACAATATTCATCACTTTCCCTTCTTTCCCTCAATTATAATATGTTTTCTTTGCCTCTTCCTGAAATATAATTTCCCTCATTTTACCTCTACTTTGCCCTTTTTTTCTGTTACAATCGCCTTTCCATCTCTAGTTTCTTTTTTATATTATAACAGTAAAATCAGATTATGCATGTACTCTCATTGTATACCCATAACAGAAATACAGTTCTCAAGAGTTTTTGTTTTCTTTTTACCTTTTTATGCTTCTCTTGAGATCTGTATTTGAAGGTCAGTTTTTTTTTTTGTTTAGCTCTTTTCACCAAAAATAAATGGAATTCACCAGTTTCATTAAATGTCTATATTCTTTCCTGAAAGAAAATGCTCAGTTTAACAGAGTAATTTATTCTTGGCTGAATTCCAAGTTCCTTTACCTTTCAGAATATCACATTCCACGCCTTTCGATCCTTTAAAGTGGAAGCTGCTAGGTTCTCAGTAATCCTTATTGTTGCTCATTGGTATTTGAATTGTTTCTTTCTAGCTGTTTGTAATATTTTTTCTTTATTCAGATAGTTCTCAAATTTAACCATAATATTCCTTGGGGTTTTAATTTTGGGGTCTCTTTCAGGAGGCATTTGGTGAATTCTTTCAATGGTCATTTTACCCTCTGTTTCTATGATAATCCAGACAGTTCTCTTTGATGATTTCCTGAAAGATAGCATCTAGGCTCTTTTTTTCATCATGTATTTCAGGAGCCAATAATCCTTAGATTGTCTCTCCTAGACCTATTTTCCAGGTTGGTTGTTTTCCCAGTTAGGTATTTTACATTTTTTTCTATTTGTTTTCTTTTCTTTTTTTTTTTTGGTTTTAATTGATTGATTCTTGTTGTCTCATTGAGTCATTCATTTCCATTTGTTCAATTCAAATTTTTAGTGAATTATTTTCTTCGTTTACTTTTTTTTTTTTTTTTACTTCTTTTTGTATTTGTCCAATTGAATTTTTAAATGACTTGTTTTGTTCTATGGAATTTTTTTTTCCATTTCACAAATTCCATTTTTTAAGGAGTTATTTACTTTTTCCATTTCACAAATTGTGTTTTTTTTTAAGGAGTTATTTTTCTTTTTCACAAATTCTGTTTTTCTGGGAGTTGCTTTCTTTTTCCATTTTATCAAATCTATCTTTTAACGGGTTATATGGTTTTTCCATCTCACTAAGTTTATTTTGTAGTGAATTTTCTTCAGATAGTTTCTGTGTTGCCTTTTCTAAACTCTCTTGCAAATTTTTCATTTTCTTTCCTCATTTTTCTTCTAGCTCTCTTTTAAGATCCTTTTTGATTTCTTTTAGGAGAGCCTTATGTGATAGGGAGCAGGTTATATTGCCTTTTGGGGCTTTATCTGGAGACAATCTGCCTTTACTCTCCTCAGGGTTTGAAATTTGTTCTTCTCTTTCTACATAAAAGCTGTCAGAGTACTCTTTACTTTTTTACTCTCTTTTTTTTTTTAAGTTAAGGTCTGCCTTGAGGGCAGGGGAAGTTTTCCAAGCAGCCACAGCTGTGCTGAGTCAGTGCTGATTACTCCCAGTGCTGGGTGGGTGTGGCCAGGTCCTGTGAATTTCTAGCATTTTGGGGTTCAATATTGATCTTTTGTATTTGTTTAATAACTTTTATGCGGATCTACTGGCTTGCAAACAGGGCAGAGTGTCCAACACTGTTGTAGATTCCTGTAGATTTCTATCCTTAGATTCTGTGCCATATGGAGTCAGCACAGGCCCGGGATTCTGAACTCTTTGTGCTGGCATTTGTACTCAGCTGGTTGCTCTGTCTGCCTCCCTCCCATTTCCAATTGAAATAGACTTTTTCTGGCAATCTTTGAAATTATCTTCTGCTAATAATTTGTTCTACTCCCAATATTTGTAGGTTCTGCCGGTCCAGAGCTAATTCAAAGGCTGGATTTTGTAATTAGTATGAGGGTTGTAGAGAAGGTCAGAGAGAAAAATGTGTCATTTCTGCCATCTTGGCTCCACCCCTAGAAATTTGCCTTTCCTATTTTTAAAGTCTTTTATTTTATACTTTCTTTCCTATAATCTATAATCTAGCTACAGCTACCTGCTTGCTTTTTCAAATCTCCCATCTAATGACTTTTTTGTGAGTTTTCTTCATGCAAGAAATGTTTTCCTTCTTCACCTATGCTTGTTAGTTTCTTTTACTTCTTTCAAGTTTCACATGAGATAACACTTTCTTTGGGCCTCTCAAGACTCTGAAATTATTATATTCTCCCTGTATATCTTGTACATAACTATTTTTACCTTTGTGTCTCCAGTTTATCATGGTACCTGGCACATAATAATCACTTTGTAAATGATCATTGGTTAATTAAATGTGAGTAATCAGTACATATGAAAAGAGAGCATGCTAAAAACACAGCTTCATTCACTGATGATGTTGACAAAATTTCTCTGTATAGATTATCACATAATACTGCTCATTTTTTACTTCTGTATTTCAGTGTTGACTGTAAATATTTATTTTCTACACCACATTTGTTTATCTAGAAACCTACCCGCTGAGTCCTTGAAAGAAGAGGACAAATATTTGATGTTTCTAAAGTGGCATAGCTCTAAATGGCTGAAGGCATTCTGTGTTATACGTAATTGCTTATCACATAAAATTGTGGTGCTGGTTTCAGAAAACGTCAAGAAAATTGTTCAGTTCACTAGTAACGAAATCGAAGGATCTAAACACAAAGTGTCTTTTTGCTTTAGTTTCATTTGCCTTCATAGTAGTGAGATTTTAGAATGCTAGATTACAACACTGGAGGAGATTTAGGACAACAAATGCCAGAAATAGAAGGAAATTTAGAATTAAGAACATAGGATGTTGGATCTGAAAGGGACCTTAACACATATGGCATACAATTTTTGTTGTAGAATTGAAGGTTGAAAGGAATGCTAGAAAAATTTAATCTGACTCCCTTCTTGCAGAAATGAGAAGAGTGAAATCCTTAGAGGCTAAACTGAACTTCCTAAAACCACATTGTTTGTTGTTCATCCTTCATTCTTGAAGATGCCTTATGGTATCAGGAGGGTGACACCATGACTTGCAAGTGAATTGAATTTGGATGAGGTAGAGTCCAGCCTCAGTCTCTCCTCCAGTGGGCCAGGATGACTGGTGATGGCCCCAGATTCCCTGGGAGATCTTGGCCTTTTTCTACTAAAGTCTTTTACTTGCCAGGTCTCGGTTACTTAAGTAAATTTCAGAGTTGGTCTTCAAATACATGTTTGCTCACTCTCAGACCAATATTGTTTTCATCTGGAAAGAATAGTAGAATCTTGAATGTCAGAACTTAATATAAAAAAAACCAAACAAACATAGAAGTTAGAATTATGGGATCTAAGAAATCATTAAATGGCTAAATCCTGGTTCAACTGTTTAATTTTAGTGAGATCTCAGAAAGGGAAATGACATTTTCAAAATAATACAACTCATTGGTGGCATGTTGAATACCAAGTCTCCTGATTTCTGTCTCAATGTCCTTTTCTCTACTTTCCTAAACTACCCTTTTAAAACATGAATTATTGACTGTTTGCCTTTCATTTTGAACTAAGAGCAAGACAAAGACCAGCCTAATTATGGTTTTAGTTTCCAAGTGGCCCATATAAATTCAATTTTAGTGTTCTCTATTTACTAAATCCTGATGTGTGGTGTTCAATTAATCACTTCCTAACATGTTGCTGAAATAATAGCAAATGGAACAAATGTCTTTCCCATAAACTATCACCATACAGGCATTGTGGTGGTGAACATTAATAGCTGCTACCAAGTAATAATGGAATGCTATTTTTATAGCCCAATGTGAGTTTAACATGAGCTCAGACTTTGACATACAGTTGAAATAAAAATTGGTGATATTAGAAGAAGTCTGTTTCCAATAAAATGAAGAAAACTCATGCATTGTAATTCATATGAGCAATATAATTGGAAGCAAAGGTCTTATTTAGGTGAATCGGTAGTAGTTTAATGCTTTTCTGCCTTGGGAAAAAAATGTCTCTCATTTCCCTTTTCCTCAACTCCAAATCTTCACGTACTGCAAACCAGACATTTAGGCAGGTGAGAAGTTGATAAACTTTATTGCAAAAAGTGAATGATTGTATCATATATCTAGAACTCTAAGTTACCTTAGGGACCAGTGAATCCAATTCCTTCATTTTATAACCGGAGCAACTGAAGTCTAATGAACTAAATTAATTTGCTCAAGGTATCACATAAGTAAGTAGTAATTCAGAACTAGAATTTGAATCAACATTCTCTGACTCCAGAGTCAGTGCTTTTTATACAGTACTATAGATTTAGAGCAAAGTGTTTGCTTTATCAGCTGGTTTGATTCTTAAGACAGTAATGTGTATTTGAATCAGAAGAGTTGGAGTCATATCCTGGATCCACCACTTACTGAATATGTGACTTTGAAACAGACACTTTGCTGCTCCAGGCTTTGTTTCTTCACATATAAAATGAGGACTGGACAACATGATCTCTAAAGATTCTTCAAGCTCTAATATTATCCATCAATACATAATCAAATATATTGTTTATCTATCCTTTGGGTTTTTTTTCATATATATGTATATATATCTTCAGTTATTTTTGCAGTTCACTTCATTTCATACCCCCAGAGAGGAAATTTGCAATTGACATAATTGATGCTATAGAGTGGCTATTAAGACATATGTATTTTAAATTTTGTGAGTACGAATATGTTAGATTGGGGAAATGGAACAAGTCAATTAGTTTCTCTGGGCCTTAGCTTCCTCATTTTTAAAATAAGGGGTATTGATTAGATCAATGATTTTTAACTTTTCAGATGTGAGGACCTTGGTTTTTAAAAAATATCATAAAATGTCACATTTTAAAGCATGCATTAGTATACATTGGCATTGTAATGTACATTATGCATTCAATTAAATTTACATTTAATTACAACATTTAAAACATTTAGAAAAAATAGAAAATATAAACATATGTAGGCCAGATAGATAATTTAATCAGTCTATAAAAAATATTGACTAAACAGGATCATGATACAATATTTTTATATATGAAAGCCAGGATGGCATAGTAGATCAATCTTGGAGTTAAGAAGACCTGAGTTTGTGTTCTGTCTCTGACACACTATGCTATGCAATTATAGAAAAGTCACTTAATATCTCAGGAGCAGAATGCTTTAAAACCATAAATCAGAGCTAAGTTGCCAGTCTGCATTAGTGTGGGAGGCTTCTACATGAGCCATTTTCCACACACAGACCTGTACCAAAAGTAAAAAAAATAAAATAAAATAAATATCAAGATGATGTTTGATTTCATGAGCCACTTAAACTGGACCTGGCCAACAGGTTGGGTCATTTAGTCAAGATGATCTCTAAGCTCCTTTATAGCTCTAAAATCATGAGCTATGTGTTTCTTTTTAATGCACACTCACACACGCACACACACACACACACACAATAATCATACATCACAATCACCAACCTCAGAGGTCTCTTACAGTTCCAGATCTCTTAGTGATATGACTACATATAATTCTAATTATCGTAAAGTTTGCCAGGTTAGCCCTATGCATAAAATTCTTAGGACTCTCAACTGAGAAGAACAAAATTAATCTATGTCTGCCTGACCAAGATTTCCTGTTGTTTTTCTTTATTCTTCAGTGTTAACAAAGCAGTGTCCTCTAAGCACTATCTAATCCCTTCAGTAGTATTTATTTTTCTTATCATGTCAAAATTAACTTGGCATTTGCATTAATAATAGCTCCCCTTTAAAATGTGTTGACACTGTGTTTGTTTTTGAATGGCCATAAATGGTTTTCTGAATCTGAGTAAGGTTGATCTACTTATATATCTGTAAATGGGAACCACTTCTATATATGGACCACAACATAAATAGATAAGCTTATCTCTGTATGTATGTACTTTATAGCACATACATACCATGTAAATATACATGGAAATTTTGTTGTCATATTATCTGAGGTTGTGAATATCTAGTCTATTTTCAATAACTATATTGTTCATGTTAATTTATAAGAGCACTTTGAATTATTACCGAACCCTGTGTAGAGTTCCCCAAACAGTATTAAAATGTTTCTGTGAGTTTCTGGCATCCCTGTAAAATATGGCTCATAGACTTTCTGCCTTCTTTTTTTAAAAAATCATCATTTAAATTGCAATTATTTTTGTATTAATTTTCAAGTTAATCACAGGCTATTTGGATTAAATTTTTAAATATTAATCCCATAATGTAGAAATATGTAATGATTCAGAGTCATTTCATTTAAAATCAGCCATAATCCCTTATCACCATATTCTGAGCTTTGCCTTTGTCTTTATGGTGAACATAGAAATCTACCTTATAGGTGCAGCAGCACTGAAGTCAGGAGGACCTGAAGTCAAATGTGGCCTCAGACACTTAATAGTTCTTGGCTGTGTGATCCTGCGCAAGTCACTTGACCCCAATTGCCTCAGCCAAAAAACAAAAAACAAAAAAAAGGAAGAAGAAGAAGAAATTCTCTTTGTTAATTGCCCAGCCAATTCGAGTCTATGATCAGAGACACTAATTTAAATATGTCTATACCTCCTGATTTTCAGATAATAGGCAAAGCTGAGAATATATAACTTAGGTAATCACTACTTTTGAATTAGAGGCTAGTAAACAGTTTTGAACTTTTAATATAAAATATTTTATATTTAATATTTTGATATTTTAAAATTACTGCTTTGTTATCTTTTCTACCATTATTGCAGTTATTCAAGATTCCATCTACTATGAAATATGAACTTTATTGCCAAATTCAATAACTCTTTGTAGTTATTGTAGCTAGTGTTATAGTGTCTATTTATAAAATGCTTTGCAAACCTAAAAATGCTGGATAAATTCTAGTTATTATTGTTGTTGTTTCTAGTATGTACCTTATAAGTATTTGTTGAATTTTAATGTTCTTTTAAATTTCATTTAATGCATGTTTTCTGCATGTGCTTACAAAAAGTTTACATTTATGCATATAGTCACCAATCTAGAGTTTATGATAAAGAATGATAATTTAGACTAAGTTCTGGGAATGACCTTTTAAGGAGGAAGATGAGGAAGGGAAGAGGAGGAAGAAGAAGAGTAGCAATAGTAATAACATTTATCTGATACTTTAAGGTTTATGAAGCATTTTTAATCATCACAAAAACTATTGATTGAAATAATCTCCCAATTTCTGGGAGATAGTTGCTATTATTATCCTCATTTGAAAGGCAAGGAAGCTGAGACAGAAGTTATGCAACTTGCCTAACTATAGTATCTGAAGGAGGATTCAAACTGAGTTCTCCCTTGGACTGATACTGGAGTAAGCATGGAATGCTAATTAATTGTGGAATGATAATTCCATGCACTGGGTACCTAGTTGTATCTAGGTCAGCCCCACCTTTTTTTCTCTTCCTTTCCTCCCTCCTTTCCTTCCTTTCTAGTTTTTCAGTTACTTGATCAAAGTCACACATGCTAGTGAAATGGGATTATCTAATTCCTACTCCTACAGTCTTTATTATACCACACTGCTTCATTATATAGGAAAAAAAAAAAAAACTCTGGAAAAAGGAATAAATATGGAGTTAGAGCAATCGGGTTCCAATTCCTTATCTATTTACAATCTCTGTAATATCAAGGCAAACTATCTAACATTTCTCTCATTTTACTCACCGAGAAAATCAAGGGGTTGGATTGAAAATTATCTAAGGTCCTGTCCAGCTCTAATTCTGTAATCCTTCATTTCATTTTCTGTGTATTTTTCTTTTTTGTAGACAATCTAAAACAAAATTTAAAAAAAAAGCCAAATGCATAAATTGACTTTTTTTTTTGGGGGGGGGGGGGTGAGGAGGGAAGGTGAACTAGTAATTTTTTCTGTTCCTATTTATAGTATTATTTAATACATTAAAGATAAAAATTTGGGGGGGAGTAAGAAGGAATCTGTAATTAGTAATGGCAACAAAGAAATTGGAGAAAATAGTAAAAGATACCTTATTTTAACTGAACTGTGACCTTGTGAAATGAGAAGTCATTTTTTTCATCATTGACTACCTTCATTTTAATGCAACCCAAGGGATCCAAACATTTTATATGTTTTAACAACCTAAGTGATTTTATAAAAGTGCTGTTAGCAGGATTTATTTTAATTGGTTGTAAGACATAGTGACCTTAAATCATAGCTAATGCTTAGCTTATAGTTTTATTACCGGTTGGATTTCATAAGCAAAGAAAGTGATCTAAATATTTTCATAAAATAAGATTTAATTTTAGAGTCATTTTGTAATAGCATTTGGCTTCTAAACTGTTCATACTGAACATATTTAAAATATATTTAGAATCCCTCCAGTTTGCTAATTCCTCAAATATCTCATTCCAAGTTCCATCTCCCTTTGTCTAGGGGTAGGCTATCTGCATCTTATAACTGAACTGCACTTACTCCTTACCTCCTATGCCTAGAGATAAAACATCTAACTTTCTTTAGAGTTCAACTCAAATACCACTTCCAATATCAGACTTTTTTCAGATTCCCTTAGTTTGTGAGAACCTTCTCTCCTACTTCCAATTACCTTAACTTTATTTTACATATATTTTAAATTTCCTTTTATATAGAATGGAAGCCTCTTGAAGGAATAGGGATAATTTGTTTTTTTCTTTCAGCAGCTAGCACATTGCCTTGAACGTTAGAAGGACTTAATAAATGCTTAATTATTGATGAATAATTAAAATCACAGATTTTTAGAGTAGGCAAAACTTATCTGGCTAAGGCCATTGCTCTCTTTTTTATAGATAGAACTACTAAGGCTCAGACATATCACATTTATTTGGCATAATTTGATGATAATCTATTATTGATCATGCTCTCATTGTACATCAGTTGTAGTATATAGTATACAAGATGCAGTAGGTTTGCCTTCAAAATTGTTCTCTTTAAAAACTGTAGAAGATAAGTCAAGGCAGCTTGAAGTAGGACAAAGAAAGAAAAAAAAAATCCCTGACTTTAATAGCTATTTCTGACTCTAATAGCTAATTATGAGCCGTGCAATTTTGCAATTTTTAAAAAAAGGGATCTACTCATCTTGGACATTGGTTTCCTAGACAATTAAAAAAAAACACAATAATAATTAATACACAAAATATCCATCTCAGATTTCTTGTAAAGAACACTTTGTAAACCTTAACTCACTAATGACTATAAATTATTATATGTGTGTGTATAAGTATATATGTGTGTGCATATATATGCATGTATGAATGTAAATTGTGTTTCAAATATTTTCCAAGCTACTTCCTCCCCCAAAAGAAAATATAATTTGTTACTTTAAATTAATATTCTATCAATCTTTTTAGCTGTGTTTTGAAAAAGAGTCATTAAGACTATAGGAGCATGGTGGATAGGTCGAGCGAATATAATAATGACAATACTCCCTAAATTAATCTACTTATTTAGTGCTATACCAACCAAACTCCCAAGAAACTATTTTACTGACCTAGAAAAATAATAACAAAATTCATCTGGAAGAACAAAAGGTCAGGAACTTCAAGGGGACTCATGGAAAAAAAAAAAAAAACAACCAAATGAAGTTGGTCTAGCTGTACCAGATCTAAAACTATATTATAAAGTAGTAGTCATCAAAACCATTTGGTATTGGCTAAGAAATAAACTAGTTGATCAGTGGAATAAGTTAGGTTCACAGAACAAAGTAGCCAATAACTATAACAATCTAGTATTTAACAAACCCAAAGGCCCCAGCTTTTGGGATAAGAATTCACTATTTGACAAAAACTGCTGGGAAAATTGGAAACTAATATGGCAGGAAGTTGGAAAAGACCCACATTTAACACTGTATATCAAGATAAGGTAGAAATGGATTCATGATCTAGACATAAAGAATCACACTATAAACAAATTAAAAGAACACAGAATAGTTTACCTCTCAGATCTGTGGGGGAAGAAGGAATTTGTGACCAGAGAAGAACTAGAGATCATTATTGATCATAAAATAGGTAATTTTGATTATATTAAGTTAAAAAGGTTTTGTACAAACAAAACTAATGCAGACAAGATTAGAAGGGAAACAATAAACTGAGAAAACATTTTTACATCCAACAGATCTGATAAAGGCCTCATTTCTAAAATATATAGAGAATTGACTCAAATTTATGGCTCAAGCCATTCTCCAATTGATAAATAGTCAAAGCATATTAACAAGGAACAGATGAAGAAACTGAAACTATTTGTAGCCACATGAAAAGGTGGTCCAAATAACTGTTGATCAGAAATATGCAAATTAGGAAAACTCTGAGATACCACTACACACCTGTCAGGTTGGCTAGGATAACAGGAAAAGATAATGATGAATGTTGGAAGGGATGTGGGAAAAGTGGGACACTGATATGTTGTTGGGAGAACTGTGAATGGATCCAATCATTCTGGAGAGCACTTTGGAATTATGCTTAAAAAGTTATCAAACTGTGCATACCCTTTGATCCAGCAGTGTTTCTACTGGACTTATATCCCAAAGAGATCTTAAAGGAGGGAAAGGGACTCACATGTGCAAAAATGTTTGTGGCAGCCCTCTTTGTAGTGGCAGGAAACTGGAAATTGAATGGATGCCCATCAATTGGAGAATGGCTAAATAAATTATGATATATGAATGCTATGGAATACTATTGTTCTATAAGAAATGACCAGCAGGATAATTTCAGAGAGCCTTGGAGAGACCTACATGAACTGATGCTAAATGAAATGAACAGAACCAGGAGATCATTATACATGGCAACAACAAGACTATGTGATAATCAGTTCTGATGGATGTGGCTCTCTTCAACATTGAGATGTTTCAAACCAGTTCTACTTGTGCAGTGATGAAGAGGGCCATCTACACCCAGAGAGAGAATCATGGGAACAGAGTGTGGAACACAACATAGCATTCTCACTCTCTCTGTTGTTATTTGCTTGCATTTTGTTTTATTTCTCAGTTTTTCTTTTTCTTCCTTCTTGATCTGATTTTTTTTTGTACAACAACTGTATAAATATGTATACATATATTGGATCTAACATATTTAACATGTATTGGACTACCTGCCAGGTAGGGGAGGGTGTGGAGAGAAGGAGGAGAAAATTTGAACCAAAAGGTTATGTTATGCAAGGGTCAATGTTGGAAAAATTACCCATGTATATGCTTCATAAATAAAAAGCTTTAATAAAAAAATAAATAAATAAATTATGGTATATGGGGAAAAAAAAAAAAACTTTGGGAGCATATGATGAGAAAGGGGCAAATGGAGACATTTAAAGAGATGAGGCTAAAGTTCTTTATTTTTCTTTTTAAAGGGCAACTAGAAATAGGTAGAAGAGGAAGTAGGATTAATGGGGTGGAAGAGAGAGCTAATCAGTGGGAGGAAATGTGCAGGTGACAGAAATGCATCCTCCAGGTGTTATACAGACAGGAAGAAGAAAGGCAGACCAAACAAGTGACAGGTAGGATGTTCCCATTTTTCCTGTTTATTAAGAAAATATATGTGTTATTACTGATGTTATTATTAATAATTTATAGAGCATGAAAAATGTGCTAAATGCAAGGCAGAATATAGACTTAGTCATCACCCAGAGAGTTTAGAGCCTATAATTATGCAGATGGAACAGACACAAACACAGACCACAGGAAAAATAGGTGACAACATGGTAAAAAGGGCAGGAGTAAGGAGTACTTGATTGCATTTGATTTTCCGATCATATCCTTGTTAACCTTTCTTTGAACATTTTTCACTGAGATAACTACTGTATATAATGGATAGAAAAGATGTGATAAATGGATTGATGCTTATAAGAAACAAAGATCAATTTATCAGATATGTTGATATTTTAATGATTTGATAATAATTTAAATATATTAGCTATTATGATTTAATTAATGTGGGAGATTAGTCTACAGTGACCTAAATAATTTTCATGGGAAATATGTAATAGATATGAGAATATTTGAGTCCGCAATTTTTTTAACATTCAGTTCTTTGTCATATAAATTTAAGAGTTGCATTTTTAAAAGCAGGTCAGGAATAGATATGAGCTTTTTCTCATTTCTTTTGGGTGGGTTTAATATGATTACTTTTATTATATCTATTATTTTTAATTGGCAGAATTGGAACAGGAGGATTAGGCAAATTTAGGCCCTTGTAAAAGACTTTAATATATAAGTACCCAAATTAAAATCTTTTAAAACTGAAATATATTCCATTTCTTTGCTTGCCATGAAAATCCTATTTTAATTCTTAATTTAAAAGGACATAAGCTATTTGCATTTTGATATATTTATCTGAAAGGGATATTTGAAATAACCTCTACTTACTACCACAATGCAAATCTAGTTATGAAATAACACTTCAATAAGAAGTTACATTTTAAACCCAATGATTTGAGAGACATTTATTTGTTTTTCAGTTTTATTTTTTTTGCCCTCATCTTTAAATAGGATAAGACCAGAATAATGACTAATTTTTTAAAAGTAAGCATAGTTCCACCTTAAAATTTGAATGTGGTTTTATCAATATGAACAAATTCTTCTTAAAGCTCAATGAAGTTCAAATTTTTCAAAGAAAAAACATAAAACTGAAATATAAAGTCATACTATTTTATAAAGATATTTGTAATATCAGATTTTTTGGGGGGGAAGTGTGAATTAGTGTCCAATTCAGATGAATTTTCTTCTAATTGTACCTTTGGTGTCAGATGATGAAAAGCTTAATAAAAAGCCAATTATGTAGACTGTTTGAATCTTCTTCCATTTAATTATAGAGCTCTTCTTTAAAAAAAATAATTTTCAAGATTCACTGGAAAAAATGAACTTACATTAGAAGACATAAGAGTTACTTAAGAAAAAAGTTTATTGCAAAGGTTTCTTTAATGTTGGTTTGACTCAGAGTTGCAGTAAACACTGAAATCAGACAGAAAAGTAATGCAAATAAATTCTTTAAATCTAGTAGTAGTGGGATGACAAATTAATTCAGAATAAAATTCAAATAATAAAAATTTAGCTAGAAATATTTGACATTTTGCTTTCATACATATGTGAGACTTGGGGAATGGAGAGATTCTTAAATATTGTACTTACCTTATGCTTTTTTTTTTTTTGAGAATTTAATGTGTACACCACTTAATTTGACTGAAAACAATTCTTTTAGTAATTCCATATAACAAGAACTCGCATAAAATATTTGCAGATTGTAATGTTTTACATAAGCTTAGATCCTTGCAAACAAATTTCTTTAGCTTAGATGCTGAGAATTGTGCCTTGTGAAGACACAATCTGACAATTTATGAATAAAGAGTTCTTGACAATGGGGATACATATGAGCATTTCAGGAAAGTAACTGTTATATATGAGCATGATCTAGAATGGTATGTCTTAATGATATGCCCTCTTTATTCAATTTACAATTAACATTACTTGAAGTAATATGTTCATTTCCATTTCCAATATTAGAAATTCTCTTGGTCCTGCAGCCAGCGAGAATATATGACTGAGTACATTTTTAAGACGGCATTAGAATTTATTGCCACAAAGCTTAATTCATTTATCATGGAGTCCTTGACTAAACTCTTTTGTGGTTTACACAAACACTCTCTAGAGCCAGGGTAATGCAACTATCCATTTGTTGCTATTAATTTGAAAGAGGCATGTTTATCAATGTTGTTGTCCTTTCTTGATGCAAGATTATTGCATACTTATTTACTACCTTCTACACTCTTCAAATTATGGGAGAATATTTGATGTCTTTAGGAGAATTCATTTCGGTGGTGATATCCTCTATATTTCTCATTAAATTCCTAAGAGCTTGTATATTACTCATCTACAGTATCAAAGCAGTCCTTTGAGATCATTCATTTAGACTGCATTTCTTTTCCATTTTATATTTTAAAATAATTTTATTTGTGTCATGAGTAACAATAATGTGTTCTCATACCAATTTTAATCAAGGTGGAACATCAATATATAATAATATTCCCATTGTCTGACATTAACAAATGGAGATGATTTTTATAGCTAATTCTTCACATTTTCAAGATTCTTTTACTGCTACTTTCTTACCACCCTCAATAATCTGACTTCTGCTCTTACCATTCTACTCAAATATTCCCTCTAAGGGAATCACCAAATAAAGAAATTTCTCTATTCTTGACATTTCTGAGATTGCTTTGAGACTACTGCTCTATCCTAAGATACTTGGCTCTTTCTTTTTGGCTTCTATGATTTTAGAAAATTCTCTTCTTATAAGGTTCCCTGAGTGCTCCTTCACTGTCACTCATAACTGACTCTTTTCCTCCTCCAAATCCATATATGTTGCCATTTCCTTAACCTAAGACCTTTTCTTCTATCTCTTACATGTGACTATCAGAGACATTAAAATCCCATGATTTAAATTATCTCCTTTGGATGAAAGTTAATATCACACCCTCACAACTTTCCTAAGTATCAAATCTCAATAGTGCAAGTTTTCAAAATCTAGTCCAAATACCTCCTTTCCTGCAATTTGTCTTTTTCTTATGCCATTTCCCCAGTAGGAAAACCTTCTCCTTTTCCTCAACTCCTGAAGTTTTGTTGTTGTAGTTTTTGAGTTCTCTCTCTCTCCTATAAGACCTTCACAGAAACGTCTAAGACCTAGTCCACAGTAATTTTTCCATTATTTGAACTCTAATGTCAAAATGTATTTTTTCTTACTCAGAAATGATACACCGTTATATAACTATTATATAACTATGCTGTCATCTTTATTATTTAAATCATGTAGATATTTAACTTATTGTACATTTAGAGCTTGCTTTCACAACTAAATTATAAAATTTTAAGGGGAGAGGAACTAGCAAATTATTCTTCTTGACCCTAGAAGTTTAAAAAAGAAAAAAAAATACAAAACTAGCACTGATATCATAGAAATTAGAGGGAAAAGGATTTGGACTCATTATAAGATACAACCTAATCCAATAAGCATTTATTAAATACCTCCTCTGTTCAGGGAATTATGTTAATCTCTAGAGATAAAAATACAAAATGAAAACAAATCCTTCCCTCCAGGATCTTATATTTTACTGGGGAATGGGTGATCATGAGCGTAGGTAAGTACATATACTAACAAGGAGATTATTAGGGGAAGCAAGAAATACCTAGCATAGGCAATGACATACTTATAGGATCATAGTGGTTAAAGCATAGCAGGCATTTACTAAATGTTTATTGATTGAAATGAAGTTGTCTTCTTGGAAGATGGTGAGCTTCCTGTCACAAAAATTCTTATAGTTAAGACAACAGTTTGTCAGAATTATAAGAATTCATATTTCTGGAAAGGATTTGATTTGATAACTCCTGAGATTTCTTCCAATTCTAGTATTCTAGAGGCTTATAATCAGTCTCATCAATAAGATAATAACAAATAGATAAATAATGATGACATTCATTTAACACTTCAAGATGCATAAAATATTTACATAAATGATCGTATCTGATTCTCCAGTACCCAGCTAGATAAGTACTGTAGGGTTTATTATCCCTACTTTATAGATAAGAAAATTGAGTCTCAGAAAAGCTCTTGCCCAAGGTCACATAGCTACTAAGTACTGGGAAGTGATTTGCTTTTAGGCTTTTCTCTGACTTTTCCTAATGCAACTAGTTACTTCTCAGTGGTAAATTTTTCTATAACTAATACTTTAGATAACAAAATATACTTGCATGCATGCACACAAAGAAATTGAGGATTAGTATACTTTTGTCCTGTTCAAACAATTTCCTAGAGTAACTGGGCTTGAAGATTTTTGGAATGAATGTTAAGGCTCAAATAACACACTTTTTCTTTTTATTACCTTTGTTTCTGCCTCTCTGTATCTTTATGTCTGTGTCTGTGTCTCTGACTCTCTAACTCTTTACTTCTATCTCTGTTTCTCTCTTAGAGTTCAGATTTAATGACTTGTTTCGAATCACACATTTATGGACATTGTGATGAACTAGTATATTGAGTTGGTTACTGACAGCTTACCAAATTGCCCATCTCTAATAGACATGGTGCTAATATTCTCTCTTATCTGAAGTGTATTTCCTTGACCAACTGTTCATCTTCTTTTGTTAGAGGGCATCAATTTCACATGATTTCCACATGATTTCTCAGATACAGAATTATCAAGGAGGATGCTCAAAAGTGACAATAAATTCATTGGCATTGTCCTAGTGACTGGGATCTGAAATCTGAGTAACTCAACTTCACACCTGAATATAATATAATTTCTTGTGTTGCTTAAAATAAAATCATTTACTATAGATGTTTTGTCTTTGGTGTCTTTTTACTAAAACGCTACCTAACCTGAATAGATTTAGCTAAGACTTAAAAATTTTATTAGTGTCACCTAAATAGACTCTTCTTTAACCTCTCTTCCCCAAAGAACCTTTTTTTATGCTTTACTTATCTAAATTCTACCTATGCTTTAAGGTGTTGCTGAAATACTATTTCATCCATAATGCCTTAAGAAACCTAATCTGACATATGTTCTGATGTTTGAGAGCTCAGGCCTCAATTCTTATTATTTGAAGTTTTATTAAATTTTACCCATTTGTGCCCTGGGTTCCCAACTAAGTTGGAAGTTCCTAGAAAACAGGGAACTTATCTTACTCCTTTTTATTCTCTCCCTTACTCCTCCTAGTATTTTTCACTTAGGAGATGGTCAATAAATATTAAATCCTTGGTTGATAGTTCAGAAATTTACGACAGAATGGAGAGCCCAAAGGGCTAAGTCAGATGGACCATAAGTCAAACATTCTTCCTTTGGACTCTTATGAACCTTTGGGGGAGGGGGTGTCTTTTTTATAAGCTAAATGTATTTCAATACAATTGACTTTTTTTGCAATCTTATGGATTTTATCTTTTCATTTAGAACTATTTTTTAGAGAATGGTTCACAGGCTTCACCAGACTTTCCTGTTAATGGCACAAAGAAAGATTAAGAGTCCTTACCTTAAGCAGATGTGATTATTTTAATAGGAAAGGCACTAAATTTGGTGTCAGAAGTTCTGACTTAAAATTTCTACTCTCTGTTTGATTTTAGCCATTTTACAAAACCTCTATGAGCTGGATTCTTGTTCTTGTTGTTGTTTATATTAAAGGAAATATTTTCTTTTTTTTTAATATTAGCTTTTGATTTTCAAAATATGTGCAAAGACAGTTTTCATTATTTACCCTTGCAAATCCTTGTGTTCCAAATATTTTCTTCCTTCCTTTCCTAGACAACCAGTAATCCAATATATGTTAAACATGAGCAATTCTTCTATTCATATTTCTACAATTATCATGCTGCACAAGAAAAATCAAATCAAAAAGAAAAAAAATGAGGAACAAAACAAAAAGCAAGCAAACAACACTATGTTGTGATCCACATTCACTCCCCACATTCCTCTTTTTGGATGCAAATGACTCTCCATCACAAGTTTATTGGAAGTGTTCTGAATGATTTCATTGAAATCAGCCACATTCATAAGAATTAGTCATCATACAATTTTCTTGTTTCTGTGTACAATGTTCTCTTGGTTCTACTCATTTCACTTAGCATTAGTTCACATAAGTCTCTCCAGGCCTTTCTGAAATCATCCTGCTGATCATTTTTTATAGAACAATAACATTCCATAACATCCATATACCATAACTTATTCAGCCATTCTCCAACTGATTGACATCCACTCAGTTTCCAGTTTCTTGCCACTGCAAAAAGGGCTGCCACAAACATTTTCGCACACGTGGGTCCTTTTCCCTTTTTTATGATCTCTTTGGGATAGAGTCCCAGTAGAGACATACTGAATCAAAGAGTATGCCCAGTTTGATAGCCCTTTGGGCATAGTTCTGTATTGCCCTTCAACATGTTTGAATCAATTCACAACTCCACCAACCATGTATTAGTGTCCCAGTTTTCCCATATCCCGCTCCAATATTCATCATTATCTTTTCCAATCATCTTAGCCAGAGAAGTGTGTAGTGATATCAGTGAGTTGACTTAATTCACTTTGCTCACTATTGTTTTAGAGCTTTTTTATATAACTAGAAATGGTTTTAATTTCTTCATCTGAAAATGTTGTTCATATCCTTTGACCATTTATCAATTGAAGAATGGCTCGTAAATGTGAGTCAATTCTCTGTTTCAGAAATAAGGCCTTTATAAGAACTCTTAGATGTAAAAATGTTTTCCTAGTTTTCTGTTTCCCTTATAATTTTGTCTGCATTGGTTTTATTTGTACAAAAACTTTTTAATTTAATATAAATCAAAATTTTCCATTTTGCATTTCATAATGTACTCTAGTTTTTCTTTGGCCACAAATTCCTTCCTTCTACACAGGCCTGAGAGGTGGACTATCCTTTGTTCTGATTTGTTTATAGTAGCATTCTTTATGTGTACATCATGACCCCATTTTGACCTTATCTTGATATAGAATATTAGGTGTGGGTCAATGTTTAATCTCTGCCATACTATTTCCAATTTCCCTGGCAATTTTTGTTAAATAGTGAGTTCTTATTCCTGAAGCTGGGGTCTTTGGATTTATCAAACACTACTAAATCACTATAATCATTGACTATTGTGTCTTGTGAACCTAACTTATTTCACTAATCAATTACTTTTTTCTTAGCCAGTAATAAATGGTTTTGATGATTGCTACTTTATAATATTGTTTTAGATCTGGTACAACTAGGCCACCTTCATTTGAATTTTTTTTTTTACATTAATTCCCTTGAAATGTCTTGACCTTTTGTTCTTCCAAATAAACATGAATTTTTTTTTCTAGCTCTGTAAAGTAATTTCTTGGCAGTTTGATTGGTGTGATACTGAATAACTAAATTAATTTAGGCAGAGTTGTCAATTGTATTATATTTTCTCAGCCAAACCTTGAGCATTTGATATTCTTCCAATTGTTTGAATCTGACTTTGTGTGGAAAGTGTTTTATAATTTTGTTCATATAGTTCCTGACTTTTTCTTGGCAGGTAGACTCCCAAATACTTTATATTACCTACAGTTATTTTAATAGAGATTCCCTTTGTATCTTTTGCTGCTAGACTTTGTTGGTAACATAGAAATGCTGGTGAATTATGTGGATTTATTTTTTATCCTGTAATTTTGCTAAAGTTAATTGTTTCTAGTAGTTTTTAGTTGATTTTTTAAGTATAATCATATTAACTTTATACAAAGTTATGATAATTTTGTTTTCTTATTATCTTCTCTAATTCTGTTAATTTTCTTTTCTTCCTTTATTGCTAAAGTTAACATTTTTAATATAATATTAAATGGTAATAGTGATAGAGGGCAATCTTGTTTCACCCCTGATCTTATTGGGAATGCTTCTAGTTTATTCCCATTATATGTGATGCTTCTTGACAGTTTTAAACAGATGCTTCTGATCCTTTTAAGGAAAATTCAATTTATCCTTATACTCTGTTGTATATTTAATAGGAAAGGGTGTTAGAGTTTGTCAAATGCATAAGCTGAATTCTTTACTTATGAAAATGAATAAATTAAAAAGCTCCCTGTGGGCCCTTTGAGATCTAAATGCTTTTATTGGTGATTAAAAAATTCTAAATGTAGTAACTAGCAACACAAAAGAAATGTTTGAATAAATAACATTTTTAAAACAATTTATGCATAAAAACTAAACTATGAATTATTTGAATTTTGCTTAAAATGTGTATGCCATAGTGAATAGGGAAGTATGTTTAGAAGAATTGCTCATGTTTAACCTATACTAGATTATTTGTTGTCTGGAGCAGAGTTATATATCGATTGGGGAGAAGGAAGGGAGAAAAATTTGGAGCACAGGGTTTTGTAGTAGTGAATGTTGAGGGCTCTCTTTGCATGTATTTGGAAAAATAAAAGACTATTAAAAAAAAAAACATGTGTGCCAAAATTAAAGTATATTCTTTTTGTTTCTATATCTTTTTCTTCTTAGTATTTTCCATGATTTTATTAATAATTTTTTTAAAAAATTTTTTACATGGCTACATTTGATATATTTATTATCCTTATACTTTTTTTTTTACTCTATTACTTTATATATTTTTATTTTTTAGTATTAATCATATATCCTTTTTTAGGGTCGAATAATATATGCCATTCTGTAAGCTATACTGCTGTTTATTAAGCAATTCTCCAAATTTTATGCTTATTAGCTTGTTTCCAAGTTATAGATATAAATTCTATTATAATCTATTGGCATGTCATGTTTTTTCCATCCCCAAAATATGATACCTCAAACCTAAATAACAGGGAATACATAAACAAGAAATGTCTTTAAAAAAAAAAAAACAGCACAAACCATCAGGAAGTAGGAATACTTATTTACAGTATCAATTAACAAATTAACTACCAAATACTTATTCAACACCCACTTTGTGCTAGGAACTATGTGGTAGGCACAAAGATAAGCAAAAATGAAATGATCTCTACTACCAAACAGCTTGTAGTGTATGCCGGTTTACATAAAAAGGAAAGAAAATCATGGGTGAGAGAGCAAAAGCTGATAGCAAACTTGAAACTATACCCAGTCTTTATTCATGATCTAAAAACTGGGTATCTGGAGGGAAATACCTCTTTTATACATTAATGAGGAACTCAGCAACTCTTCTCCATTAGGTTTTTTTAATTCAACTCTATGTTGCCTCTTCTTACCTTTTATTACTCATCTCTAGTGAAAACCAAGAAGTAAAGAGTTATACCTTACCTCAGAAGCCATCTCTTCCATCCAATATCATACAAAAACCTCAAACCAAAAACTGAATCATGGTTTCCTTCTACAGTATCCTCCATGTAAATCATCATTTAGCTACTTCCTTGATGACATAACTTCTCCACTTAAGGAAGATATTTAATCAAAAATTTATTGATAAAACTACTAATTTGGTAATATTAAACAGTGCAAAAGCCTACCTCCAAATCAATAAGATGTGTTTTTGTTTATTATTATTATATCTTATTCGTTATTCTATTCATGTATAATAAAAAGAGTATAGTCAATTTTTAACTGTCTATTCATCAGAGACAACATTTTTATGACCACAGCCCCTCCCACATCTTATAAATTTCATTATAAGTAACAATACAGTGTTTGCCTTCTTTGTGCCTACAGCCTTTTTATTGAAGATAATATTCCTGTAAATATTATTTCAATCTGAATAGTTTTGAAACCCTATAGTTTCCTACTGTTCAACTTCAAGGAAGGAAATATGTTTTCATCTTCCTTTCTCCAAGGTTTATTTTGGTAATTTAATTTCATCCAAGTTATCTGCCTTGTACCATTGTTTTCTTCTTTATTTTTGTAGACATATATTTTTTCTCTTTGTTCTTCTTTGATTCCTCATATAAGTAGTTCCTGTTTTTCTTACAGTTGTTATTTAAGTTCATAAGTTAGTTTGTATAACCATCCCCCAATGAATGGGTATAAACTTTGTTTTCACTATTTTGCTATTATGAGAAATTTGCCCTCTTTCTCTCCTTTATGATATAGTATTCTCAATACTGGAAAAGTAGAGACCAAAGGTGTATTGCTAGGGTAAGTGAGATAATGATTACTTGAACTCCCAGAGTTATTTATAATTATATGAAGTAAGCATTGTCTTTAACCAACTTTCTCATCACCCTGTCCATTTTCTTATTTCTTAAGTTCTAACATTGAAGTATGAGGATGAGCTCATGCATTCACTGAAACACAGTGGGGGGATTTTTATATCCTGACATTTCAGGTATGACATGATATGGAAGCCTATGTTAAGAGGGATAAGTTTTGAGCAGTCAATTGGGGGTTGAGGAAGAAGAGAGTTTGAATAGTCTACCTTATTTCATTTCACCCTTATGCCTACCCATGAGCCTCTATTTTTAAATTATATTAAGCTTACTTATATTATGTGTTATATGGTGGTTTTGTGAGTTGTATTAACATTGTATTAAAATTCCAAAGTGTGTAAATGGGGCAGGTATAAGAGGGAATGGCCATATGAGTAGACATAAGTTCTGAGATAGAACACCATGTGTTTTTATAGCTCAACTAGTGTAGGCTTCTTGTCTACACATAAAATAACTCAAGTCCAGGCAAATTAAATGGTTAATATCATACAGCAGTTAACCATCAGAAGAAGCAGGATTTGAATCTCTTGATTTGAAAATCAGGCTTTAGCCAGTAACCAAGTTACTTTTTCTTCCCCCACCCAATTCTTTGGGAGACAATTTTTAAAAAACGATTGGAGCTGTTCACCTTAAACGATATCTAAAGACAAGAAAATTGGAAGCCCTTCAGCATTAAAGGGAACACAGTTCAATATAGATTATAAGATTTCTCCTAAAAGCTATTTTTCAAAATAAATTTACAAATATATTAGATTAAAGAAATAGATGCATTTTGCTTTTTCTCTTCTTCTTTCTCCTTCTTCTCCTCCTCTTCTTTGTCATTCTTCTTCTTCTTCATTCCTCTTCTTCCCCTCCTCCTGTTCTTTCTTCTTCTGCTCCTTCTTTCTCCTCCTCCTCCTCCTTTCTTCTCATCCCCTCTCACAGACACACACAGATGCATAACATATATATTTATAGATATTCTATTCCAGATCACTGGTGACTATATTTTCCTCTGTGATGGAAAATATTTAATTTCAATTTTATTGGTGGAATTTTATGAGACATTGACAACTATAAGACTTTTTGAGAAAAAGCCATGCTAGCTAACTTTATTAAATTTTCTATCATTTTTGTCTTTTTTCTACTCTGATTCAATGTTTTCTGATTGCTAAGGTACCCAAAAACAATAGAAAAGGAAAAGTATGATAAGGAATTCTCTTTTTCTTCTTTTTAACTATGCTATTTATTTTCATTTAGAAATTGAATGTTGACCTAACATTAAAAATTGTGTCTGACGTACATTGTAAAGTTTTGCTGTTTTGAGTGATTAACACAAATATTCACATTTGGATTTCAGTTGATCCTTCTATTTTGAAGCTGTGATTCCCAATCTTTTGAAAAAGAGAATGGCTTTTTAAAACTTTAAAAACATTGTAGTCCTTCATGTGATACTTTGTTTAATATAATGACAAAAAGTGTTATAAATTCAGGAATTCTTGTAATTTTTTTTTTTTGTGTGTGAACAACTGAATCTAAGGACATGAAAAACAGGTGGTATGGTAGAATTCTAGTCCTGTAATCAGGAAAACTTTTTCCTGAATTCAGATTACTAACAGTGTAGCATTGGGAAAGTAACTGAAATTTATTTGCCTCAGTTCCTTATCTGCAAAATGAGTTGGAAAAGGAGAATCAAACCACTCCAGGATCTCTGAAAACCCCCAAAAGGGGTCACAGAGAGTGTTGGAAATGAGTAAAAATAACTAAACAATGACAGCAATGCATTATTTATAAAATCTCTTTATTAGATCCACTAGCTATAGATTAGCTTTTTTATATATTCCCACACGGGTTTGAACTTTTTTTCCCTTAATCCTGCAGTCCACTAGTGTGCAACACACTTGTTGGAGCTATTTTAAAACACTGTGTGTGTGTGTGTGTGTGTGTGTGTGTGTGTATACACACACACACATTCATAGATAAAGATGTAGACATCTGTAGACATAGATATAAATTTAGATATACAAATGAGGAAATATAATATATTGCAATAAATTGGTGGGAATAATAAATCTTGAAATATGAAGTAATATTTATTCAGCAAAAAGTCATTATAAAAATCTCTAAACAAATGCATGGGTAATTAGGGGGAGATGCTTGTTGAGTTCTATATTTAATGCACTTTATTTTTATGTAACCCTTTGAATTAATAAACACACCCATACATTTCTGAGACAGTAATAATAACTAGTGTATCTTATCAGATAATTAACTTTCACAAACATAATAATGAGACTACTGAGCAGCCATGACAGAATTACAGTAACTTATTTGTTTGCATGTCAAAGGCCAAAAAAAAAAGAGAAGCTACTGAAGTTCAAACTTTGTTCTACTTGAAAAGAGTCTGTCACTTTGGATACTATGTGTAATGTAGTCAGACATTGGGGGTGGGGGGAAGAGTGGGCAGATCCAGAAATAGATAAAATGAAAAGAATGGTAACAGATTTAAAAGCAAGAACTTAACAAATGGTGGGAGGCATCATCGCAGCTGCATTTGAGAAGAGTAGATTGAATGTTTAAAAATAACTATAATGATCTTTATTTAGAATAAATGATTTAGCAGTAAGACTTTTCTTTCCAACTCAGGTAAAGTCATTGCTCAGGAAATACCCCTCACAGTAATGTAGTAAAAATACTTCCTGTCTTTTCAATTACTCCTTTCCTTATCATTTGACTGGACATAAACTACATATTTGACATAAACTACGGGGCTCACCTATCCCATTATCAAATTGGCAGGTCTGGCAAAGCCACAAGATAATTCAGATTTTATAGCATTTATTTAGATCAGTATCTGGTAAAGAAACAAGTCTGTCACACCACTGATAGTTTGGGGAAATCCTTCTTTTCTATCACATTGGTAGAATGTGAACTCCTTGAATCTAGTTATTAATTTATTTGTTGTTGTTGTTGGCTTATTATAATTATAATAATTGTTGTTTTCTTTTGCTCTCCATGATTTATGTATAGTAAAGGCTTGGTAATTTTTGTTAAGTTTAACGATAAGTGGGGCATTTGGTGGGGAAACAATAATTTTCACAATATGATTTAAAAATTCTTCAAAGTATTAAGCTGTATATAATTTTTTAAATTTTAAAATTATACTGGCTCAGTGTTGGGAGGGATCTTGTATCAGTATTCCAATTCTCTCTATCTTGTCTCCAAAACTTTTGATATATTCTAGATTTCCTTTGGTCTTTAAAAGAAAAGCAGCTATTTTTCCCTACTTTTTAATGTGCATTTAATGTACAAACTTTTAAAAAAAGTTCCTTCTATGTGGAAGAAGATATTCTTCTAGGCCTACAGAGAAGAAAAATAACTTGATCCCTGGCCTTAAGAAGCTTAACTTCTTGTATGGAAGTTGTTTGATTAACAATAGAATGTGAATTGACCAAAAGAATCATCTAGAAAAAGGGGGAGGTCTAAAGAAGGCAGAAAGGAGAATTAGGAATAATTTCTTTTACTTGCCTATTCCTGAGAATATCCTTGAATGAAGAGAAAGATTTTGATAGTCAGAGTTGAAGAAAAGGAAATTTGCTCCAAACAAGAAAAGCAGATTGGTTTATACATAGGACATAGGAATAAAAGATCATCGACTGGTAGGGATCTTAGAGGTCCTACAATCCAGCTACCCCATTTTACGTATAAGGAACACACACACTCACACACACACACACACACACAAATTTGAGAAACAGCTAATCATGTATCTTGGTCATGACAAAATAGAATTTTGAAACCTGAAAGAAAGAAGAGAATGAAATGAAATCTGGCTGGAAATTTCCTGAATTAATAGTCCTGCTGTATAGTCAGTCACCAGTCAGGAGAGCAAGTCATAGAGAATGTATCCAGACACCGCATCTGATTTTATCATCAAGACAGTTAGAGGAGGTTATGAAGAAGGTGTAGAAGAGGAAGTAGTAAACACATTCTGAATGCAGTTAGGAGTCTTTAAGTACCACTTCTTTGTGTACATAAACATGAATTCATATGAATCAGTCAACAAATGTCTCTTTGTGTAGGAATACTTCTCTAATGTCATATATTTGTATAGCATTTAACTGCCCACATTTCACAATCTTTATTACCAGGCTTTGAGATAGGAAGGGCAGGGATGATAAGCCCTTCAACAGATGTGGAAACTGACATATAAGTATTCAAGTAATATTTATTTTTATTTTAACAAGTTTTGGTCTCTCCTACCATTTTTAGAAAACATTGGTATGTTCCTGAATCATTGTTTCCCCCTTCCCCTCCATATAACTTGATGCCTAACCTTTTGGTAATGAGTAGTAGGACCATAGTCCTAGTCCAGTTCCTTGAAATCACATTTGCCATGATAGAGATCTCAAAAGGTTAAATGAATTTCTCAATATTATATAGGTAGTAAGCTGTAGAACTAGGATTTGATCTTAGATCTGCTCACTCAAAGTTCAACAATTAGTCTGAGTTGTAAGATGGCTCTGGGTGACATACTGCATTCACTACTGTGCCCATCCAATAAATATATAGGTGAAGATATGAACATACTTACTGTATATACTCATTCTATGAATAAAAAAGTCTGTTATTTTTAATATTTAGGGGCATATTCCTTTGAAAGTAACACAAAGTTAATGATTAATAAACTATTTTAATCTTTCATTTTGTGAACATAATGAATTATTTTGAGTGCTTGTTGGGAAAAGCTTTCTCCTATTGCTACATTATAATATAGGATATTGTAAACTAAGATGTGTTAGCATGAATCAACATTTTCTTTCTGCCTTACTTCTAAACATATGGCAAAATAATCATAACTGAGAGGATGCAGTTACTCGTGTTATTTTCATTTTGGAAGAGTCACAGAATTTTGTGGCTAAAATTAGAGCCCTTAGATATCATTTAATCCAACTATAACTTTTTTTTTTAATTCCTCAGATAAGAACACTTGTGTAGTGATCTGGTTGGTTTTCTTTAGGTCTTTGGACCAACCTTCATTTCATCAGAGTAATCACCTTGAGAATAGCCAGGTGTTAAAGTCCAAAAGTTCCTATTGTCTTTTTCACAGTCTATCTCCTTGTCTGGGGCTTGGCTAGCTGTCTGGAGGTCTTCCAGAATGTGTCTTAGTTTCTGTGGGGGAGGCAGGAGGACCACCATGAAGGTCTCTGTTTTGAAGTCTCCCTGAGTCGGGGAGCTTATTCTCCAGCCTCCAGTCCTCTGTCTTCCCTGAGTCTGTTCCAATCCCCTACAGTGGTGAGAGATGTAATGAATGTCTGAGTCTGAGGGCTTGTGTTCCAGCCTCCAGCCACCACAAAAGTGGGAAATGGAATGAACATCTCTGGCTGAGTTTGTTCCAGCTTATATACTCTATTATAATTACATCATCGTAGGTGTCAATCTTGTAGAACTATATTAAGTACTAAATATATATACTGAATTAGAGAACTATTAATCATCATGCTAAACTAGATAATCATTGTCTTATCAATTCCACTGAGTTAACACCTTGTTGTAAGAATTTCTCCATAATTCTGGCCCATTACACACTTGGGCTTTTGACATTGTTCTTGCACCACTTTCATATCATTATGGTTGCTTAGTCTTCTCTATTTAATCACTTCAAAGATCTCTAACATCTATCCTTTTATTTTCACTTAGTCAACCATCACCCTAGTTCAGAATTTCATCATTTCTTGTTTGGATAATTACAGTCCTATAAGTCTTCTTACTGCCAGTCTCTTCCATATCCAGTCTCTCACAATTTCAATAAAATGAAATTCCCAAAGCACAGCTTTAACCATTCCATTACTCAACTAAAGAGTGATTTTTATTTTTTTGTCTAATAAGTCCAGAATCAAATGTAAAATTCTTAGCCTGTCACTTAAAGACCTCTTTAATTTAAAAAAAAAAGATACTGATGATCTGGGGAATGTTCAGAGGAGAGCAACTCAAATGAACAAACTCAGTTGAGTTAATGGCATATGAAGATCAGTTGAATGAACAGAACATATATAGGGCGTCTAGAGAAAAGAACATTGAGGGAAGGAATGGGAATGAGGAATTATGTTTGTCTTTAGGTGTTTGAAGGTATATCTTGGAGAAAACAGATTAGATTTGTCTTTTTGGATCTAGAGAGCAGAAGGAGGAATAATGTAATTATGTAGAAATTACAAAGGCTCATGTTTGGAATTCATCTCAAAGAAAAATAGATAATTAGAGCTACCAAAAATGGAATTGCTACCTTTAAGAGAGGGTAGGTTTTTCCCTTACAAATTTTTAGACAGTGTCTGAATCATTACTTGTTGGATACAGTTTATTGGAGATTTCTTTAGTTGTATAGGTTCAACTAAAGTGTCTTAGTTAATCTCTGAGGTCCCTTCTCTCATGTTCTATGATTATGTACTAGTCTGGCTCCAGCCTACTTCATCAGATTTATTTAACATTATTCCCCCATTTTCTCTGTTATGTTTTAGACATACAAATCAACCTGCTATTCTTTGAACTTGGAATTCCATATGTGACCCCATTCTTGGACTGTCTGATTCCCTCTACTATTAAGATTCTTAGCTGCCTTCAAGGTTCAGCCTAGGTTTCTCACAAAATTCTTCCCTCTTCCTCCAGATTTTTTTTTAAATTTGGACTTATATGTTTGCATATTGTATCTACCAGTAGGATATATAAGCCTTAAGAACAGAGAATATATTTTTATTTTGTTTCTCTATTCTTAGCATCTGGCACAGTGCCCTGTACACAGTAGTGCTCAGGAAATATTTACTGAATTGCTTTGAAGTAAATTGAAAAGTTAAAGATATTTTTAAATTTAGATGATATTCAGGCCAGTTCTCAAGTAGTTTATGTTCAATACTGAGAAAAAAAAATTACATATCCTGGGTTGATCATTTGGTTTTTTAAAAGATTTACTTAGCTGTAGAAAGAATTTTCAATAAGAATAGGCATTGAGAACACCTGAGTTTATTCACTTAAGTGAAGCTTTCTTGACTAGAGTTGCCAATTGTTTTCCTCCTTTCCAGCATCAGAGAATGCCTTTCTCTCAGCAGCTTTGTATAAAAGTAACCAGGAAGAGATATCAGTAGCTTATGTCTTTAAGTTCAACTATGCATTAAGAATTGTCTTGCTTAACTTAGATGGGGCAGAGGAACTGATGTTTCTTCTACTCTAGAATGCTAATAAAAAACAAAGACAAGACTAGGGTCTGTATTATCAAATTATAACCAAAGAGCTCATCTTACCATTTCATGTTCCCATAATCTCAGGATTGGAAGGAATTTCCATAAATCTCTCTATTTCAACTAATTCATAAATAAGAATACCATCTACAAAACTATTGGAAGAGGTCATCCAAAATTAGATTGAAGACCTTCTATAAATGGGAACTCATTACTTCCCAAGACAGCTCATTTCACTTTTACATAGCTCTAATTATTGGGAAACGTTTCCTTACTTCAAGCCTAAATTTGTCTTTTATGCAATTCATACCCATTGCTTTTAATTTTACCATTTGTCAAGTTAATCCTACTTTCCTGAAGACAGTAATTCTGTCTGTTTTCTTCACACTAAATATACCCAGTTCTTCCAGTTCATCCTCATGTAGCAAAATCCGAAGGTCCTCTCCCATCTCCTGCCTTCTTGTGGAAGTATAATTATTCTGCCTTCTATTTCATAATGATGTTCTTATGAACACAAGCATTATCTTATTACATATCCAAAACAAGCTTAATTTTTAAAGAAGGGTAAGAAAAGAGAGATCCTGCCATTTCTCCATTTCTCTTTTGTTTCCATGAATGACAGTAAAATCATTTTTAATGTGTGTCACTCTTAACATCCTAAAAGGTATTCCTTGTTTCTAAACTGAAAAAATTTCCCATTAATGAACTTCTGTCTTAAAAAACACAAGATTATTTTCCCCAAACCAAGCTCAAAATGGTGGGAATGATATAACTTTTAACCTTGGTTTTGAAATAATTACTTTATAGAAAATACAGCATCTATCATAATGGTTAATGAGAGATAAAAAAGAGATTGTGAACACGTGGGTTTCCCTTTAATTCAGAGCCCTGGTATTCAGTTTGCTGCATTGAGAGCTAAAGCTAATGGGATGAACCTCTTTTACCTTTACAAATTTGCTCAACATAGTCCACTAATTTGTGGATGTCAGTTTCACCAAAAGTTCCACTCTTAGCAAGATCATTCCCAACCTATTTTAGATTGGCCCAAAAGTCATTGAAAATATTATGTAAACTCTGCTTAGGGTTTCTGACCAAGGCAACATAGTGGAAAGAGAGAGAGAACAAATTTAGGATCACAGTCATAAAGCTGAAAGGGGCCTTAGAGAACATGTTGCTTAACTCATTCATTGTGTAGATGAGGAAGTTAAGATCCAGAGAAGTTAAGTCTGGCCTAAGGGCTTATAGTAGTGGGCATTAAGTATGTTCTTCTTCTTGCTCCAGAATCATCATTCTTGACCTGGTTCCACATTGCCTCAAAGATTTCTAAAGCTAAGAAAGAGAAACGACAACAATCATTTTGTTTAATAACATTAACAGCCCATTTACCTGTCTTCTAGCAATCTCAAGCCTCAAAGACATATTCTGGAATATAGCTGAAATTAAACAAAGGTTTTTTTCCCATATTTTAAATCTTTCATAAAATCTTTTTATGAATGCCATTCACTTCAGTCCTGTTATGCTCACTTGTAGTCTTATTTAAAAGCAGCAACTGTATGGGAAAGGACATTCATTAACTGATACTTCCATTTCATCTGACAGGAGCCAATAAAACTCAGTGATAATCAAGCCCTGATAATAGCAGACTTATCTTGGCTTCAGCATTACAGCAATTTCTTTTATTCAGTCCATTGCCTTGAAATGGCATGGATTCTCTCTCACTGGAAATCTTCAAGGAGAAAGTAGATGACCATTTATCTATAATTTAGAGGGTATTTTTGGCCAACTATTGATTAAACTAGATGTCATCTGAGCTCTTTCCAAAACAGATATTTTGACTCATATTTAATATACAAATTCTTAACAACTTTGATTGTTTGCTTTCTCAACTCATAGCAGATAACAAACACCAGAGCAGAAGAGAAGTGAGAAACTATTTGAAGCTGATTCCTTAAAAGTAAGATAGTGGACAACTAACTATTAACTTAGCTTTGAAGGAAGGCCATAGAAAAACCTCAAATGCACACATAGAAAGGCATTACTTCTTAGAACAATAATAGTTGGTGGTAATGATGATCCTGAGTCATAAGAAATGTTTGGTTTTGTATAGTATCCTCTACTTAAGACAAAGAATTGAGCAATACATTTAAAAAGGCTTCCATCAAATATGATTTTAATAAAATCCAGAAGCACTTGAATTTGTAAGGATAAACTTCTGGTATCTCAAAAACTCACTTATGTATAACACATTATTTCTTAATTATGCCAAGGAGGTATTTCTGTACCTAATTATAAAAAGCACAAGGAACTTTCCAGAATATTTTAAAATTCAATTTAGAGTATTTCTTCTGGGGAAAGGGTGTGTGTGTTAATAATTAATATCTTTCAGAACAGAAGAGAGGACAGAGTGATTGAGGTATCTACAGCCAGTCTTTAATCAAATTAGGATAGAATAAAAATCTGTTGATTACAGTGTAGTTTTTCTATTACTAGAACTTCTTGTCTTAGAAAAAATAAATGGAAATCCCCATGTGACTACATTGCTAATAAGCCATGTTTTCTCTTGCTTGTATAACATTTACAGGGTTTTTTCCTACATTGGCCAAGTGCTCTGTGAGAGTGTGTGTGTGTGTGTGTGTGTGTGTGTGTGTGTGTGATATTAATACACATACACACATACACACACACAATCTTGTCATCCCTAAAAAAAAAATCCCTAAAAAATTTACCGTCTTTTCTCATGGGTTGTTTTCTCAACATAAGTCTTTATTTTTCTAATAGAAGTATCTCATATTTCCAACAACAATTGATGTAATTAACAATATTCTCTGTGTCCTGATATATTTTTCAGGTGATAAAATTTGGAGAAATGTTTGTATATCAATCATACTTACTATACCACATTAGTAAATTCCTCTTGCTTAAGTTAATTAATTCTTACTGGTTAATTGATCATCAATTTTTGAGGAGTACATGCCAGATGGAGACTCAATTCTAGATAAATGACAGTACTAGAAACCACTTACAATCTTTCCATGTTATATCTAGAATCCTTAGGGAAAGAATTAGTTAGCTTCCCTTTGGGGACTCAAACTGTCATTTTGAATGGAAGTTGGTGAAAGTAGCCCAGAGGCAGTCTTATACTATATAGTTGAATTTTAGAATCTTGGATATTTTCTTAATCATTATATTTTAATTTGGTGTATTTACTCCATCACTGTAGCCTATTGAGACTTTTTAGGATTCTGTTTCCATCATCCAGCATGTAAATTTTCCTTCCGTCTCTTTGTTATTTCAAAGATTTGATAAGTATATTACAGTAGCTTGCATTAAAATAATTAAAATGTTGAATAGAATAAGGCCAAGGACAAAGACTTGGTCCTCCATGTACTCTCCCACCAATTTGACATAAATCCATCAGTCAAAAGTCATTAGTCCACCAAATCTGAACTCATATAATTTGACTACCATCTATTCCATATTTTTTCATCCTAAGTATTAAGATATAAGAGACTTGATCACATGCTTTGCTAAAATGTTGATTACTAATGTCCATGGCACTCCCTAGGCTTGAAACTACTAAGTGGAAATGTTTTTATAATGGAATGTTTTATTCATTATAAAGCAAATCTGACTTTCATTGATAACCTCATCGTATTTTATGTGCTCACATTACATTCTTTGAATGTCATCCTAGAATTTTGTTAGAAGAAAGAAAAAGGAAGAAAGAAGGGAAAAGATAAACAAAAAGACATATTTATTAAGATATTTAGTAAGAACCAAGTACTATGTTAATCACTGAAAATACCAGTACAAAAGCCATCCCTGCCCTCAAGGATCTTACTTTTTAATATGGAAAAATAACAAGGTAGGGGCACCTTGCTCCATAATGTAACAGAGATATTGAATAGTTTAAAAGACTGACAAGATTATCCTTCCCTTTCTAGGAATAATAGGACAGTTCATTTGATTGTGGATCCAGAACAGAGGATAGTCAGGGGTAGAGTGGGGGAGCTGAGGGTGGGGGCAAACTGATGTCAAGGTTATTGAGAAAAAAAATGAGAAGAGGGCTAAGGAGAGGACTCCCCTCTTTTATAAATGTAAGAAATTCACCAATCTAGAATTAATATCAAAATCATTGGACAAGAGTTTGGAGTATCTGCTACCTTCTTTGGAAATGGGTTAATGCTTTCCTGTCTCTAATCCTATTCTTCTTCTAGTCACCATGATTCCATTATGAACATGATCATTCAGCAGCCATATCTCACACTCTTTCAGGTTGTAAGATATAATTCATCTGGACTATGTAACTGATTTGAACTTAAAAAAAAAAAAATGCTACCTAGCATTTTTTTTATCATGTCTTATCTAACATTTCACATCCTTATTATGCATTTTTATTTATCCCTTGGCAATCTGAAGACCATTCTCCTTGATGTTGTTGTTGTTTAGTGTGTCCAAAAATTAGTGACCCTATGGCCCCATTGTCTGTGTTTTGTTTTGTTTTTTTTTAGCAGAGATACAGAAGTGGTTTGACATTTTCTTCTTGAGTGGATTAAGACAAACAGAGGTTAAATAACTTTCCCAGTATCATATATTTAATGAGTATCTGAGGCCTGATCTGAATTCAAATTTTCCTGATTACAGGCCCAGCATTTTATCCATTGAGTCAAGCTATCAAGTTGCCTCTCTTTAATAAATAATTTTTCCTTAAAAGGCAGAAATAAAATAGGAGTTGAATATTTCTCACTTTCCTCCATCATTATCTTCCTATACTCACCAATAAAACACACACACACACACGTGTGTGTATGTATATGTATATATATATATATATTACCCCCCAAGGCAAATGGGGTTAAATGACTTGCCCACAGTCACACAGCTAAGAAGTGTTAACTGTCTGAGGCAAGATTTGAACTCAGATCCTCCTGACTTCAAGGCTGGTGCACAATGAAATATATTTGTACCTTAAGCTACTTCTTGTGTAGAATATATATAATAATGTAAGAAAAATATCATTTTGTTATTGCTTTTATCATATATTGGAAGCAATACATTAGATTTTATGACATTTATTATAAAACCTTGCTACTCTTTTACAGTAATCCTTACTCTCTTTTGCTTCTGTTGCTTATCCATTTTCTTTAGAAATAGGAGTTCATTAATCAGAGCCACATTCAGCCACATTGGCCTCTTTAGATATCTTCCCCCTTTTTTCATCATCAGACTCAATTGGAATTGTGTCACTGGAATTCCATGCTTAGTCTACAGACATGACATCCTAACTATTTTATTTCTTTGAAATATGATTTTCTAAAGACTAGAGTATAAGTCAGACTGTACTTGGCAATGCCCTTCTTATTAGTCATGAACTCTCATATGGCATCCCAAGGTTCTCATCATTTCCACTTTGCCAACCAATTCCTTATTCAGTATCACGTTCAGTGTATCAGTTACTACATATTCCTTTCTTGCTTCTACAATACACAGATTATCAACAAATTTAAGCATCGATTAACAGAACTGTTTTAAGGCTAAGGTGAGCTCTAGAAATTGCCTGAATATTTGAAGTTGTCCCCCAACACCACTACCTTCCTTACATATTTCCATAATTATTTTTGTGAGGAACTCCTTATCTGGTTTTTCTAACTGTTCAAGAGCTCCATTCCTACTATTGTATTGTTTTTCTTGTCAGAAATGTTGTAGAGTTGATTCTTTTATGAATGTGGATTGGACTAAATTAGATGATCTCTTAGATTTCTTATAACTTTTAGTGATATGATTCTTTCTCCATCATTTGATAATTACCTATATGTGCTCTACTTTGCTTTCCTTCCTCTCTCTTCCTCTTCATCCTTAGATGAAGATTTCCATAGAAACAGTACTACCTACAGTCCTTTCTAGCTAGTCTTTTCCTTTAAAAATAATTTAATAATTAGGACTTAAATGTTTTACATCAATGTTGAAAATGTTTGTAATGAAGCTAATCTGTGAATTTATAAAAAAACATGAATGTGAACTTTTAATGATATTTCATTTACAACTAAACTTAAGGATAAAATTTCTTCTTTATCATCCTTGCCCTGGATGCCTCCACAAGTCTCATGTATATCTTTGATATGTATATTCATATATGTATATGTATATCATCATGTGAATATGATTCATATATGAATATGACATGTATATTCATATACATGAAAAAATTTACAGATTTAGAACTTTTGGCCATATCATTTATTCATAAAAGGTTATGTATTATTCCCTAGGTGCCCATTGCAGTGCTCTAAATTTCTGGTCTTAATGGTCTCCAAATGAAGCAGTGCCCTTCTTATTAATCATGAACTCTAATATGGCATCCCAAGGTTCTCATCATTTCCACTTTGTCTATATCAATAGTAATCTTAATTGTTAGCATTGTCATAGTTGTGGTGGTATTCTGGAAGAAGTAGTGTCTATGGAGTAGGGGCATCCATATTCAAAACCTGTTTTTGACCCTTCACTTTATAACTTGGAAAGGTCCTTCACCATTAACTTCTCATCTTCAATACAAGAATGATGACCAAATGACTTTATGAAGTCCTTTCTAACCTTAGAAATATGACTTTATAAATTTCAGATTTTTAAGTAGATTGATATTAACTCTGTATGTATTGCTTGGGGCAGAATCAAACACTCAGATGTTTGGAGGTAGAAAGGATTTTAAAGGTATTTCAACACCTCATTTTATAGATGAAGGAAATGAACTAAAATCTTGAAAAGCGCTCATGTACACATAGATTGTAGATGTTAAATCTAGAATTCTGACTCCAAATCTATTTTTTCCACTGCACTTGCTACTTTCATATTTAATTAATCTTTGCTTATAATTAGATTATCATATATTATTTGGATGATTTGGACAACTAGCTTAAACCTTTTTTCTGCCCCTAACCAAGACTTCTTCAGTATCCTTGAATAAATCTGTTAACATTATCAATAAGTCAAAGCAAGTTCACACAATATGTTTTCCTAATTTCTAAACCCTAAAGATTAGAATCTTCCACATTAAGGTTATCAGATCTGTTTGATTTTGACAATGAATTATGTTATTTAATTTTCAAAGAGCTAAAGGATGTATTTGTATTGTTTGTTATTAGAAGATAGATATTAACTGATTTTAGGTATTCTTTATTCAGCTTTACCTCTGGCCTATTATAAGCAAAACAAAGATATCTATAAATTGGCAGAGGAATTCTGATGTAAAAATCTTAAGCTATATCTCTGTCTCTCAAGGCAGTTTAAAATTAATCAAAAGCACAAAGAGAATAAAATACAAGCAATAAATTGGAATAAAAATTGAGAAGTTTGCAATGAATTATAAAATTGAAAAAAAGAAAAGATCCTAATATGGTAAATTTGCTGAAGATCAAATTCAACATTCAGGGTCAAAAGCTAAGAGTTTTCTGAAGGAGTAAATGGGACAAAATCAGACCTATTTTTTTTATTATAGCTTTTCATTTACAAAATATATACATGGGTAATTTTTTTCAACATTGACCCTTGCAAAACCTTCTGTTTCAAATTTGCCCCTCCTTCCCTCTACCCCCTTCCCTAGATGGCAGGTAGACCAATACATGTTAAATATGTTAAAATATATGTTAAATTCAATATATGTATACATATTTACATAGTATCTTGCTGCACAAGAAAAATTGGATCTAGAAAGAAAAAAAAAAAAAAAACCTGAAAAGGAAAATAAAAATGCAAGCAAACAATAACAGAAAGAGTGAATGGTATGTTGTGGTCTACACTCAGTTCCCATAGTCTTCTCTCTGAGTGTAAATGGCTCTCTTCATTCTGAACAGCTGGAACTGGTTTGAATCATTTTATTGTTGAAGAGAGCCACCCAATCTATCATTATTTTTATTTTATTTATTTATTTGCTGAGGCAATTGGGGTTAAGTGACTTGCCCGGGGTCACACAGCTAGGAAATATTAAGTGCCTGAGAGAATATTTGAACTCAGTTCTTTCTGAGTTCAGGGCTGATAGTCTCTCCACTGCACTATCTAGCTGACAGACCTATTATTTTTAAAGTAAAATATTAAAATTATAAAATTGCAAAACTTTAATATTATAAAACATCCAAGATTAAAAGATAATGACTTTTGAGAAAACTAAGATAAGGAAAAGTATAAGAAGCAGCTTTAAATAAAGTTGAGGAAAAACTTAAAATAGTAAAATCTGGCAAATACACATACTGTCTACATGTGCAATATGTATATGTAAGTACACAACAACATGCATAAGAGTCAAAGTACTGATAGATGGATTGGGGTTTGCTTCCCTGTAAGAAGCAATCAAATTAATGCAATCCCAGATCTATTTGAAGATTGAGGTATGATTTAATTCTACCTATGCACATGGTGAGTATGGCTACATATAGGCATTTATGTACATGTAGTATATGTATCTGTATATACATACAAATAGTACTCAGATGTATCTAGGAGCTTATCTACGTGGATGTTCTCTTCCATGATGCAACTTTCAACTCCTTGATTGCCCATCAAATGTTATGACTCTTTTTCACATCTTTCAACAAATTCTACCCAGAGGGTAACAGCTATGCAAGATCTTAAGAGTCCTTACTTACTTTCTTTTGATTTCCAGAAAGTACCATTAGAATTTGATGCTAGATGTGTATATCTAGAAAAGGTAGTAAAAATATTGTCTCCATAATTAAACAATGGAGAAAATGGTTTGGGATGCCTTTAAGAACTTTCAAAGTTTCTTTGAGGATCCTACTGTTCTAGAGACAATAGTTGATGTTTGTAAGACAGACAGTGTAAAGATTGTGGTATATGGTTGTGATACATGGAATTTTGAAGAATTCAACATTAACATCACATGGAAGAGCAATGGAAAGCACCTTGTAAGTCCAACAGGCTATGACTTATAGAATAATTATATACATGCATATGTTTATATGCATGCATGCCTACATATAAGCAAAAATACATAAATTAAAGAATCCATTGACATTCACATATAAGAGTGTAGAGTTGGAGTCTGGAACAGAGAAATAAGGGAAGTGATTCAAAGAGCTCACTGACATTTTAGGGAAAATACTGTGAAGCCAGTATTCTTTAAACTTTAAAATATCTTTATGTAACATAGACTTTATGAAATAGTATCAGGATCAGCTCAATCTATGGGTAATAATTCTAAGCTAAAAAACATGAGCAGAAGATGGCTTTTCCAGTTTAAGTATATATCTGAAAGATATAAATAAATGCAAATATATACAGAGTTAACCCAGAGGCCTAGTGTTTATCAAAAAGCCTGGTTATTGCTTCATGTTAGTTGGTTTGCAAAGATACATAAAATAAGCCCACATATAGTTATCAAGACTTGGTTTATCTAATAATTTAAACTTCTTTCATCATCTTTATAGAAGAAATGGCTCATAAAATTACTAACCTGACATCTTACTTTTATCCTATTTCCCTTATTCATTTGCCCTTATTAAATGTGTGTGGGTAGATGACAGCAAGACAGGAAATAAGAAGGAGAAGGAGAAGCAGGAGATATACATAATTTACAGACCACATAATTAGTTTCTAAATAATTGAGTTGATATCATACTATAGAATTTAGCAATGTAGCCATTGTTGAAAACTTAGTTCACAATTTTTATTTAAATTTCTAGAGCTAATATATTCTTCCTCTTCTCATCTATTCTGCTATTTCTGGTGGTCAAGTTAAAAAAATCACCTGATAGAGATTAGGGAGGAAAAGAATCTGTTATCTAATACCCCCATTCCTTCCACTTGTACAGGAATACATTATATAGATAAAAAAAAAAATAATAAGGCCTAGACTAGAGTTTAAATGCTTTGCCCAAGTTTATATGAGTAAGAAATATCAGAGCTGGGATTTAGACCCAGGTTCTTGGTCTTCTAATCTAATACTCTGTACAATACCACTTCTATTTTATGAAAATATTGTATAGAAACTAACACAGCTCTGAATGTAGCATTCATTATGCCAATGCTACCAGGAACAATCTTCAATTACTTTTTGGTATTTTTGTAGCCATATTATTCAAGAAAAGAATTTTGACTTGGGACAGTGTATTTTCTCCAAATGTGCCATTTCGTACACTAAAGACTAAAGGAATTAATTGCTAGGACAGTCTCATCATCTCATGTTACTTAGTTAGGATCCATAAGAGAAAATTTTGTCCCTTCTGAAGAAGCACTAAAAATGTCTGACTTGATAATTAACTTATTGGGAACTAATGCTCCAACAAGCCTGGGTATGATTTTTAAGGAAAACTTGTGATAATGGATTGAGTATCAGACTAATAAACAAAAGCAATACAAGTGCTATTTATTAGACACACTATTTCTCATAGGACAACTGTGAATTTACCCAACCTAGAAAATATAATATTCCTCACAGTACAGATAGAAAAAAACATCCACTGCCACTATACTCTCTAATGAGGATAAATTTCATCAGCTACAAACATTAGTAAAAATTGTATCAATTAAATTATAATTTAATTACAAACATTAGTAAAAATTGTATCAATTAAATTATAATTTACAGAGAGACTGAGTCATAGAGATATCTCCTAGTTATGTGAGGTACATTATTCCAACTTCTTTATGGTACCTAGCATGTCAATCCCTCCATCATGAAAATACATAATAACTGTGGAAGACAAACAACCTTTTTGTTTTCTGAGGTTTCTGGCCAATGATAAATAGCATGATGATCTGGAGAAACAAGAATCTGAAAATTCATTAAGAAATAAAATCTGTGGTAGTAAAGAACTAGAAATAAAGAAGATGTCATTCCATTGGAAAAATAGTTAAGCAATAGTTAAGCAAATTGTGGCATATGATTGCAATGGGATACTACCATTAAGAAACGACAAATAAGATGTATATTACTGTAAGAAACAGTTAGTGTAAGCACAAAGATGCATGGGAAGAATTATATGAACTGATAAAAAGTGAAATAAGCAGATCTCAGTTATACAGTGTATAAAATGGAAATAGAAATCACATCAATCACAAAACAAGGGCAGCTAAGTGGTGCAGTGGATAGAGCACCAGCCCTGAAGTCAGGAGGACCTGAGTTCAAATCTGGTCTCAGACACTTAACACTTCCTAGCTGTGTGACCCTAGGCAAGTCACTTAACCCCAATTGCCTCAGGGGGGAAAAAAATCACAAAACAATCTAAAATGAATATTGTAAATTTGTAAATATTAAACTTTGCCCCAAAGTAACTTTCCATATTCTTTTTGCCCCCCAAAAAGGGGGGAGGAGTAGTTCCATGGGCATAAAACATTTCATGTAATGTTAAATGTACTGATTTTGCCATTTTTTTGTTTTTTTTTCCTCTGTTAATTTCTTTTCTGGTATTTTTCTGGCCACATTATTCAAGAAAAAATTTTGACTTGGAACAGTGTATTTTCTCCAAATGTGTCATTTCAGACACTAAAGACAATTTTTTTTTTCTTTTTTTGCTCTTTCTGGCCCATTCTTTTTTTAAAAAAATTTTCTTTCTTTTTCTTTTTCTCTCTCTCCTATTCTTTCTCTTTGTCTCTCTCTGTCTCTGTCTCTCTGTCTCTCTCATTTAGTACTCTGGAGAATCAGAAGGAACAAGAATACAGAGAAAAATCTAAATCTTAGCAGAAGATAATACATATCTATTTTTTTAAATAAATTTTAAATGAAAGGAAATTAAATTTTACTTCATAAAAACATCATTTAGAATAAGATATCTAAAGGGATATTTTCTTATATCATCCCAATAACTTGTCATTTAAATTTGTCTTTCTCTTTCATACCTTGTCCTCTAAAAGATTTTACTCTCTAAAATATCTAGAATTATTATATAATTTCTTACAGCATTTTTATTTTGGATTTAGAAATCCAATGCATAAGGTCAATTCAAATAAAACACCATTTCCAAAAAAAGCATTTTGTAGGAACTGGAGAAACAGAGTTATCCCATGGTTAAATACATATGTTAAGCAAGAGTATCATTCTTTTAACCACTAAGTTACAGAGCCATGGAAAGCATGTCAATCCCTCCATCATGAAAATGTTAATTCCAGCATTAGCTACTGAATTAAGCTTCTCGAGAACATTAGAGAAAATATGATTGCTTTAATCTGAAACATTTGGAAGCACTTAGGTATAGTAAAGCAAAAAGCCTATTGAAATAACCTCATATATGAAATTTGACCCACTAAACATCCAGGACAAATAGGGAAAGGCTCTTCAACTCTGTGCACATGCCTCTGGGTAATAAAACTCTCTTTTTTCCTTATTAAATATTTAATTGTTTCCTCCATTTTCCCTGCATAAAATATCTTTAAAGATCTCAAATAAATTCCTATAATGTTAGACTTTTGAGATTGTTGTTGCATTCACTTTAAGGAGATCAGAAATCATCACAATAAAAAGGTAAAGATATTGGAAAGAAACCACTGTGAAGTGAAAAAAATAATGATTTGTAGGCAAATAATAAGAAGTAATAACTTGGTAATTTAGTGAATTTGAACAATGTAATGTAATAGTGAGTTCTGTGAGAGCTGGGGCTGCCTTACATTCCTTTGCATTATGTCAGGTTTATAGTAGGTGCTTAATGAATGCGTATTGGCTATCTAAAAACTGATCCCTGGCTAGAGTCTTTAGGCTGAAGTAGGAATTATTATATTATTTTCTCTGGTTCGTTTTCAGACTTTCCGTGATACATTTAAATCTGGAAAGGACCTAGTGTGGTCTAACTTCCTAATTTACAAATGAGAAAACTGAAGTCTTGAAGTTAAGTGACTTGTCCAAGGTCACCACAAAAGTAACTTTCTGAGCATAGATTCCAACCCCAGGCCTCTGACTGCAAATGCTATGTTTTCTCCATCCCACTATGCTATATCTCTTTTCATCAGAACTAATGATGGTGATATTTCTGATGTGTGTCATCATTTGCTATTAGTGCCCATAAGGAAATTAAAATGTATTTGCATGTCCATAGATATATTTGACAGTTAAAAACTGTACAAACCTAGACCTTTTAAGTTCTTTTGTATAAATAATGTCACTAATAGTCAAAACATAGTTTACCAAAAGCACAAGAATGAATAAACTTCAGTCTAGATTTATAAATGTAACTCCAGTTTATGAATTTGAAACTTGCTCTTCTCTAATACTTAGGTTTTAGCATAATACATGTTGTGTTTACATTTTGATCTGGATGAAGGATTTCATCCATGTAGGTGAGCTCCCAGTGTAGAAACTCCTTCCCTCCAATGCAGGTCAATCATGAAGGAAATTTAAACTTTTAGAGAGTTGAGAGAAAAAAGGGTGACTGAACAGTTAAGTGACTTTGCTGGCATGTCAGAGCTAAAGGATCTCAGAGACAGGGCTCTAACACAGGTAGGTCTGCATTTGAAGCCAGCCATATTACCTCTGATCCATATGTATGTCTATGAACACAGCCAAAAAATATAAATAGATCGTTCATATTAAGCTTGTATAAGGAACATTGGAAAGGGGCCCAAGAGGCCTATATTTTAACTAATTCTCCAGCAATGTATGATAATAGACAAGTCAGAACCTCTTAATACATTAGTTTTGGGGGCATTCTTTGTACAATGGAGGAGTTGGATTAGATGCTCTCTAAAATCCCTTCTACCTGACATTATTTAATCCTGTCAAATCCATGCCTTGGACACGATTTTCCAATGAGTCTTTTCCTGAAATTCTTTCTCCACGTCTATAAAATGAGGGGGTGTGACTGTAGGCTCTATTTCTGGGATCATGGACAGTTTTGACAGTCTATGATTATATGAGTAGAGGATCTTTTTATTAAATTCATGACACAAATTCTTGGAATAAAGGATATGCAGATAATATTTTGGCCATCATTATCATTATTATTATTTTTGAGTGACAATACTGAGAAAGAATGATAATAATAGTTCACTTATATATATAGCTTCAAATTTTGCATTGATTTCATATACATTAAATCATATGATGACCACACACACATACACACACACACAAAACCAATAGTTTAGGTGTT
The DNA here is from genome assembly GCF_016432865.1 of Antechinus flavipes. Classification (NCBI taxonomy): domain Eukaryota; kingdom Metazoa; phylum Chordata; class Mammalia; order Dasyuromorphia; family Dasyuridae; genus Antechinus; species Antechinus flavipes. Next base: position 106,677,774 of record NC_067398.1, read on the forward strand.
ATTATTATTCCCATTTTACAGATAAGGACATTGAAATATAGAAATGTTATGTGCCTTGCCCAAATTTCATAGGCACATCTGAGGTGGGATTCAAATCCATTTTATTCTGAGCATAAGTCTAGAGCACTATTGATACTCTAAACTATGTTCTGCCCACACCAGCATCATTTAAGTGAATTTTGCTATAACAAGAATTATAAAATCATAATATTTTAGAAGAGTAAAGCTGGAAGAGATCTTAGAAACCATCTTACTGTCTGAGGACCCATGCAGGGAAATTATCTACCCATTGTCACATAGTTAGGAAGAAGCCTACCAGGATCTTGAATCTAAATCCAGGGATCAACCCCCCTTATCATGATGCTTCTCTAATTACAAGTTGATGTCCTGTGGTTTAGCCTTAACTTCATACTACAGGGGGAATAGCTGTTTAAATTATCCCACTATAAATATTGTAAAAGTGTCCCTAATAGATAACAAAATCCTCATTTTGTCTTTCCTACCTGTTGTTCTTAAACTGTGAATATTCTAAAGGATATTTTTTTTTTTTTTTTTTTTTTACTGCTTCAGTGAAAACCAGACATATTTAATCATCACGGAAACCTTACTCGTTTAGATTTCCATTTTTCTAAAAAAAAAAAAAAATTCCTGTTTTACTTCAACTACTATGAAAGGAGATCAGCTCCTGTCTCATTTTGAAATACACGTTAGGAAGCAGCTTTAGCTCTCGGTTACCAAATAATTCATATGCAGGCTGCAGACATTAAATTTTGAAAAAGGAGCAGCAGAGAGCTTTAAAGCCAAATTTTCTTTCATTAAATAAGTGGATATGACAGGGTTATGTAATGTTTTGGAGGGATGAAGTGGTGCACATCACTAACCTTTTAGATCCAAGAAGGTTTATGCTTTTCATTTGCAACTAGATGGAAGATTAACACAGGATTATCTGCAAACCTCTCTTCTAATTCAGGTAGATTAAGTCCAGCCAGATTCCACATATGTGTCTATGGACCTATTCACATATGCTCCCAACACACAAATCCAAGGAAGGAATTTTCTTCTCTGCATTTGTGAGTGTGTGTGTGTGTGTGTGTGTGTGTGTGTGTGTGTGAGAGAGAGAGAGAGAGAGAGAGAGAGAGAGAGAGAGAGAGAGAGAGGAGAGAGGAGGCGGGGAGGGGGGAGAGAGGGAGGGGAAGGCAGAGAGGGGAAGATCTCCAAGATTCCAAGATTTCAAGGTAGTCCCATTTTATGATGGAATGCCCAAGAAAATGACATTCTAATCTCAAGGCATTCTTAACCTTGGTGCTAGGAATAATTGCAATGATCTCTCAATCTTCTTTAGTATGAATTGTGTATTGTGCCTCTTTTGGATTAGAAGAATGACTGAAGTGTACCTGAATCTGGCTGGAGGCCTTGTCTATCTGTGCCTGTGTTCTAAGGAAAGCAGGGGGTGAGACCAATCAGCTGTCAGCCTCAGCTTCTGTTTATCCTTTAAACAATCGCTGTGCGCCAGGGCCCATAATTACCGGGTGGTTTTAGTTCTAAAATAAGTGTCCTAATAATTTGTCATGAAACCAACTTAAATTGTTCTGATATTGCCTGCAACAGCTTAAATTGGAGAAAGCCACAGCAAGAAATGTTTCAGTTTATTTCTACTTGCCGGCTAAGCATATTGGTAAACAGTGTAATTAAAAGCTCATTTGCAAGTTTTTCACAGAGGTTCTTTCGATGTGGGTAAACCCTCTAAAATCCTTTGTTTTCCCACTTGATAATATGAGTTGTAAATTAGGAAAAGGAAAAAAAATAAGGTCCTTGGCAAATGGCAGCCTTCTCTGTCTATGCTGCTTTGGAATGCCTGCCATGTTCCTAGGGCTCAGATAATGTGTTTCTCTAGAAACATGCATAATCGGCAACGAAATGAGCTGGGACCAGGGTCTGCACAGCCCAGGGATACAAATTAAGCACTTGATATTTTAAAATTAGACCAACTGAACAGTGTTGTTCACGTATTCCAGGCGTACTGCCTGACTTACTTATAGAGGTTCAAGTGTCAGTTTATTTCACTTATCAAGAGAGGCGGAATGAATGCTTATCTGGATAATCTGATGCTGTTCAGAAACTGGAACAGAAGGACCGGCCAGAGCTTAAATCATTTCAGGAGGAAGTGGATAAGAGTGTCTTTCTGCTGACGGTTATCTAAATTTGTAGCTTGTACATGCGGGTATATTCATGCATGTACTTTCATGAGTGTTTTCCTCAGCACAGCACAAAAAAAAAGTGCTAAGTTTTTGGTTTTTTTTTTTTTTCCTTTGGATTTAATGTGCCTTCATGGAATTAGTAATATGAGTTATTTACTGGAGAGAATTTTTAAAAATTAAAAATGCAAATGAAAATCATATTATTGGATTATGTTTTCTCTCTAGGGGCCAATTTATTAAAGTTCCCTTTAGAGTTCATTTCCATCTACAAACTCAAGAATATTGTAGTAGTCTCTGTTCCTAAGTTGGATACCAATGTCAACTTGAGTTCTCTCTTTGTTGTACATGACAGTTCATGCCCCCTGGATGCTCATCTATTATTTCATTGTAGTTACTTATTTGAATATGATTTCACAGCCTAACATGAGATCTGTTATCATGCATTTGATATTTTATGCCCCAAATAGAACAGAGAGGAGAACATTCATTTGGGAGGATGGCAATCCAGTGTTTGAGATGCTGAATTTGGCAATAAGTCCCTACAATTTAAAGCTTAAAGGACCATGTTGAGAATTTTTCCATTTCTATCTCTTCTATAGAGTAGAAAATACTCTGTGAATTTCTAGTGATGACTGTCAGAGTTATTCAATAAAATAAGGAAGCAAACTTGTAAATATATATACACACACACATACACACAACACACACATATATATGTATGTATATACATTTTAGTTTTCTACATAAAGTTAAGGGACCTGATAGCTGCACACGTTTGAGTCAGAATCTCAGTAAATATTCCAAGTCATTTCTTAATACATTTTTGATTTTGAGATTTGAGGAAAAAGCAAATGCTTTTCTTTTAAGAACATGCATACTGAATGAAACACATCCAAAATGCCATTAAAGATGCTTGTGGTTTTTAATATATACATACATATATTTTTATATATAATAAATATGTACATATGACATATATAAACATATATACATAATATGTACATGTATGCATCTATTCTTTTAATTTATGAAATGTGCATGCTAGATGGGTCTCAGTAGGCTGGATACTTTAAACATCTATCTTTGTTTTTAAACACAAATGTTGTCCTGATGATGCTACATGGCTGTGAATCTTGGAATGTTACCATCTTCAAAGAACCAAAGTAGTGAATGTCCCACAAGGCAATGGAGGAACACATGGTGGGCACAAATAGGCTGAAGCAAATCTCCTGTTTTAGTTTACAAGATGCTGAAACAAGCTCAGTATATTTTCAATGTTTCCTTGCAAGAATTGGTTTAAAGAATTTCATCCAGGAAATTGGGGCTGGTTGTGTCATTTGAAAGGGAGATAAGAGATGTGTGGGCAGTCCACATCTTGTACTGGTACTCACATGTTAAATAGTCTGAATGAGATAGTACATTGGACATGAACTGTCCAAGGCACAAAAATTAGGGGAGAATTGTAATTTGTACTAGTAGGTACTGACATAATAGAACCTTTGAAGAATTCATAGCTTACATATTCATATCACTTTGCATCTTACAAAAGACACTTCACAATTACCCCATGAGATATAGTTAGTTAACAGGTATTTTTAACCCTATTTTACTGAGGAAGAAATATGTGCAAGTGACATGACAAGTACAGCAAAGCAAAACCAGACATATACTTTGGGGCAAGGCCCTCTGATTCCAGTTCATTGTGAATCTGTTTTCTAATTGATTATTTTTATAAAATGTTTTGTAATTTCCAAAGTTTAGCATAAGTCTAGCATAATGGAAAGATCCTAAATTTCTGGTCAAGTATTTCAAGCACTTTCCTTTTTTTTTCCTCAATAGTATTTTATTTTTCCAAATACATGTAAAAATAGTTTCAAACTTCATTTTATAAGACTTTGTCTTCCAAATTTTTCTCCTTCCTTTCTTCCTCCTCCCCCTCCCCAAGACAGCAAGCAATTTGATAGAGGTTAAATACGTGCTATCCTTTTAAACATATTTCACTTTGTCATGTTGTACAAGAAAAATCAGACCCAAAAAAATGAGAAAGAAAAACAAAAACAAATAAGCAAAAAGGTCAAAATGCTATTCTTCAATTCACATTGTCTCTATAATTCTCTTGTTGATCGTCATTGGTATTTTCCCTCTTAAGTCTAATGGAATTGCCTTAAATCATTGCATTATTGAGAAGAGCCAACTCCATCACAGTTGATCATTACATAATCTTGTTTCTGTATACAGTACTCTCCTGGTTCTGTTCATTTCATTCAGCATCAATTCATAAATTTCCAGGCTTTTCTGAAATCACCTCCCTCATTATTTCTTGCCCTTAAAGAATTTATATTTTAATATTGGAAGACAATACAAAAATAAAAACTAAAAAATGAGTGGAGAGCAGGTGACTTACCTGTTTTAGGGGCCTGGAATCAAACAAAGATACATGGCCATGGCTGGAAAATGAAAAATGGAGCCACCTGGAAAAGTCAGATTCTAATTCTTTCTAAAGGAAGTCTTGGTGAGGAGGGTCATACTCTATCCTCCAATCCTCTAGTTAGAGAGGAAATTAAAAACATGTTGAGCATCAAAATCTGAGCCAGTAAGCATGATGATGAGATTTAAGGTTATCTGCTTCTTCCAGATGGGGTGTCATGGCATCACTTCCCTGATGTCATGGTCCTTTTTGAGAATGAAGGACAAACAACAACGTTTTCTGTAGAGTCCAACTAAACAAAACTACTGATAGAAAGTAGAAAGTAAGCATGTCAATTTTATGTCAAGTATCATAACTTTACATTGAAATAACATTTTTACCCTACTTTTTTTTTGTTTTCTTTGCCTTGTAGATAAAAATAAATATGCATTGTGATGCAACTTATTCTCTGAAGTATTTTTAAATTCAAGTTTTCTAGCATTAACTACTACTAAACTGAACTATAAAATAATTAACAGTAGCAAAGCTGACCTTGAAAATGAGAATTATGTATATTGAAAATGTTTGAACAATGAAATTTTGATCCAGAATTCATGAATAAGTTGTTCTTCAGCCCTAGAATCTGTTCCTATCTCTCAGTATTTCTAGTTTTCTTAATGCTTAAGAAAAGGAAATAGACGGAGATGCGTATTTATTAAGCACAGTGAGATAGACATGGCTAAGTTCTTTATTTAATCCTCATAGTTTTTATTTATTTAAGTTCATTATTTAATCCTCATAATGATCTTGGGAGGTAGGTACAATTATGATCCACATTTTACAGTGGAGGAAACAGAAGCATCCATAGGTTAAAGTGACTTGTCCAGAATCATCCAAGTAGCAAGTGAGGCTAGATTCTACCTCAGGTTTTCCTTACTACAGTCCCAGTACTTTCTCAACTGCTCACCTATCTCCTTTTCTTATATTAGATATTAGTGCTCCACCCTTCTCTTTCTCAAAATATATTGTACACCCTTTAATCAACTAGGTATTAATTATCTTCTTTGTATCAAGTTCTAAGTACTGAAGATAAAAATAAAAAAGCTCCTGTATCCTGAGTTTAGAACATATTCAGATAAATAAATAGTACAGTATATAGAAAAAGTAAATACAAAGTATGTGATAGAGATAGAGAGAGGGTAATATTAGGTTTATTGAGAATGAGCTCTTAAAGAAAATAGTACAAGGACTTAGAAGAACCTAAAAAGAAAGATAGATATTGTATTTCTCAAGTTCTGGAGAAGAATCTTAAGGGCAAAGACTTTCATGTTGTCTTCTGTATCCTTGGTGTCTTGCCTATAGTAAGTACTTAATAAATGAGATTTGAATTGAATCATATGAACTTTTCTCAAAATTATTCAGCTGAAAATGTTCCTCTCTTTCATTGTACATCCCAAAAGCACTACTCATTGTTGTGCTAAGGTAATGAGCTTTAAAGAGTGGTCTTACCATGATGCCTGCAGATTTCTTGCCAGCTTGGTTGTCACAACATCCATTTCTATAGAAACATTTGATGAATCTAAATAATCTGTGGGATTTTTTATCTAAAATAATTTACATATGATAAAATCCACCATATGCTCCATCTAGCAGCAGCAACATTTTTGTCTGTCTCATGACACAGTGAACACATACATTTTTGTTATCACTATAAGTAAATTGTGTAACTACTTTCTCTTCCAAAGGTTTTGTAGCCTAAATACAAATATGGGTTGTGGTTTACTGAAAAGATTTCTGTGTTTGGAATCAGTAGACCTGAGTTTGAATCCTCCGTTTGCCTTATATTGCTTCTGTGACCTACCTCCCCTTTGGTCCTCAGCTTTCTATCTATTGGGTTGAGTGAAGTTTTAAACTAAGTAATCCCTAAGGTTACTGCCATCTATAGATCCATTATTATAATTATGTTATATACAAAATTTCTGAAAAGCTGGTAATGTTACTGTCTTTTCCAATTCTGATAATACCTTTGCAGTTGCTGTAATTCAGGTTATGTTCAAACAAGGAGAAAAAAAAAAGGATATTTCTTTAATTATATAAATACTATTAAGCTTATTCAACCTAGAAAATGCTTCCCACTACCCTACAGTTATCTCAAATATACTTGTCCTGTTCATCGTTATTAATATTTTGTGTTTTTATTAAGCAGTATGAGTATTAGTATTTTAAAAGTCACTTTGGAAAGGTGTTTCTTTGTTTTTTTTTAACTATCCTCCCCCATTAAACTTACTTTCTTGTCCTTTTTGAAATAAGAAACCAATTAACTTTTCTGCATGATCCAATTTGCAGGTACATGGTAAGCACAGGTTAGAATTAAGGAAAAATGATTACTTATAATGATGATCAGCGTAACTGATGTGATAAATTATGATTAATGAGTAAATTAGCAGCAAAGGATGTAAATGAGTCAGCTTTGAAAGCCAGATCTACCAAAAGGATGTTGAAGGATCTGTAAGACTGCTTTTTGTCAAATACTGTGGCTGTGTTTAATGGCCTTTTGAGTATATTACCATTTAGAGGAAATATAAAATAGCCAATAAATCTTATGTCATTTGGCTGCATCTCTACTCTATGAGAGTGGGAAATTGTATGTAATACGTGGCTATTCATCTGTTTCTGCATAAGGACTTTCATCACTCTATTGAATGTAAACTGGTGCATAGTCTGTGTATTTTGAATGTATAAATAGCTAGCAAGAAAACCCCAGGGCTTGAAGTGAAAACTGAAGAGTGAATGACTAAATAGCACTCCTAGTTACATATTTTCATTAAGAATGCATGAGTCTGCCATAAGGAATAGGAAGAGCAAATTCATAGATTGTATCTAAGGCTGAATTTGAACCATTTAAGTTCCCTTGCTGAAATTTCACATCTGTAAACACAGAATCTGTGACTATCATAGATCCCAGTTAGATGGTGATTTCTATCAATAGCTTAAAAAAAAATTATAGTCTGGTGGATTATTAGATGTCCCATTCCTTATCCTCAATTTGTGTCTCTTCTCTCTCTCTCTCTCTCTCTCTCTCTCTCTCTCTCTCTCTCGTTTTCTGTAACCCTGGATTATTAGAAATGTGCCACTGGAAAGGAAATTTTAGTAAACCCAGATAGCAAGCAGGAAAGGCTTCTTGTATGAATATCTTTATGTAATTTGTTTGTGTTGTCCAAAGAGTAGCCCAAATTCAAAAATATATTCATAAGTTCAGAGAGATGCTTAGCACTCAAGAGAACTATTTGATAATGGATTTTTGTTTTTGTTTTTGTTTTAAGTCATAGCACCTAATGAAACAAGGCATAAATTCACCTCATATCAGCAAATATTTTTTAAGTGTTTACTATATGCCAAGCAGCGTACTAAACACTCAGCATTTGAAGAAAGGCCAAGATGGTCCCTATGCTCATGGAGCTCACATTTCATTTGAGAGAACTATACACATACAATTATGTAATGCAAAATGTATACAATATAAATGGAAAGTATCTGAATCCAGAAAAAGAACTAAAAAGACTGAGTATAAATCAACACATGCTATGTTCATTTTTCTTTCTGTTTCTTTTGTCTCTCCCATGGTTTTTCACTTTTGCTCTGATTTTTTTTCTCCCAATATGATTCATAAAATAATGTGTATTAATTTTTTTAAAATTAAATGGAAAATAATCTCAGAAGAAAGGTAGCAACATTAAGGATGATGGGAGAAAGGAAAAGCATCTTGCAGAAAGTATCCTTAGAGACTATGTAATTTTTTCTTTTATCAGTGAGGATACTGAGGAATAGAAGGGCATAGTTACTTGTCTAGGGTTTCCCTCAAATAACTTGAAGTCACTCTTAATTCTTAATCTGATGCCAAATCCTGATATGAGACAAAGTTTTTGCTTTATTGCTCTTCACTCTTCAGCATCAGGACTAGGACAAACTAATGTATTGTAGCATGGGTCATCCTATAATCCTCATGTGGTCAGTGGATAAGATCTTTATTATAGGATTTGCTTATCAAGCTATTAAACATACTGGAGAGTTTAGTAGAGGAGAGAACTCACATTTCCAATAGTATTATCTCACTTAAAATATGCTAAGAAATATGTACATGAGTTCTATACTAAACTCGTGGAAATTTAAATCTACTGCTTTTCAAATAGATGAATGATAACAGATTGGTGGTCTGTTGTCACAAAAGATTGTAAAGGGTTGGGTGGAGCCCCTGAAGAAGATTTAAGGGAGGCCATTCACAGGAATTAGACAAATGAAAAGATATGAGTCTCAGTTAACACCACTGAAAGAAGTAACCCACCTGTTAAGGTCATACACCCATCCATTCAAACATTGAAATGAGATAAGAGTTGCAAGGTGTTGGTTAGAAGGGAAACAGACTGGTTGAGAGATTGTTGAAAGACAAGTTTGGAGGCTATTGACAGTTGTCTAAGTTACATGTAAGGTGATTCCAGGACCAAACAACTGTCCCTGCTGTAGGGATTGTTCAAGAATTTTCACTTTGGAGAGGTAGCCTATATATATGCATAAGAGCAGAATGCCTACAGTAAACGTTGTATTGGAAAGAACAACTGGACTGACTAGGAGTCTTAATTACCAGTTACTAGCTGTGTAACCTTATGTTAACCTTTCTTATCTAAAAAATCAGAATAAATAATACTGGCCCTACCTACTTCACAAATGGCTGTGAAGACAGTACTTTATAAAGTATAAATCACTGTATAAGCATGTGATACGCTATGAGTGTCCATTACAGTATTTAATAATGCTTCTAGGAGAAAATGCTGACTTCTAAGTGAACATTTGGCATACAGCCTTATCATAAATTCAGAGATATTTGTATATTCTCATGAGTATTAAAAATCCTAAAAGTGTCAATAACAGGGCACATAGTAGGCACATAATTAATGTTTTTTTTTTTACCTTAGTTGAATAGGTGCAGATGTTCTTGTTCTCTCTCTCTCTCTCTTTCTCTCTCTCTTGCTTTTTTCGCTTCTCTCGCTTCTTTTGCTTCTCTCTCTCTCTCATTCTCTCACTTTTATCCCTCTCCATGGTACTATGATTAAACCTTTCTCTTTGCAAATTTAAATTATTTTCTTATGACAAATATCCCCTTTAAAAACAAATTGCACTATTTAAAGAAATGTTAATCAGCTAAAAGAAACAAAGCCAATTAGTTACAGACTGTTAGTTTTGTTCCCCACGCTCCATATTTCCTGATGTCCACAGATGCATCTTATTCATTAGAATTACATTAGACAAATGAAATGCTTGTTCTTTCTTTTCATCTTTTCATCCTATGATCTTTGGTATGATTTAATTTTAAGACATACCAGTGGCAGGGATGTTTAAGAGAAGATAGCACTTCAAAATGCTCCTGATAATATGCCACACCTCTTTTTCCATGGTTGAATGGTATTTATAGAATTTAAAATCCTTACACATTGATCTCTAGGCTTGTTTAATGAAGTGCATGGTCTAGGTGTTTTGTTTGTATGTGTGTGTGTGTGTTTAAGCTCAACTCAGCAGTTTGGCAAGGAAGGTTGTAAATACTTTGCTGATCCTGAATCGACTCTGCCCTAACATTAGTAAGAACTATGGCATTCCAATAATTGTATTTACCATTAGAGAGCCTGAACTGAGGTCTAGTTTGACACCTCTCTTGTCCCCCCCAAAATCAGCTTCAAATGATATGGATATCTCATGGGATGCTTTAATGAAAATCCTTTAAACAGCGCATGTTTTCTACAAAAGTTATGGGTAGGATAACTTGCTCCAATGGCAGTCGGTCACATTTTGGAACTGCTTTAAGCTTTATGAAGTCCTTTCTTCACAGCTATGCTCTGAGGTGATTATCCACTGGTTCTTTACTAGATACATGCAGAGAATGTGGAGTCCTTGAAAACAGACAGCTTCATGTGACCCAGGAGTTCTGGAATTACAGCCATGCTTCTTCCCTGACTCATATGCATGTTTAGTCTCTCATCTTTCCATTTAGAAAATAGACTTTCAGGGCTTGAGAGTAATTTGACCTCTTCAGCGCTCTGCATTAGTTCAATAAAATATCATACTACTCACTTGTCAGACCTGCCTTGAGAATAGATACATTTTGCAAAGCTTAGAGTTGGTAGCTACAGGCTGATAACAAAGACAGTTAACTGTACTATATGAGAACAGAAGGGCACCTATTGGACTCCTGGGGTCTGAGAAGTTGGAGCTCTTTCATTTTCTGCCCTTCATGACCTCTCTTCTCATATCATACTAGGCTGTCCACTGATCATTTCATCATTTTGGTCAAGACTGAGGGTTTTGAGCATTTAGCCCTGAAATTAATGTCTGATTCCCAAATAGATTTCTTTAATGTTTATTGTTTCTCCGATTCTTGCCCTTTCTTTCCATCTCTAGGCTATTTCTGTTTCTCTTTTCCATAGTATTTCACAGAACATTTAGATCCAAAATATAGATAGCTTTTCATTTTCCACATTGAGATTATAAAGGAAATCATATATTGTATTTTTTGCCATCCTTTCCCTGATTTTACTCCAGCCTTTCCCAGTGCCTAAAGTGGTAGATGGTAGATGGTGTGGTCAAGGTTGAGGCACTTTATGCTTAACAAATCTGGAATTTTTAACTCTTTTTCAAAGAGAAAAGACATCATATATTGTTATTTATTCTGGTGGGTAAGAATAAGGAGGGAACTCTTTTTTTGGAACTTTCTTAATTTTGGTTTTGTTTGGGGGTTTTTGCAAGGTATTTGGGGTTAAGTTACTTACCCAAATTACTCTGGGCATTCTGACTCTGCAATTGAACTCAGGTCCTCCTGATTCCGGGGCTGGTACTCTATCCATTTTGCCACCTAAGTGCCCTTACTTTTCTTTAAGACTTCTGATACAGTTCAGAGTGCTGGTCTTGTAGTCAAGAAGTTCTGGGTTCATAACTTTCTTTTCACAATGATTAGCTGTGTAACTTAGTCTTTCTAAGTATCTACCTCATTGAGGTTATTATGAAGTTCATATGAGAAAATAAAGGTAAAACACTTCATAAAAATAGAGTATACTAGACAGCTATTATTTTCATTTACTTTTTAACTGATTTTTGTTTTATTTATTTCTTTGTTTGTTTGTAAAAAGCAATTGGGGTTGAGTGACTTGCCAAGGGTCACACCACACAGTTAGTAAATATTAAATGTCTGAGTCTAGATTTGAGCTCTGGTCCTCCAGACTTCAAGTCCAGTACTCTATCCACTGTGCTATCTAACTACCTCTTAGTTTTTATTTTTAGCAAATGTTTAGTAAGTAGTTGGTTTGGATCTTTTTTCTTTGTATTAATTTGATATCTTCGGTATTCCACAAGTTATTTCCTAATTATCTTTACACTTAGGACATAAAAAAATCTAACAAAAGCAAATATCTTAATGGATCATTTATTTTTTTTTCTGCCTAGCCATTAAATATATGAATGTGCGAGGGATGTGTCATTGATCCTCTTCAAAAATGAAGGACAAACAACAATTAATTTCCTGACTTCTCTTCGTTTTTGATGTTTCTTATAAGTGTAGTGGAAAAAATCAGCCAGCATAGAACCCACAAAGGGGAATGCTGGTATGCTGGTATAAAATTTTGGAGAAAGGTCAGGACTATAAATATAGATTTGAGAGAAAATCATGTAAGTTCGTTGATTGAAGCAGTGAGAATGACTGAGATCACCAGGTTAGAGAGTGTTCTGTGAGAAGATAATAGGTCCAAGGACCAAGCTTTAGAGGAGACCAACATTTAAAAGAAAAAATTAGGAAGAGAAACCATCAAAAGTGGCATAAAAGGAGCAATTAGACTAATGGGAGGGAAAACAATAGCAATGGCTTTCCTTGGAAGCACTGGAAGGAAAAAGTTTTAAAGGTGATGGTGGTCACTTCATATAGAAAAGTTAAAATAGTTGTGGGTAGAGGAAAACCCAGATTTTCTGACTAAAAGATTATTAGTTATTGTCAAAGGAGCAATCCAGCAAAGTACTAGGAAGAAAAACCAAATAGCAACAAGTTTAAGAAAGAATGAGGAGTAGAGAAGTAGAAGTACATTAATGTTCTGGCTTCTCTATCATTTTACTCTTTGGAGAAAATTTAGTGGGAGAGTTCAACTCAAGTTGGGGTCTTGAAAAGCGATTAAAAATTAGAATGGCTTGTCTCTAAATCTTGGCTACACCATCCACCCATCTGTCATTAAGGCATTGGGAAAGGCAGGAGGAGAAAACAAGAAAAGCTATCTAAGGATGGCAAAAATAGTGGCTATAAGAAATGAAGTTTCGTATATATAATATATACATATTTTGTTTTTAAAGAGGACTCTCTAGGAATTTTAAATACATGATTATACTTTAGATTTGGGCATTGACAAGTAAATATTAGTCACCAATTTTCAGTGAATGCAAAAGTGAAATAAAGGCCAGAAAAATATATGACATTATTTTGCCACAGAATTTTTAGAAATTAGGCATCTGTATACAAAATTTCTCATGCTTATCCCTTCTTCTTATTGCCTTTTGTCCCTTAAGCTGCATTATTATCTAGAAATCTTAGGAGGGGAACCAAAGGCAAACTTATTTGAATTGGTCTTGAAAAGGAATCAGTTTAATTGAGGGCCACTTTCTTTTCTTAAGTTTCTGTCCTTTGCTAAGGAGGTCTGAGTTTTTTCCCTTCTCAACAGCACAGAGATCTTTAATTGATTAATGTTGATAATAAAAAAGTCAATACATCTGATCCTTATAACAACTCTGTGAGATAAGTGTCCTTATTGTGCTTATTTTATGTATGAGGAGACTTACGCAAATGGATATTAGTGACTTTGCCTAGAAAACACATAGATAACTAAATATCTGAAGTTGAATCTGAATTCAGATCATCCAAGATGCCAAATTCAACATTCTATCCACTGTGCTACTAAGATGTCTGTAAAGCATTGCAGGGATAGTTTGGGAGTTCTCAATGTAATAAACTAACAAGGATTTATTAAGATGTCATGCCAGGGTAACTCTTTTTTAAAACATATTTCCTAAACTGTTAAGTCAGAGGAATCTCTTTTTTTTTTTTGACATAGTATACTTTAATTTTAGGAAGACTCTTAATGAACTATCTTATAGTATCATTGTGGACAAGAGAGAAAAATAAAAACTAAATGATAACAGTGGATTTTGAACTAGTTAAACACATGGCTCAAAACATATTAATTAAATCTTTGGTGTCAAACTGAACAGAGGTTTCTGGTGGAATATGCAGGACTCTTTTCTTCATTGTTTTCTGATCAATTTTGTCATCACTAGCTTGGGCAAAAGTATAGATAGCATGCTAATCAGTTTTGGAAATAACAGGAACCTGAGACAGATGTTTAATATGTTGTTTAAATGATTAAATATCTTCAAAGATTTTTGTATGTTAAAATAGTTGACTGGAGTTAATAAGGCATAATTTAATAATGATCAATGCAATGTCCTTCAGTTGGGTGGAAAAAAAATTCAACTTCATGTGCACTCAGTATGAATCAACCATATAACATTATTCAAAACAACCATGACTTATTTGCATTTATAGAGATATAGTATCCAGAATAAAGCAGGTATCTTAATCAGTCATGAGCAGAATGTCATGTTAGGTCTCTGTACCATGCGTTATTAAAATCTGTGCAAAGTACATCTCCAAAGGAGGGGAACCAAAGGCAAACTTATTCGAATTCATCCTAACTGCAATCAATAAAATATATATATGTATATATATATAATTAATTTGATGTTTTTAACCTAGAGGAGACAGAAAAAAGATGATTGGTCTTATCATCTATTTGAAGATCTGTAATGTGAAAGTATCATATTTGTTCTATTTGGTTCCAAAAGATAGTACCAGAACCAATAATGAGAAGGGGGAAAAAATCCAACTTTCAGACATTCAGAGTTATCTAAAAGTAGAATGGTAGCTTTGGTAAATCATGGATTTCTCATCATCTAGGTGATTAAGAAAGAGATAAATTGACATCTGTCAAGTTTATGGTAGACAGGAATTATACTTTAGATATAGGTGGGCTTAAATAGAACTGAGGTTCTATTCAAAATCCAAATTGTGTGATTGTGTTTTATTTTGTCTTTAACAGTGGATGCTCCTTCTAGGTCTCAAATTGATGATTTTATTTATGATTCCTGGAAAGTAGTGATGATCTTGAAATCACTCAGAATGATTATCAAGTCATTTTAAGATAGTTTTATTAGGAATCATAAAAATTATTAATCTTTCCTATCTTACTCTTATTCAATCATTGGTTTTGGCCATATACATAACAAAAATACTTAGAAAACTTTTTTTAAAAAATTAGATGCTAACAAAGACAATGGCTAAAAGAAGGGGAAAAAAAGCTAATCAGTCGAAATAAATGAAAACAATGGCAAAGTTTTACATGCATATATACATATGTATATATATATATAAAATATACATATGAATACATATATAACAGAGTGATGGCAAATCTTTAGAAACTTAAGAGGATTTTTAAATGTAAAAATACAATTTGATCTTTTGTTGGATCATTTTTTACACTTTTATATCTTTCCTTCTATTACAATATTTTTTAAAAACAACTAAACAAACTAA
Organism: Antechinus flavipes; assembly: GCF_016432865.1. Classification (NCBI taxonomy): domain Eukaryota; kingdom Metazoa; phylum Chordata; class Mammalia; order Dasyuromorphia; family Dasyuridae; genus Antechinus; species Antechinus flavipes. The sequence continues at coordinate 106,693,051 of NC_067398.1, forward strand.
AACTGCAATTATTATCATCCATAAACTTTAAGATTTACTGACCTTTTCTTCTTTAGTGATTGGAGATTATGTTTCAGGTAAGGGAGTTTGTCATATATAGGAAAAGGGCATTTCTGCTACAGACTTCTTTCTGTTTCTAGTCAGACCTCCTAATTTGGCACTGTAATTTCTTGCCTCCTTAAAAATTGTCTTGAATTTATCTGAAATGTCACTAATTTTAATAGCTCAGAAGTAGTAAGACTGCTTTCTGGCCATGCCCTGATAGCAGCATCAAAGCAAGGAGCTAGAATTTTATTCACTTTGATTGATGAGCTCATTTTGGTACAGAGGACAAATTGGATTTTTTTATAATGGTGATAAAAATTAATGTGTGATGTTGCTATTCGGATGTTATTGGATCTCTGCCTTAATACAGATTTCAGCAATAAAAGCACTAACAGATATCTTGACCTGAAAGTTACCCCCTTACTCTTTGTAAACTACCCTCAAAGGTAACTTACTGCTTCCCAATTTTGTAGACTTTGTACTTTGTCCTTTGAAGGTTTGGGTTGATTTTTTTTTTTTTTTTTGAGGAGAGTGGGTGAGAGTAATAGAGATGATTGTGTCTAGCTTCCATCTTATGGTTCTTTATGTTCTTGTTTCAGCACCTCCACGATTTACTCGAACTCCCGTTGACCAGACAGGGGTCTCTGGAGGAGTCGCTTCATTCATTTGCCAAGCAACAGGAGACCCAAGACCGAAAATTGTCTGGAACAAAAAGGGAAAAAAAGTCAGCAACCAGAGATTTGAGGTATTAGGTCCATTGTTCTGTTCCTCTGGGAAAAGGAAAGAAAAAAAAAGGTCTTTTAAAAATTGGATTTGGTTTCTGCTTGCTCATTTTCTCCAAATGAAACAAGCCAGAGGTACCAAAGACCAAAAGACCTATGGGGAAGTTGTCTTTAATTGTTTGACCGGTGTGTTGGAATGAGCAATATGTCTAAGAATGGTAATACTCTGATAAAAATTTAGAGTATTGCTAATCAATAGTTTGGATGAAATAATTCTATTAAACATAATCTGTATAATTATGATTAATTAAATCATTTAAAACCATAATCAAGAAAAAGAATATAGACCATGAATTAAGCTGAGCAATGATTCCTAACTCCCTCTACCTCATCATATTTAATACCAACTTTCCAATTTGTCTTGAGAAGTCATTACCACTCCCTCTCCCTTTTCCTTTGTTTCCAGTTGTTCTATAGATCAATGGTTTCCATTTTTTCCTCCAACCTACTTTATCTGAAATAAACATGTAATGTTTTTAGGTTTCTAAGAAAGATTTTCATGGCAACTCCAACAAAACATGTAAAGAGGTAGAATAATACTTAGTAGGGAAAAATCATAAATCTGCAAAAGTCTTTAAAAATCTCTAGAGGTAAGTAAGCAAGGATTTCATTTTCATTATTTAAGATTTTATCCATTCTTTTAGTGTTTATTTTTTTCCCTTCAGAATCATCCCACCTACAACTTCTCTGAGGTGGCTGTGGAATCAAGCTTGCAGTTTTGGCAAAGGTGCTAGTGTTCTCAGTCCATTTTAGAACCTAGTTGCCTTATTGTGTTAGGTACTACTGTGGGGAAGATACTTCTCTATGTGACTTCTAAAAAAATCCCTCCCATGAACTTGAGAGTATTTTCCAGTCACTAATTTTATGGATGGTTTGGAAATTATATATTGGAAGACTCTATGCGTGATTCTTGCCTTCTCAGCCTTATCTCGTATGACTTCCCTCTAGATATTCTATCCTTCAGGTAAACTAAAATGTTTTTTTCTACTGAGCATGTGGTTTACCTCACCTATCTACTGTACTTCTCCATTTTTGCTTACATTCTTCTTTTTACCTTGAAGGTTCTTCCTCCCCTCTTCACCCATTGAACTCCTGGTCTTCCTCCTTTTAAAATGTAAATTAAATTTATCTACTCAGTGAAGTTTTCCTGATGCCCTCTTAGATCTCACATACTATTTCATTTTGTGCCTTTTTGATAAATCTCTCTCAAATTTAGTTTATCATATTTATGTTGCATCACTTATTAAATTGCTAATTCCTTGAAGTTGAGAACCATGTCTTATGTTTTATCTCATCTAGCACTAAGCAAAGGACTATATGTATAGTGGACACTCAATAAATGTATAGTATTGACTTGATTTTATCTAGTTCCTATATGTCCTCATTAGACCTTTAAGATTGTCTGAGTCAAATTTTATTTCTTATCATAAACTATCATTTAGGGGCTATCTCCCCTTCTAGTAGCAATCTGCACTCAACAACACCTAGAGCTTATCATAGATACACACACACACATACACACACACGTATATGAATATATAGTTCTTTCCATGGATTACAATAGACTGAGATTACTTCCTGTACACAATTGGGAGACATTATGGCTTTGGACAAGTCATTTAAGATTTTTTGTGGATCTCAGTTTCTTCTTCTTTAAAATGAAGAGGATGATATTTAAGGTTCTCTCAATTCTAACATTCTAAAATCTCTAGCTTCTGGTCTGATCAATGATTCTAGAGATATACTCATTAAAAAATCTAAGATGACAGCTTAGTGAGTGCTCTTTCGTGGCCTATTTGACCTACTTTCTGGTTAGCTTTGATGACTCATCTTTTCAAATGAATGGTCTTTTTAAAAATCCTGTCTTTGTAGAGTTGTAGTAGAAAAATTATGTGTGTGTGTGTGTGTGTAAATACATATACATACATATATAGTAATACAAGCATATCTAAAGGAAAGAAATAAATCTAATGTTTGGAAAAAGTCATAAGTTAGAACTTGTTATTACCAAAAGAAAAAAATTCAAACAAGAAAATATTAATAACTACCAATCCATACCAGCCTTCTTTCTCATCTCTATAAAATTTATATGAGTTTAATCTATATACACACACATTGACAGTATCTTTAGTGAAGGTATAACAAGGCTTTTGCAAATAATGATCTATAATATAGTACTTTTACAGATAAATAAATTATGAAAACACCGAGAATACAAAATCCTACTATTTATATTATTTTATTATAAAAAAGCATTTGATTTAATAAAACCAAAACATTCCTTTAAAGTCTCTCCAGCAAAATATATGCATATTTCAGTGAAGTAACAGCCATTTATTGAATACTTGCTTAAGTGCCGTGTACTATTATAGGTGATTGGAATACAAATACAGAAGTAAAACCTTCCTTGTTCTCAATGATCTCATAGGCTATTAGATGTTAGAATCTTGCAAGATTCCTCGAAAGAAATAACAATGAGGACTACTTGGTTCACTGTCTCTCTGATTGTTAGTATCAAGTAAGGCATAAAACCAGAAGATATATTTATTTTTCATCATAATGGAAGATGGGTCGAAATGGAAGAAAGCTACTCTATAATAGTTCCCCAGATACCCCTGTTTGCCAATTACATTGCCCACAGCATTACAGAATCTACCTGATAAACTTCACAAGCTCTCAAACTTGATAAATTGCATAAACTCAGCCTAATCTACAGGATACTCAAGTAAATGAAGAATTGTCATTGTCTTGAGAATGATATGCAGTTGCATTGACAATCCATAGATCTGGTCTAACAACATGTAAAAGTAGGACAGAAACTGAAAATGAACAATTATCTGGGTTACCTTTGGGGAATTATGGTCATTAAAAAGAACCCCAAGCTTTTCCTTAAAACAAAAATTCATCTTTTTTTAACATCAATATTCTTCCAGTGAAGCTGTATGGTTATTGTTATAGAGCACTATCGTGTTTAAAAAATTAAATTTAAATTGCCAGTCTCTCAGAGGATCTTGAAAAAACACATTGTAGTTATAAGTAGGTTGAGACTGTTGAAGAATTATACTAGAAGTGTAAAAAAAGTCATCAAATATAAATGACAGCAAAAGGAGGTGGACTGATCATGTAGTATGAACATGAGATAAGTGTTTCACAGTCCATTTGCTCTGTTTGTATTGACACAGTGCAGAAAGACCTGGAAGAAGGCCTTGAGCAAACTGTATGGACAACTTCTGACCTCATTCTTTTCATGGAGGATTTCAGCAAAGTTAGAGACAAGAGTCATCCAAGACAAGGAGGCATTTGAGGAAGTACTCACATGGGATCACAGATCCTTTGAATTACTAAAGTAGTCTTAATAGACTCTTTTTGCCACCAGTAAAACAAGAGTAATCTTGTGACAGTCTTAACTGAAGAATTTCCATACTAGGAGAAATTTATGGTTAAAAATAGGTCTTTAACTGCACTTTTAAAATTAATTATTCCTACCTACTTCTACACAGAACCACACAGTTTCAATATAGATACTAATAGTTTACTTCTTACATAATGGGAAATGGAAATCTCTGTTCTGATATAAAAATAATAAATATTAAAATATCTTCACAGGATTTTCCAAATTACCTATATGACTGTGTTTCTAATGAAATGGAATTTCTTTTTAAATTATCTAAAAATGTTTTCTACTTTTTGTGAAGACATGAAAGGGATATTTTGTTTCTTGTGTACATCCCAGTGATTTTTGCATACATAATTGAATTTTATATATGTATAGGTGTATGTATACACATACATATAATATATATTCCTTTTAAAATATACTCTAACATTGCTTGATAATGAACTTGGCTTTATTGCAAGAACTTTTGTGACAAAAATTAAATGATAGCAATATGGCTATAAGAGTTGACTAACTCTCAAAGTGAAAGTGTAACTAACTTTCCCTCAGTGCATACTTCTATAATGAGAGTTACATAGACACCTCCAGAATAAATTAATTTTTAGAACTATCCTTGAATTACAATATAGAATATATGGTTGAGGAATAATAAGAATTAAGATTTCATATATATATATGTATATATATATATGTGTGTGTGTGTTTATATACATATATGTGCATATACACATACACACACATAAACAATATGTGATATTTCCTCCCCAGATATTCCATGCTGGATTTGTCACATTATTTAGTAGCAAAATCATCAAAGTCCAAATATATGAAAAGAATTATAAAAGTTTTTGTCTGTTCATAGTAAATTGATAAAAAATTAAAAATCTCATTACAAATGTTAAGCACTTAAAGCAATAGCTTGCTTTGTAAGATATAGATTGGTTCTGTTTCATATAAAAATGAAACCACATATTAAGATATTCCTTTCCACCCTAAAGGGCATAATAGAGTCACACTAAATGTAGTACTTAATTAACGTTAGAAGCAAATAGAGACATTTGAAGAAACTGTGAACCTTTGGGCATCTTCCAGAACATTAAGGAGGAAGTAAGATGAAGTGGGCTTGTATGAAAAATAGCACTGAGGCCTTCTTTGACAAAGTCCTTTGAGAAAAAATGTATATATAGTTATTATAGCTGGAGAAAGTCAAGAAATTGAGCTGATTTCACTCACTATAAATTTCTTGTGCATGAATAACCTCAGCTGGGCTCTCATTGCTGCTCAGCAGTTCTCCTGTTCTACTCTTACTGACTCTTTCTCTTTCTTCACAGCAGCTATTTCAAAATTTTTCTTTTTATCCAAACACCTAATCATAACTTTACTCCTTATAAGTAACCTCCCACTTCTCTATGAAAATTGATGTGATACCACATCTCAAAATTTCTTGACATCATCACTAATATTTTTCTGTCTCTTTCCTTATCTCAGAGGAAGACATGATCCTATAAATACTAAATTCTCTGCCTATGTTTTGCATTCATTATTACCTCTTGCTTCATCCAGAAATTTATTCTAGTACTTATTTCTCTTTCAGGTATCTGGCCTTTTTCTGTTTACTATTTTTTTTTCTTCAGTCTGCATTCTAAAAGTTCTCCAATCATTTAAAAAAGAAAAAAAAAATTCCTTCCTTCTATTCTCTCATTGTTATGCTGTTTCTCTCTTCCCCTACACCATAGTTTCTTGGAAAAAAAAACTATATATACACAATTTCTCAAATTTCCTTTTGTCCATTCTTTCCACAGTCTCCTTGAAAAATCACCTTCATTCCACTCCTAATCATAATACATCATTGAGCCTCTTTCTTTCTTGACCTGTTGTAACATTTGATCCTGTTTATCTCTCTCAGTAGGGAAACTGTGTTAACAGGAAACAGTAACAGCAAATCTCTTCTCTGAGATGCTTGCTTCAACTACCTCTCAAACTAGTCTGTTTCCTTGCTAAATTGGTTACTTATTCACCTAAAAGTAGCTGAACCTGAAGTCAGGAAAATGAATACAAAATGAACCTTAGACATGAGCTGTGTAACTCAGCAAATTTCTTAACCTCTATTTGCCATGACTCTAAAATGGGAAGAGTAGTAGTAGCACTTACTTTACAGGATTGTTGATCAAGATCAAATGAGATGGTTTTTGTAAAGTGCTTAGCACTGTGTCTGGCACATAATAGACACTTAATTTTTATCTTTTTTCTCTCTTTCCTTATTCTCTTTTGATGCTTTAAGTTAGGTAACAGTTCCCCAGAGTGCTGTCCTGGGTGCTCTTCTATTGCTCTACTGTTCTTTGATCATTCTATTCTCTCTTTTAACTTCATTTCTTTCTCTATACCAATGAGTGCCAATCTATGTGACCAGTCTGGTCTATTTTTTTTTTAACTGTGTTCCAGTCCTCTCCCTGTCCTTGTCAGCAGGATATCTTCACCAGCCTCTCAAACTCTAACTGAGCTTCTTTTCTTTACCTCAAACCATTCTTTTCTCCTGTATATCCTGTTTCTGTTAGTGACAATAATATTCATTCAGTCCCCCGTGTTTGAAATATTGATATTATGTTCCTTCTTCTTTTTGCTTTTCATGGTCCTATTGAATCTGTCTGTGTATTATTTCTTGCTTCTGTCTACCCTTCACTTTCCACTTCTAGCACCTTCATACAGGCCATCATTGCCACCCACAGTTTCTTAACAAGCCCTCCCTCCTCTGAGGAGATTATGGCACCCTATTTGTACCTCACTTGATATTAACAGAAGTATTGAAGAAAGTTGATTTTGTTACTTCCTTAGAAATCTTAAGTTATTTTTAAATTTAGTAGGACATAAGTTTCTTGAGGACAAAAATGGTATCAGTTTTGTGTATGAATATATATATATATATATATATATATATATATATATATATATATATCTCAGTAGCTAACACAATACTTAACGCATAGTAAGCATTTAGTTATTTATTGATTTACACCAATATAAACTTTGTTGAAGAAGAGCCTATAAAGCAATGCTTTCCTCTATCAAATCAAATATTAATAGCATTTTTTCAAAAATAAAATAACAGATTATGAGGTATTATACTCTTTTACCCTTATTATTCATCTTCCACCAGAACTGCTTGATTGATTTTGTTTATAACCATTGAAACCAATCATTAACTCTAGCTTATGAAGTAGAGTCTAAAATTCCTAACATGGTATTCAAGAGATCCCATACTCTGACATCATCTTACCTGCCTAAAAGTATCCCACACTCTTTTCCTCTGCATACTCAGTACAGCAATAAGATTTATCCCAAAGTGGACCGGAATGCTTCATTATGGAGTAGATTTCTGTTCTTTGTAAGGCTTCAAGCAAAACTTGGATGACTTATGTGATTCAATGTACACTAATAAGTAGTTACAATGTACATAACCACTTGGATTATATGGTAAAAGAGATTCTTTTTTAGGTACAAATGTGACTTTGTTTCCCCTGAGGTGCCTTCCCACTTTGAGCTTACATTATTGATTCTGACCTATTTATCATTTCTCATCTATACTCTGTGCCTTCATCTTTATTGACTTTACTCATATTGATCCCTACGTTCATCTTTACCTCTTGAGTCTTTTACTATCCCCTAAAGCCCAATGTAAACGTATCTATTTTCTTCCTTGAAACCTCCCTGATACTTTCAATGAATAGTGATCTCTCTTACATTGTATTTTTCCTTCTTTATGCATTGATTCCATATTTTGTTATAATTATTTATATATCCCTTTATCAGAAAATAGTGGTCAGAGAATGCCCTCATAATCAGGGAGACATAGGCCTAGCTAGATTCCATCTCATTATCTCTCAGTGCCCCTACCTGGTTCTCTAAATCTCTAAAATGCAGAAGAGGTGCTATATACTTCCTAAGAAGTGAATGTTTCCTCATCTGGGAGTTGCCTAAAGCAGCAAAACTATAGATCCAGTTCCCCCTACCCTATTCCTCTAAAGACTGACTGTAATGTCTCTATCTTATCTAAAGATATTGTGCTTTCCCTGCATATATGCTTAATATATGTCTGTTTCATTTTGATTTGAATTTGGGTACTTCATAAATGTATTTATGAATTTTCTTAAAATTTGTTTCTTTCTTGGATTATACTTGTTTTATACAAAACTGTCATTCAGTTAAAATACAATCTGGTCAACATCTCTGAAAACTGCTTTCAGAACAAAGCATAATTGTAAAAAAAAAATGAGGGAGTAATAAGATCTCTTAATCATAAACATTGAATCTGTTGTTTTGTGGTAGTGATTTTTTTTGTTCTTTGACAATCTCCTAAAATGAATATTTAAAATAACAATATTACAACTCAAGTACAACTAGAGTACAGAAAGGTAGAAAGTTGAGGTTCCCTGCTAAAGACATTTTTTTTTTTCCTTTTGAAATAACTCTTCATTTTCCAGGAAGAATGATCTCAAAAAATACAAAGAATGCTAACAACTAGAATAAATACTGGAATGATTTACAGAAAAATTAACATAAGCTACCAGGCTTTAATGTTATGAAAGCTGTCCTGTTTACTGAATAAATGCTAGATTTATATACCTACTCTTCATGGTTCTTCCATCTATACCTCTTAGCAGAAGATATTTTATGCCAGAAAAGCTATCTGTGATGATATGCATTAATTCTTCCCGTATTGTCCAATTACTGAATGGCTGCATTTTGGCACTTAGACAAGGCACAACATCAAAAAGATATCCATCATTGTTTGAATCATAAAATGCATTTTTCTAAATTAAAAGGGTTTGGTATAACGCATATAGATGTACAACAACTACATTTGTATTTTTGTGTCATTGTGAAAATTCCGATGCCTTCATCAGAGACCAGAAATGTATATGCTTGTACATTTTAGCTGTGCATTTTCTTACCTATAATCTGCTAAATAGTCAATTCACTGAATTATGCCAGATATTATGCTTAGCCATTTCATACTCAAAATTCAAATTAGTTTCACTTTTAGAAGAATATATAGTTCATTCTGCACACACAGGATTAGCTGAAAGGTAGGCATTTGTAACAACACCTATGACAGCTGTTGTTTCCTTCAATAGGTAATAGAGTTTGATGATGGATCCGGATCTGTTCTCAGAATTCAACCTTTACGAACTCCTCGGGATGAGGCAATCTATGAATGTGTTGCCTCCAATAGTGTTGGAGAAATAAGTGTATCTACCAGGCTCACTGTTTTACGTGGTAAGTGAGATTATTCACTGATTACATCACTGTCAATGTTTGGTGTTATTTTCTCTATTCCTCTTTCTTTGATGGGGTGCTTGGAAAAAAAGAAATCATACAATGTGGTTAATTACATTACAAAAGAATCAAAACTTACTCAAATTCACCAAATCTTAAGAGTTTAACCTTTCAGTAACTTAGACCTTTCCTGATTTTTTGAGGTAAGGATTGTTTCTAAGATTTCTGTCCTTAGTTATCTTCTCTTTTACTATTTTTTCATAATACCTATTTTCAGATCTCAAGGAAGTTCAAAAAAAGGAAAAAAAGAAACACAAAAATAAGTTAATTCCTTAAATTCACCTTTTTTCCCCCCAGAATTATGGTTGTAGGGAATAGTGAAGTTTGAGTGTAATTGCTTTTTAGGGGCAGTTTTTTGATTTATTCAGTAAGCTTGTACAATACAGATCATCACAGTGTATATTATCTTTAATAAAATTTCAGACTTAGTTGTTAAGTTTCTATGTTGCCTACAAATGTTTTTCTCTTTGCTGGATGGTCATGCTAGCTACCTTTATCTCTTACTACAATTCTGGTGCTTCTGTAATTAATTCAACAGAGGATTCCATGTCAGCATTACCTTATAGGATGTCCATTCTGAATTTATTTCAGGATGACTATGCTCTTAAATAAATGGTAGTGACAAGGATATATCCCAATCTCTAATTCAATCTTATGTCACAGAATAAGAACTTTGTTGTTTCTCACCTGGCCATGTGGTCTTGGGAAATTTGTCTGATAATTCTTTCTCCATGATACACTGTAGCATTTTTTTGACATATACCAGCAGTCAAGACACCAGATTTAATGTGTTAAGATGAAGAAAATTGGAGAATGTGTATGAAAAATCTAATAATAAGAGCTGAACCTGTAAAGATTTGCATGGATATTTGATTTTTAAAGCTATTAGTTTTTCAGTCTGATTTTCCCCCCTAAAGGATTCATTTACTTTTTGTTTTCATGAAATTAGCAACATTTTTGCTTCCTGATCTTTGTGGTAACCAGAGATTTAAAAAGCAGTAACATCCTGCTCCTCTGCACGAGAATAAGCACCTCCTGTTGATATTGGCAAGGTCCCGGCTCTTGGGAAGAGAGTTGATACTAATAGCATGGGCCAGATTTACCTGGTAGATTGGAGAGGAAATGCATGCCATAAAATACTCAAGCAGCTTAGAAAATCAGATTATCCAATTCTACAGTCAAAATGCTCAAAAATATAAATGAACATTTTATTAACATGAAAAATGAAAAGACTAACCAACTGATTGTAGTTTTTCAAGTTCACTTTCTATAGTACAGAAAATTATATCCCCTTAAACTTTATATCATGAAATGTGTGCAGTTTACTTATTTGGATATACTTTGCAAAAATCATCCAACTGAATATCAGCTTCTTGAGAGCATGGCATTCATCCACCCATTGAAGAAACCTTAGAAGCATCCAGCATTTCTAGACAATCACTCACCTTACTATTTACCCTCATTCCATAAAAAAAGAACCTGGATTTGATGCTTTGTTGTAGTATTTTCAACATCTGGAACATAGTAGGTATTTAATAAATTGGTGTTGAATTAAAAATGAGATTGTGCTTAAATATTATGATTTTATTCTTCTTATCTAAAGCAGGATTAAACACATTGACAGAATGTATTTCTGCATTTAACTCTAAAAATATTTACTTTTTTGGTAATTAGTTGCTAACCTCAGGGTTTTGAATGATCAGCTATAATACCTATATACAAATATGTAACATAGAAATAGTTATGTAAATGACTCTTGATAAGAGTGTATGGTAAAATATGCCCTCCTCTCTTAAGGGACATTCTCCTCTTTTAAACTGGCAGTCAAAAAAGGGAGTGGCACTGGGTTCATAATGTGGTATACATATAGAAAGATGTTACTATTTTGTTCAGTTTGTCTTAATTACTTATCTTTATACTAAGAAAGGTCTAGGGGGTAAGAAGGAACACAGTAATCATTGCATTATTTTTAAAATTATAATTTTTTAAATGATGAACTATTTCAAATATTGATAATGTTTTGAATATTCCTTATTGATGATTTGGAGACTCTTCTATGTGACTTCCTGTCCTTTATCTCTCTGAAAATTAGTGTCCATATCTGTAAAAAAAGAGAGTAATTGGATTAGATAATTCAACTGCTTCTATTATAATCCTTCTGAAAATACCTATTAAATACAAAGGAAAATTAAACAACAACTCAACTTTTGTTCAAAACAACTTGAGATTGGCAAGGCATGCAGGACAAGAAATTTATTTTCAAATTAAAAAATTATAATAATTGATAATATAGTCATTGCATTTTTTAAAAGAGGATTATAAATAGACATTTAGCAACCTTTTGGTATAGTGCTTACATATCTAACTGTTTTTTTTTTCTTCTCACTTCAACTTTTGAAGGGTAGTTGGCATAGTTATTTTCTCCCATTTTACAGATGAAGAAACTGAGACTCAGAGATATTAATTGATTTTATTAGGTTCATATAGTGAATAGTTACAAAACCAGGATTCATAAGATATTATACTGGCACATTTAGTAGACCTTTAAATTTAATATTATCACAAAATCCAAAAGTTATCTCTCTTAGCACTCTTATATACTAAAAAGGTTTTAAATGATCTAGAAAAAGTCTTCTAAATTGTGTTTGTGGGGGAGAGAATACAAATCAGAGAAACTTTTCCCAAAGTAACTGATTTTTATACAAGGAATCTAACACACACTGGCAGATAACCTCTTATTGTTTGTTCTCCATTCTCAAAGAAGACCATAACATTAGGAGATAATGCCATATCAAGTGAATTGGATTTATATAAGGGAAGACTGTGCAAAATCACTTGCCTCACTTTTCCCTCCAGAATCATCTGGGCCAATGGTCAGATATAGGTCAGAATCTGAAAAACTTGAAATATTATGAAATTGTACATACAATATTTTATAGAAAAGTGGGGAATATTCAGCTTATATTATGGCTTATATATTTGCAAATTTGTTTTATTAGATTAGAAATCCTTCTAATTTTACCACTCTAATTTCAGAATTTGGCAATAAGTGAATCTGAGAAAATGATAGAGTATATTTTCTCTATGGCAATCAGTCTTCCATACAGTTTCCAAAGTGATTTTCTTAAAACATGGGTCTAACCATATCATTCCCTAAACCAATTAAATTTCAGGGAATCCTAATTCATTCCCCCTGCCCGCACCCCTTGCCCAGAATTATATAAAAGATCCCTGGTTTGGCATTTGAAGCTCTTCACATCCTTATCTTATCCTACCTTTCTAGCATTTTACATAATTCTGTGAATTCATAGTATTCTTCCACATGGCATTCTATTTCCCATCTCCATGCATATCTTCTCATTGGCTATTCCCGTTCCCTGGAGTCCTCTCAATCATCATCCCTAAAGTTTCTCCATCTTTCTCTATCTCTGTCTCTCTGTCCCCATTTTCTCTCCTTCTCCCTTCCTCCCTCCCTCCTTTTTTTCTCTCTCTGATGTATCTCTCTTTTCCTATCTAAATAAAAAAAAAAAAAAAAAGTAGTTCCTCCCTGCTATTGGAACTGTCTCAAGTTGTGCATCTTTCAGCCTCTATGTCATATATTTAATCAATCCTCTGGGTATCTTTCAGACCTGGAATGTTTCCCTTCCTCAAATCCACTATTCTTTTCATTGTACTATGGCTCCCTTCATTTTGTGTGTATTCATTCTCTCAGTGAGACTTTCTCCTATTATCGGTCAAAACAAGATAGCCCTGCTATGTCTGTGCATTTAATATTAACGGCTTACTATTTATGTATATTTATACACAACTCCCAAGTGCTCCATTTTCCCCAGAGTGTACATAGCATAATCCTTTTGATGTTTGCATGCCAGGTATATGTTTTAGAAAATATATTCATATTTATAATCAGAGAGTTTCTTATGAACAATGTGGCACAGCATATGGAGAACCATCTTTGGTTCAAGTCCCTGCTCAGATATATCCCGACTGCATATTCTTAGATAAGAATGTTTACATTTCTGTATCTCAGGCAGCTAAGAATAGACATTCTAAAGTGTCTGCCAGATCGTTTTCTCATTAGAATTTCCCCACATCAATGAAACCACAGGTTTGTCAAAAAAAAAAAAAAAAACTAGCAAAATTATAGTGTATTTGTTATTGAATAAAGACACCTCAGGAAACTTCTCATGATTGGCATGCTAACCACTTGTATTGTGACCTTTAGAAAGTGACAGGTCCAAGGAAGAATAGGTGAGAAGAGAGCCAACTGTAAATGAAGAGTAAAGCTCTTGGGGATGCTCTTAAAAAATGACTATTTTACAATTTACCTTCAGGAAGATAATATTCAAAATGGAGAGGAGTATCTGCAACAGGTTGAGGAAAGAAGACTAGAAGAAAGGAGTAAAATTCTGTCTCTTGTCTTTCCCAAACTGGCACTTATATTTTAAATTAGAAGAACATAGCAGAATTCAGCTGTTGAGCTGGTTTGAGTCTATTCAAATAAAAGGAGTAGAGAATCTGGAATCTGGACTTAGGGTATTACTCAGAAAATGACCTGTTTCAAATCTGAGATTTCTGCTTGTCATAGTCTATGCCCATAGGTTTTGATTATTTGTAAATGTGCATAGTAATATCCTGCAGCAGGATGTTTAATCAACCTGGAGTCAAGAGATGGAGAATAGGGCCAAATACCACAGATACGTACGCATTCCAGGAAAGGGCTGCATGAGACCTAATTGATCTGTTCATCCTACAGAGACATCTGCTGATTCTCTTCTTCTGATTTTCCCCTAATTGCTTTATTGTTAACCAAAATCTATTTATATTTCATAGAATAATATATTTAGAGTTGGAAAGGACCTCAAATTCGACTTCCTTATTTTATAGATGATAAACTGAGAGGTACAGAAAGATTCACTTTCTCAGAGTCACATTGCTAGTTTAATGTCCCAGTGCTCTATATTTATATATGTTTATGTTGTCTTCTTCCTTGAGAGAAAACATGGTTTCATTATTTTGTGTCAAAGAGCAGTATGAAAATATTCCAAGAAGACAAGGAGAAAAACCAGCAGCCGGATGTTCTTGGGCTACATATATTCTATACTAGAGTGACTCTTCTACTTTGTTAATTCTCTAATTGCCAATATTATTCATTCACTCTGGGTATCCTTATAAGAGAATGAATCTTGCATTTATGGAAAGATGTGTTATTATTATTTCATTTCTAATGACTCTTCTTTGAGCTAATTATATCAATTGGCAGATTAAAGATAAGAAAACGTATTGGGGGTTCATGTGATAACAGCGTTAGGAGTGTGAACATATGGAGCAAATTTCATTTGAGGTATCTACTGTGTAAGGAACCCCACCATCAAATCAGGATTAGAAAGTTAGCCTAGAAGTAACTCAACATATGCAATCTAAATGTACTCAAATATAAGTATTTTAATGAATGAAAATCACTACATCAAATACTTAAAAGATGGGAAGAAAATACTTTGTCAGAAGTTGAATGTTACCGAATGAGTAGAGACAGGAATTACTGGACAAAGGTGAGCAATTGAATGAGCTAAAGGAGACATTTTGGTGGGAAAGAGAGAGAAATGTTTGCATACATATGTTTCTTTCAAAAGTGTACATCATTATAGCAGTTGGAAAAGAACTTCTACCATTTTTCAATGAGAATGCAGCCAACTATCAGTGCCATTGTGTAATACTCTGTGATCAGAATTAGCATGTTCATTACAGTCTCATTTTATTAATGCCTCTTTTTGAAGATGAACACTGTTGTCCCCGCTGTGAAAATGGTACTTTACAGTTTACGGTATAAAGTGGTCTCTGCTGGGGAGCTGGGCTAGGAACATTAAAGAACAAAGCACAGCTGCTTGACAGTCACACAAAAGGATTTTTATGAAAGACTGAGACAAAAAAAAAAGAGTGGCCAACATCAAGCAAGCTTGCCAGCATTTGGGGTACAGAGTGAAATGACTCAAACTGGCTTATAAAAATGGATGCGTACTTAAGTTAATATCAAATGAAAAAGTAATTAATGCTTTCCTTTCCATTGAGGAAAGATGTTTAAGGAAATGCAAGCTTTTTTTTTGTTTTTTTAAGTAGTATATTTTTAGTGCTTAAAATAATAATAATAATCATAGTTATCTTTACATACGG
The DNA here is from genome assembly GCF_016432865.1 of Antechinus flavipes. Lineage (NCBI taxonomy): Eukaryota > Metazoa > Chordata > Mammalia > Dasyuromorphia > Dasyuridae > Antechinus > Antechinus flavipes. The sequence goes on from NC_067398.1 coordinate 106,708,780, forward strand.
GGCCTCCAGTCTTGCAATTATTTGAACAACAAAAATTTATCAAATATGTTGTACTAAGCAGAGAATATTCAAACTGTAGATTAGACAACCACGGACCTCTTGAATATTATACTTTAGAAGGCAGCAAGGTGGTGTAATAGATATAGTGCCATATCTGGAGTCAGAAAGACTTGAATTCAAATGTGGCTTTAGATATTTGCTATCTGTGTGACCTTGGACAAATCACTTAACTTTGCCTCAGCTTCCCCATCTATAAAATGAGCTACAGAAGGAAATTGGAAGCCAATCTAGTATCTTTGCCAAGAATATCCCAAATGAGGTCATAAACAATTGGACTTCGCTGATATAACTGAACACCACAAAGGAATAATAAGACACCAAAACACAGCTCTCCTACACAATAGCACTTGATAATATTTGTCTTTTAAAGTCTTTCATAATTTGTCCCCAATTTATAATTTCATCCTTTTTTATGCTCTTTCCAACCAAACTTCGGTTATCTGTTTCTCACCTGTTGCATTTCACTTCTCATCTCCATGCCTTTTATACTAGTCTTTTCATAAGTTTCTTCACCTATACTTCCCTTTCTTCAGCATGTAACTAAAGCACTATTTTCTACACACTTTTGTTAGTCTCCCAACATTTAACATCCTTCCTCCCTAATTATTTTGTAGTTAACAACTATACATTCACCTTGTATTTCATAGGATCATAGATTTAGAACAGAATCCGATCTTGGAGTCCATCAAATTAAACTCATTTTTATAGATGATGAAAATGAGAGGTACAGAGTGATTAAGTGACTTCCAGCTAGTTTAATGTTTTAGAACTTCTAGATCCCAAGTCCACTACCCAGTATTTATATGAATTAATATTGTCTTTTCTGAATGAATGTAAGCTCCTTGAGCGATGTTTGATTTTTTTTTTTTTTGACTTTCTGTCACACCCAGCAAAAGAGATACTAAAAAAAAAGATTAAGTGACTTGCTTAAGATTCCAATGGTATAAATGGCAAAAATAAGATTTGAACCTAGATCCTCTGACTGTAAAGTCAAAGCTATTATTTCAATTTTGTTCCATATTGATATTGATTAGTAGCAAAATGTAAATTCAGAGGGTAGGGAAGGTATGTATAAATTTGATTAGCATAATGAATGATGCCATACCCTTTATGTATATTAAGGACTTTTTGGTACTATTTAAAGATAATTATTAGTTGAAATTGAATATAAAAACCAAATGTGATGGCACACTCCTATAATACCTTTTGAGGGGAGGCTGAATTTTGTGGATTTCTTGAACTCTGGAATCCTGTGGTTCAGTGGGTTGTGGGCAGTTAAGTTTGGCTTTAATAAGAGGAGAATCTCAAAATGGGATTTACTAATGAGGTACAAGATGACCCATATCAGATATGTAAATAGTTTAAAAATGCTTTGTTGATCAGAAAAGGAGGAGGCTATTCCTCTATAACTCCAGCTGAGGCAAGATATGAAAACCCAGTCTTTTTATGACTCTATCTCTAGATCTATTTTTGATGTCTATTTCTATATCAGTATTTATGTTGGTATATCTATATAGATAAAAATCTCTATATTATCTATAGATATAGATAGACATAATTTTGTGATATCTCATGAGTTCAGTAAGCAATATAATAAACAGAAGAGGCAACTACATGATTATTATGTATATATATAGATAGATAATGTATATATTTAACATGGATTGATGAGACATCACAAAAAACAACTGAGTGGAAATTTGAAAAACATAAGCTTATTGTCAAAGTTACAAAAATAATTTCATATAAATTTACATATCTATATCTATATATACATATAAACTTCATTAATTCTACATTTATTTGTTGTCAATGAGGAAAAAATCTAAATGATTTAAGATATTTATTAAATTAAATTTCAAGATATTCATAATTAGTTTTATGCCTCTCATAATTTTAATAGTTTTAAAAATATTTAATAGCATTTATTTTCTCTCTCTTTTCCTTCCCCTCTCTTCCTTTTCCAACTAATCCTCTTCCAATTGGATAATTAGAAAAAAGAAAAGCAATTGTAACTTCATAAAAAATAGTCATAGTACAACAAGACATATTTCCACATTCTGTATTAGACATGTTTAAAAACTTTTTGCGTTTCTGTGCATTTTAAGTACTTTAGCTCTCTGGCAAGAGTTGGATAGCATGTTTCACCTTCCCTTTTCTGAACTCATCGTTTCTGTGATACAATTTTCAAAATTATTCACACATATTTTAGTCATTTTTTAAATTTGTGTGTAAGTACTTCTAAGTCTTAGTATTATACTTCTTAGTGCATGTAGTGCATGTAACTTTTTTTTAAACTTGATTTGAATAACAGGAGGTTCCTGTATTCATGCCATTTAAACTATTGTCAAAAATATCAAGAACTACAATTCTGGAAATAAGACATTTAACACTGGCAACAGGGCTTTTGGTTTTAAAGATCAATTATCTGTAATCTTTGCAAATAACTTTAGTAACATGTATATTTTAGAGGAATGAATGTTGACATACTTTTTTTGCTAATGAGTATGTATTTGTAATCTTCCAATTTTGGTGGTGAATTTTTAAAAGATTTTGCCTTGAATTGGCCCCTTTAATACAAAGAATTTAAAAAACTAATAGGTCTTGGTCACAAGTATGTCCCAGTTAAAATGCTTCAGACAAGTGATTAATGAGTGTGTTCAGTTTGAAAAACCAATCACAGTTTAGTTATTCTCAGGAGAGAACCTAAAGTTTTTTACAAAGTATAATATGAAAAGAACTGCATAGAGAAGAAGCTGTCTATCCATGCTCATTATATGGGGGAAACATTCTTATAATCAAAGAGGCAAATGAATCAATATTAAAAATATTGTTGTAATTTTTCCATCCTTCTATGCAAATCTCTACTGTTCACCACAATGAGAGGCACAAACACATACAAACACAATTCTCAGATAGACACACACACACACACACACACACACACACACATACAAACACATACTGGCTGTTTTCAATATTTGTATATAGTTGATAGAAATACTCTTAGCAGGGTTAACTTAAGCCCTGTGAACTTTAGGAAAAAATATATTTATAACAACATTTCAATATAATTGCTTCTTTTATTATCCTTGTATATTGTTTTATGTATTTTAAACATTTTTACTGTGATGTCCATAGGCTTTACTGTAGCACCAAGGGGGTCAGAATACAAAAGAAAGGTTAATAAGTGAGAATAATCCAAAATAGCATATAATTCTTTGTTCTCAACTTCTTTTCCCCCAACAAAATCATATATCTACTAGGACATACCTTTCTACAAGATTAATTCCTCCTTATGAAGTGAGTAAAATTAAAATAATAAATGAAACCATAACTGGGATATGAGGCTTGACAATGGTTTAAAAGAGAATGGGGGGAAAAAAGAAACTCCTTGTCTTTTTTAATATCCCCCAAGCTCTACCCACTGACTGTTGGGGAGAGAAAAAAAAATGGAGAACCTAGCATAGAATGGCTTTCCTGTGTTTCCTAAAGAGTTAGAGATTGCCTTTTCTAGCTTTTTGAGAAAGACCTCACTGTTTCCGGATACCAATGTTTTGGGGAGTGTGGAGTGTGGACACTGTCAGGCCATGGACTATCTTGGCCAGAAGTCTTTTATCTAGAGTCTGTAGATTTTTAAGATGATAGATGGATAGATAGATAGGGATGGATGGATGGATGAATGAATAGATGGATGGATGGATAGATGGATGGATGGATGGATGGATGGATGATAGCTGAATAGGTAGATAGCTATATTTCAATGAAATTAATTTCCTTTTGTATCTTAAGTAGTTATACATTTAAAAGCATTCTGAATAGTAGTTTGTAGGCTTCCCCAGACTACAAAATGTGACCACAGATATACATCAATCCTGAAAAAGCCACTTGAGACCTAATTGATATGTTGATCCAGCAGAGACCTGTGCTGATTATCTTCTTTGTATTCTCCCAATTTTTAGAGCCCTGCTGCCTTAATTATTTTGTATTTAATGTATTTAAGTTATTTTATATTCAATTATAATCATCTATTACATTTTATATATCTTGTTTCAAAATATAGTTAAGAACCCATGGCTAAAGCAAAACTCTGGAATATTCTATTTAATTTAATTCAGTTTGGCAAGTAGTCATTAAACATCTGCTATTAGCCAGGAACAATGTTGAATTCTGAAATTACCAAAAAAAAAAAAAAAAAGCCCTTCTTTCAAGGAACTTACATTCTCTCATGATAAACAAAATTTGCACAAGTAAATATAACGTAATGTGAATAGAGGGAGAAGACTGAATGGGGATCATGAAAACTTTTCCATAGCTGAGTTAAATTTTGCTTAAAAATGAAAGCTTTCAAATGCTCTAAATGAAAAGGAAGTGTATTTCTATAGAATATCTGGTCACCCTCAGTTGAATTTAACATTGCTTATAGATCTTTCAAACCTGAGGAGCTTTAGAAAAGGTTTAGAGTTATTCAGAACTAGAGATAAATCATCTAGTGCTAGGAAACTGAGGTCTAGAAAGGGTAAATAAGTCACCCACTATCCCATATTTTTTTGAGTGAGGAAGTTGAGCCTCAAATATAACAGAATGCCAGTCTAGTTAGATCTCAGTCTAGTCATACCATAAGCAATCAAGAGATAGATTTGTTTCACTGTTTGTTTAAGCAAAGAATAATTAAATCTTAGCCTAGTTATGCTTCTAAAGGCCAGTAGTAGGATCTCTTGAATTCTCTGCTCTTTGGATGTGTCTATTGCTACTTCTTTCTGTGAGCCCAGATTTTCTCTTACAGAAAAGGCCAGCTTCTTGAAGTTTAGCATTGACTTTGATAAACTTATTCTGAAAAATACTTCATCCAGGATGGTAATATAAACCATGTTTATTGTTGGGACCCTATGAGCAATTAGTTGGCCTAGAGGATAGAATATATAGGACATCAGTAATTCTTGCTTTTTAGTTTGGATACAAAATGCCTATTGTCTTTAGGGTGAACTTATATATGCCTGTTCCAAAGGTGATTTTTTTAGAGGTGACATCCGACATATTTCAGTACCAATACATTAGGAAGAATGTATTTTCAGGGAGAATACAGGAATTGTCTGTTACAGTGTTAATCAATCAACATTACATATATCCTCATTTTACAAAATTTTCATAATCTTTTGATATGGGTCAATGGTCTCTCAATCTGAGACATAAATTTGTGATCCATGTAGTTTTATCCAATTCTTTACTTTTATACATGAATAAACTAAGGAACAGGAAAGGTAGTGATTCTTCTAGTTTTCTAGGTAGTAACAAAGATGAGATTCAGATCAGGTTCTTTGACCCAGATCCAATCATCTTTTGTTTCATTCGTGGTTCTGGTTTCCTTCTTTCTTCAGCCAAAATCAGTGTATTTTCATTTCTAAAAGGTAGTATCTTCCATTGAATTCCAGGAAATAAAGTGTATAGAACTGAAAAGTATTGGGATGGGTTTTTTTTTCCCCCTGCTGTAGTAGTGAGGAACAGATTTGATAGAAGTTGAATGATTTCTTAACTTTGGTTCTCCTCCTTATATTATTTTTTTTAATGGTATTGGTGGAGAGGGAGTAGAGAGGAAGGAGAATATTTTTGAATTATTTATTTCTTCTTCAGAGCTGCTTTCATTTAAGCGTTTATTCAACAGTGAACAAAATTAGCCATATTTCTTCTAGCTTTGAGGATGTGGTACCAATGTATTTGAAAGCAACTTGTGTCTCCACCAAGAAATCACAGTTTTAGTTATGATGATGATTGCAGCAAATGAACATGTAAGATACATGATTGAGGGTAATCAAGCCAATTTATAGGAAAAAGGTGCTCCTGCTGTAATTCAACCTACAGCTTTTGAGGCTAGTGGTTTCTGAGCACACTAATGTTTCATCAAGTGCACTATTACTCTGACAGCCAGGTTTGTTGAAAGGTAGGATGTGTTTGACAGAAGAGTACTATACTGACAGCAAAATTAAAGTCTTTTTTTCCTTCCAATGGAAAAAGATATTCTTAAGGAAGAAAATCACATATTATATTCAAGAAGGGTTTGAATGTTCTTTGGTTAAGTTAAAAAATATATGACGCAATAAAAAAAAAAATTCAAGTAATTACCCTTGGAGTATTCCCCTCCTTTTGTTTCTTTCTTGATTAATAATACTAGAAGTTTTTATTACTGCACTTAGTAGTTTTATGTGGTGTCTTTTTGCTCTTGGTGAAGCATGACAAGACATATATAAATATGAGATGATTTTAAAATGTGCTAGTAAAAATACGATAGAATATTGTGTCTCTTAAAAGAGACACAATATTTATTAAGCAAAACTGATTGTTGAAAGTCAAATATTTAGATATCCAAAAATGTCATTTCTGTTATTTTTCTTCCTGAGTGATCACCATTGCTAAAGGCTCCAAATCATCTGAGATTAGTTTGTATTATTATTTAAATGGAAACAACCAGGATTAAAGCAGAATGTGCCTCCTAATAACCCTCATTTTTATGCATGTCATTAGATCTTATTATGATATTTCTTATTTCCAGGTATTGCCCGCATTGTTGTAAACTGACAGCATGTGCTATAGCCCATTTATTATGATACCATTAATCTTTGTTACAAAGATACATTAATAAAATAATCAGTCACTAGCTCAATAGCCAATGGAATTCTTCACCTAGAGATAAATTATCTTCTTTGAAGAGTTGTCTATGACTTAGATTCTTCTTTACACTATTTTACCACAAACCTATTACAACAGAACATATGACAACATTAAATATTGTGTAGTAGACACATTTTCTGGGTTTTTTTTCTCCTCTACCCATAAGTATGCCAAGAAATATAGCATTACTGAAAGCAAACACACATGCATAGACTCACACTCGAAAAATGATGAAGATTTTTGAAGTGGATATGTTTAAATAAGCCTTTTTAACTAAATACATATTAGTTGCATTGATTAGAGTCAGGTGTTACTGTGCTCATTTCCTCCAGACATATTTGCCAGTGTGCCAATATATAGTGATTAAGTACCCCTTTTTTTGAAGCATAGTATCCTGGGAATACTGCTAAACATGGTCCATAATCTGAAGTACATATTTTGAAGGTAATCTGCCCTATCTGTATAATTCTGAATTGCCAATTTTTATAACATTTAGCTTTATATAAAAGAATAGCTCCAGATTTTTCTTTTTTAGCAATAAAGTATGATCTCCATTATAGATTTTTGTGATATGAAGGGCTCAACAAGTTCCCTGTATCCAAAACTGTATTTTCTTTAATTTTTTTTCCTTTCTTTTCTTATTTTTTTTTAAATTAAGAAGCATTTATTTTCTCTTCCTATCTTTATTGGGGGAAGGTGAATCCTCATAAATAATATATATAAACAATCCAAACAAATTCTCATGTTGGCCATGAGGCATAGAAATGTATCCCTCATTTTTTAGCAGTTTGGGTCTATCATTTCTTGTCAGAAGGAGATTGTTTGTATTTTTTTTATTATAAGTCCTATGAAATCATGGTTGGTCAATGCATTGATCATAGTTCCTAAATCCGGCTGTGGTACTTTTATTATATACATTATCCAGGATTCTGCTTATTTAACTGTGTATCAATTCATACAAATCTTTCAAAGTTTCTCTGATGCCATCCCTTTAATCATTTCTCCTAGTACAATGATGTTCCATGTTTATAGGGCTTATATATTTGGTTTCTAATTTTTTGCTACTACAAAAATTATCCCTTCCTATGTTTCTACCTTCTCTCTTCTCTTGGTCACATTGGTCCATACCCAAAATTCACATTGTTATGTTATGATTCAAATTAGAAGTATTTGGATAGATTTTGGTTGAGCTCTTCTATCTCCTTCATTTTTAGATGAGATATTGAGAAGATAAGTATATTATCAGCATTTGATCTGAATAACCTTAACACCATTACCAATGCATATCATCAATAAGATACCAAGGAATTGTAGGTTATATTTCACATAGCTTCATTTCTAAAGCCTTATAACTCTATTGAATCAAGGTTTATATATTAAAAAAAACTTTTATTAAATGATTATTTTCATGAGCAATGATGGTGACATAAATCAAAGTAAACATATTTGATACTTAACCTAGAGCTTTTTTAAGGACCAAAGAAATCTTGGTCCTTGCCCTTACTTTTTAATCTCTTACTCCAAATCTGCCTCTTTTTCCTTTATTCCATATTATAATTTTTGTGAGCTCAGGTAAAAAACAAAGGGGCATTCTTCTTTGAAGAGACCATTTATTCTCCTAGTGATTTAGAAGTGGCTAGTGACCTCATTCTTAATTTCTAAATGGTAGAAAATGATTCTCCTGGTAATCCCTCTTCTGTGATTGAAACAGAGGAAGCTCAGAAACAGTGGGGAAAAAAAAGAAAAAAACTGTGGTTGATAACTAAGGATTCTTAGCCAAGCTGCTTAAGATAATAAATAAGAATTTGTGTTTATTAATTGAGAAGGGTTCAATAGTCAGTCTATCCGTCAGTCTATCCACAAGTATGTTTAGGTACTAGGGATATAAAGAAAAGCAAAAGACAGCTTCTCTCTTTAGGAGCTCACATTCTAATGGAAGAAATAATATAAACAGCTATGTGCAAAGATGATATATATATGATCATTTGGAGCTAATCAGCAGAAGAAAGGCACTAACAGCAGAAGGAAGGGATCAGTAAAGACTCTTTATGTAAAGTAAGATTTTAGCTCTGAATCCAGAGATGGAGTATCTTGTGTAGTGAACAGCAAAAAGGCGAACAATTCAGAATTTGTTGGTAGAGAGGCAAAGTAATAGAGTGTAAAAAGACTAGAACAGTAGAAGAGATATCACAAGAGATACAATATAGAACAAAGGGAAAAGAGGTGGATTTGGAATCAGAGAGGCCTGGATATAAATCTATGTTGCTGACTCCCCATGTGACTTTTAGCAAGTCATTTAATTTCATCAATTCCCTCATCTATAAATGGGTTTGGAATAAGGTCCATTTAATTTCAGATATTCTTTGAGTCTGTGAATTTCAGAGAGGGATTGCTTCTGCTACTACAGTTTCTAAAATGGCAAATATCCTTATGATAAATATGCATTTCATTTTGATCTTCTGCAAGGTGACAGCAGAGTTATCTTCCATAGTGGTGGAATGGGCTTGGGAACCTTGTAAATGACATCATGTATGTGTGTGTGTCTGCCTGTGTGAAAGTAAAACAGCAGGTATGAGCAAAAGATAGAGAATTTGGGGAAAAGGTTGGAAGCGATTTGGCAATAATGAAAAAGAATACTTGCAAGAAAGTGTAGTATTTCAGAAAGATACAGGGATTATCAAAGGAGAAGTGAATTTTTAAAGTGTGTCAATGAAATATTTGCCCAGAAGTATAGTACAAAGTTTTAAAGGTCAAAGTTGATCATTTCAGAAATGCTGAAAATGAATCCTATTCATTTTTAATATCATATGAGAAAATCAAAAGTCCTTCAAGATTTGAATTACTCTGAGCTTTCTAATAAGCAAGCAGGGAAAAGAATTTCATTCATTAAGAGAACTGTCTAATAGAATCTCTGAGATAACTAATGGTGTTACTGTGGCTTTGTACGCAGCATGTTTTGAGAAAAATGGACAGACAAGTCAGTTCTGTATCTATTTGAGTTTTAAGAATTATCAGCTGCTGAGATCTCTGAGCTAATTGGAAAGGGGCCAAAAACTTCATTTCCTCCTTTTATGTGATCATTATTTTATCTTTTTCAGAGGAATGGAAGAATATTAATCTTTTTCATAGTCAGAATTCTCCCTAGTTGAAGGAGAAAAGATCCTTGCCCTACGTACCTCAGAAAGTTATCCTCTAAAACAATTCTCTCCTTTGTATCTGTCTCGAAGAGAAGTTGCTGGAAGCTTTATAAGTCTTATTGTTGGGGAGGTGACTTTAAATTTTTATTTTAGGCAAATGCATCTGCAAATTAAGACTGCAGAAGCAGCAGTGTGTGGATCCTCACAGTTCTACTCAGTTGGACAATTCTTCATTACTTTGACAATTTAATTGGGTGTAAAAAGAAATGGCAATTAGAAATCAAGGCTTTATGTGGGATAACCTACCGGTTCCAAAGTTACGCTTTTAAAAATTCAGTAAGACTTGAAAAAAGTTCATATTTAATTGCCTTTAGTTGGTTATTTCCTATTTTAAAGTTATTTACCACTTTGACAACTTTATTGTGATATGAAGATGATATTGGCTTCTTGAAGATTATATTATCAAACCTCAATCTCTGAAGCTTCCAAACAAGTAAGAAAATCTTTGAGTACAGCCACAGAGATCATTTATATATTTATTTTCCAAGCAATAACCCAGCTAAATTCAAGAAGGTTTAGCATCAGATTGCCTGTAGGATGATGAAATTTTTTATCACAGTAAGTTGGTCAACAAGTTGCATATGTACCCATGCTTTTATCCTTAATGAGTTCCCATTTTCTTCCTCAATGGAATAATTTTTCTTTGTCTCTTGAAATTTCATTTTAAAACATTCTCACTCTTCTTAGGCAGAATTCCATCACCACATGTTAGCCTGTAGCACCATGCGTATCCTTTTTTGAAACTGCTGAAATCTGGTCTATTAAATTTAAGGTGCATATTAGAATATGTTTGGATTTCTTCTCTATCAAAAATTTTCTGATGGATAGTCTCATTTTCCCAAGTTTTTCTATTCTTTGCATTGATAGCAAAAATTTCTTTATCCATGTCTAGTTATATACATATACACATTTATGTATGTATTTATCTGCTCTTCCTCCTTTATTTTTATCTTAAATTTATTTTGATTAGATTAACAAGATTTCATGAAAATACATATTTTCTGTATATATATTTTGGGCTTCAGTTTAAAAATCCCAACCCATTCTTAGGTACCATATTATGTCCTTAATCAGCAGTTCTCTGCTCTGCTGTGTTTCTTATGATTCATTGTGTGAATCATAAAATTTTAATGTATTTGTGTGTTCATCAGATAGTTTCCTCTACAATAAATAGAAATTAAGTAATATGAGAAAATTTTAAAGACTAATATTTTGTACTAAAATTAGAATATTATTTTGCAGTGTATATGGATGCTAAGTGTGTAGGAGGCACTCCATGGAGCATATAGGTGCAAGTATTTGTTCTTACGGAAGATATCGCTACATTCTATGCCAGTAAAATTTTTGGAAAAGACCCAAACTTGACTGGGAGGGTAGTCTAGGAAACACAGAGACCTAAATCTTTCTGGCAAGATTTATGGTAAGGGGAAGTTGATAATCTTTCTTGCCAAATAGTAATTCTAAGTCACACACACATACCAAAAAAACCCATATAAAAGACCTTAACACTGCTTATCAACATCAGTTTCTGTTTACATAGCTTGCAGTAGGAGTATAACTTCAATATTGCATTAATCATTGAGCTCCCTTCTTTGTGGGTTTTGGGGACTTAAAAAAAATTCCAGCCTTCTGTGCTTAACCTGTCCTCACTTAATGGTTGTTCCTCTGACATGCAGCAGGCATAATTAGTTGCTTTCCAGCGTGGTAAGGTCTACCAGAGGTTGTGTTCCACTGGCATGGTCTTGGAAAACTCAGGGCACTGTAGTATCTGGAAAAGGCAACTTTCATAGAGATTTATGAGGTTTTAACTATAAATACAGGTCTTGCTAGTAATATTTTAAAATTTGAAACTTTTAAACTGTTGTCACTGAGAGTGTAGGAATCTAGAATAATCATCTATAATCAGATGACTATACAGGATAAACTAGACCTACAGCTAAGGAAACCTGAATTTAAATCTTGCCTCAGCTTATTAGATCCTGGTGAGCAAGCCTTTTCTTTCTTCCTTCTTTCTTTCCTTCCTTTTTTTCTTTCTTTTCTTCTCCTTGAAGGTCTTCAGCACATCAAAATAGATTGCCTTTGAAGGATTCATACAAAGATATGGAAAGAATTGAGTGGAATAAGAGGGTCCGGGCAGGTTCAGTTAGCACAGGTGAAGAAAGGATCCATATCAGTGAACCCAGAGACCCATAGATATATTAAATTCTTAGAATACACCTGATATTATGCCATATAAAATTAGATTCCTGATGAATGGCTTGTGATGAATAAAGATAATGAGTCTGGAATCTATACTAGATAAGTATTTTAAGATTTAAAAATCTTTTCTTTACATAATCAAAAACATTCATCTTAATTAAATTCAATAGCATTTATGAGAGGATCCAGAATAAGACCTTGACAGGGTACTAAATCAATACACATAGTGTTCCAAAGGCTATTTATTATAAAGAGGTTTAATACTATTTGGATTGTTCCTAATATTTCCTTAGTTCTAGTTTGCCTTAAAAAGAGATGGATGAGGGGCAACTAGATAGCACAGTGGATAGAGTAACAGCTCTGACACCTGGAGAATCTGAGTTCAAATCTGCCCTCAGACACTTAACACTTACTAACTGTGTGACCCTAGTTAAGTCACTTAGCCCTAATTGCCTCACCAAAAGAGAGAGAGAGAGAGAGAGAGAGAGAGAGAGAGAGAGAGAGAGAGAAAGAGAGAGAGAGAGAGAGAGAGAGAGAGAGAGAGAGAGAGAGAGAGAGAGAGATGGATCAAAATATTCTTTGTTTTATAGAATGAGAATGAAGGAGGGGAAGGCTATTGGGAGACATTTGGATAATGCAAAAACAAAAGATGTCAATGAAAATGTATTTATAAAGGAATAAATCATGAAATCTAAGCTATTATTAATGCATACAGATATTTACTGAAACTTAATGTATATTGATTTCATGTCCTGAAATATAGACATTTTTCATTTAAATTGGATGGAAGGAGTAAAAATGTCATTTCCCAACCCCATCATGAGTGAATAAAAAGGTTTTTGGTTTTTTTTTTTACCATGATGTTTTAGTACCAAAACTTTTCCAGCTCTCCTCCATTAAATACTTAGAAAAAGTACCCTGAATTTGTACAAATTCCAGTTTAGATGTTTTTGTATGAAAATTCATCTTTCAATTCTGACAGAAACATGCTTCCCATCTATCCTATAAAATGAAGCCTACATTATTTTTTTCCTAATTATGTACATTTTTTTATTTCAATGGAATGGTATTTAATGGAGTGAGGTGGAATGTAATGGTCCAACTGCCTGGGAAAGGACTACAATGCTGAAGAAAGAAGAGGCAACAGAACTTAGGAGATTGGGTGTTGGACTTGGAACAGAGAAAACATGGTTTCAGATTTTACTTCAGACATTTAGTAATTTCATGACCCTGGAAAAGACCCTTAACTTGCTGCTCAGTTTCCTTACATACACTATATAATATGGGATTTGAAATCAGTGACTTTGGAATAATTCTTTAGTCTAATAGTAACTGGCATCTATACAGTGCTTGACAATTTGTAAAACACTATGCATGCATGCTTATCTGCTTTGTGCTTTCCAACATCTTATGTATGAGTATGTCAGTATTATAGGTATTGTTTATTACCATTTTTAAGAGGAGGAAAAGAGGCTTAGAGTGGCGGAGTCTTAACTGGGGTCACCAAACTAGAAAATGGCAGTTGGTCCAGTTAGTCATCCAGACTGTGAAACTAGTTAAAGGCAGGTAGATGAAATGAGTAAAATTTTAGACTGGAAGTCAGGAACATTTGAGTCCAGATGTGGACCTCAGACATTTATTAGTGATGTTAACCTTGGAAAGTCATTTAAGCTCTTTCTGCCTCAGTTTCTTCGATGTAAAATAGGGGAAATGATACTAGCTACTTCCCAGGGACTTTGTGAGGGTCAAATAATTTAATTGTAAAAGGTTTATTAGTTTAGTGCCTGGCATATAATTGGTGCTTAATAAGTTTTTGTTTTATTCTCCCTGTGTCCAGAGTATCAGAGGTGGGATGTGAACTCAAATCTTTTTGATGCTAAAATGGGAATAACACACCTTTCTTCCAAGGTAGTTGTCAATATAAAATGAAATAAGATTTATAAAAACCTTTGCAATCTTAATGTTCAATATAAATGCCAACTATATTATTATTCTTATCATCATCATCTATTATTCCATTGCTTTAAAAAAAAAAAGCTATTCCTTTGAGATTAGGCTATAGTTTGAACAATATCAATTTCAATTAAAATAATGAAAGCTGTCTATTCATTTCAGAGAGGATAAATGATGCCCAAATAGATCTTTATTTGGGCAATGATTTCTTCCTATTCACACAGAGGTGATAAGTTGGCATTCTCCATTGGCATGGATTCCATTTTGCACAGATATTTAGCGTATTCACTCTGCCTTCCTTGAAAAATTTGGGCCATAAGGTTTAATTGCATGCTCATCAAGCAACAGACTTGGAGGTCTATTCTCTGTGCAGTGAGCTCCCACAGCTCCCATTAATGCTAATGAGAGTTACACATGTGTATTGAGGAGAGAATAATATACCCTTTGAAGATAGAGTTGCTAATTGAGTGCTTTCTTCACATGTGCTCAACTTTAGTAACTAAACAGAACTGGAGTGGTCTAAAATGTCATTCTCTATTAAAACATTTTCAGCCTTTACATTCCTCTGCCAGAACACCAAAAAATCAAAGGATAGGCATGACCAATTTTTTTTTTTTAAAGATGCTATTCTCCTCCAAATGGGGAAAAAAAAAAAAAAAGAACTATTAGATGAAGTCAATGAAAGAATGAACAGGACTCATGATTTCATGTTCCTGTTCTCTAAAATAGAATGCCTGAGATGAGCTCATTGGGCTGAAAGTAAATGCCAGAGTGAAGGAATTTGCCAACATTGAGGAAAGCAGAGGCAGAAAAACATTTCGTCTTCTCCTGGTTATTCAGATCTAGCTTGATGTAATGGAGCTTCTGCTGTGTGGTATCAGGAGACTTGGGTTAATTGATATAGCTTCCAATCCTATTCTTACCACATCAACTTTGTGAGAATGAGCAGTGACTTTTCTCTGAATCTCTGCCTCTTCTCTTGATTATTATAGTAACACAGGATTATTCTGAAGAAAGGTTTTTTCATGTTAATTAAAGGAAAGGTACCTATACAGCAAGTCAAATAAAAAGTATTATACTTCATTTTTCTTTCCCCACACTAAATCTGTCTTTTATTTTGTTATTTCCTTCTCATTGTGTGAAATCTTTTTTTCCCCCTGAGTCTAAGTGAGTTGCTTAGGGTCACACAGCTAGGAATCTGAGACCAGATTTGAACTCAGGTCTTCCTGACTTCAGGGCTGGTGCTCTAACCATTGCACCACCTAGTTGCCCCATTGTATGAGATCTTTTTAAGTGTCTGAGATTTAAGATATCACTTTTATAGAAGAGGATTCTGATGGTCAGAGAGGTTAAATAACTTGTACAAGACAATATAATTTCTAGTGTTGGGGAGGGAATTTCATCCTCTTGGAGTGATTATTATTCCTTCCATCTCCACAATGCTACTTCCAGCAAAAGGTGAGATTTGAAGTGAACCTTGAAGGAAGGTGGGAGAATCTCTATTTTTCCTCTGCTATATAAATTCCATCTTGGGCAAGGTAGAAATATGAGAATTAAAGAAAACAGAAACTAGAGTACAAAGAAAGGGACTTATTTTTTACCCTGAAAATATCATTTTGTCTTTATTCCTTCTAAATATGGGTTTCAAAAATAGAGTTGCTAATTGAATACTTTCTTTACTTGCACTCAACTTCAGTGCCTAAACAGAGCTGGAGTGGTCTAAAATGTCATTCTCTATAAAAATCTTTCCAGCATTTGGATTCCTCTGCCAAAACACCATCAAAGATTTGAACTGAACTTTCAAGGAAGTTGAGAAAAATCTCTATTTTTCCTATGCCATATAATTTCCATCGTGGGCAAGGAAGAAGTATAAGAATGGAAGAAGACAGAAGCTAGAATACAAAGGAAAGGATTTATTTTTTACCCTGAAAACATCATCTTGTACTTATTCCTTCTAAATATGGGTTTCTTCAGTTGATATTGATAATAAGCTTATTGGCCAGCTGCTGCAGGTAATTAGAAGTATGGCAATAATGAGTTCACAATTTCAATTTCTTTAAGCAGTAGGTTTTGCCTAGAGACTAGCTAGGTTCTTGCCAGATCCTAATCTAGCCATACTCATCTTGATCAACCAGACAGTAATTACAAGGAAGACCAGAAAGAAAATGGAATCCCTCAGGGCAAACTCATTACTATCACTGGAAAATTACTTAAATTGTATATCCCACTGACAGTGGGTTAGTAAGAATACCTATAGTGTGGTGGAAAGAACATCAGATTTGGAATCAGCAGTTTGTGGTTGTAATCTTATCTCTACTAGTTACTCACTGTGATAGCATGGGTGATGTGACACTCAATTTCCTTATCTGCAACATGCAGATAATAATATACTAGCTTCCTCACAATGTTGTTGTAAGCAAAGTACTTGTCAAATCTTAATTTATCTAGCCATATATTGTTATTCATATATGAGGGACCAATATGATTCAAAATAATATATCAGAATAATAGAAACACTCTTAGTTAACTCAACCACATCTTTTCCCAGTAGCAGAGATTTTCCATTCCAGTTTATATATCTAATTGAAAAACACAGATTTAAGAAGGATATATATGCATTATATTTCTAAAGGGGGCTTTTTTAGTTTTTGTGATGAACATAGTTAAACATCTTCTATTATGTCTCATTTCTTATCTTTGAATGAAGGCAACTATCTGAATTAGTCGAAGTTCAAGATCAGGATTCCTGGGAAGTAGAAAAGAGAGGGGAAATATATTCTCTTTCTTTCTTGTCATAAAACTAGGAGGTTGCTTCAATTTTTTCTATTTACCCGAGTCTGTCCTTAATTTCCATCCGGACTGTAAATCAATCCTTCAATCAAAAAGTCTTGTTTACTATGGGTCAGGAAGCACTGTATTGTATCAGTGATACAAATAAAGGTTAAAAACATCACCTCTCTTCTAGAAGTTTGTATTCTAAAGGAGAAGATAGTATGTAAATAACTTGATATATACACAAGATATGTGCAGATATTCATTATATATAGCTATAATTATATTATATATGTATATATTATGTATATATGTAGATACAATACATATATACATACATATGAACATAAACATGTATCTTAAATATAAGATAATTTCAGAAATGAAGGCACTAGCAGCAGAGAACAGGGGGAAAGGCCACCAGCAGAAGTTGAGATTTAAACAGCCTTGAAGGAAGTTGGGTAAATTAAATAGACATGAGGAGGAAGAGCATTCCAACCATCATAGAAAGGCAGTAAAAAGGCATGGGGAGAGGAGCTGAAGCTAGGTATTCAGAAATGGAACTATCCAATTATTTATAAATGAAAGGCTGTTGAGGGGAAATAATATCCTCTTCATCACACATTCAATTCCATGTAAATAGAAATTGAGCAGGATGTATAGGGCCCCAAATTATGGGACAATGTGATCAATTTCTTTCTCTGTCTTGCCCATTCTCTGCTCTAGTTTTTCTAGTTTTTCTTTTTTTATCTTTATATATTCTTTTTCTTTATCTTTTTTTTCCTTTCTCCTCTAGGATTCATTTTTCTTTCTGTCTTTATTTTTCTCTCTTTTCCACTCTCCACCCTCTTCCTCTCTGTTTTTTTTTTTGGGGGGGGGGGTTCATTTCTTCCTTTTCTGCACCCTCTTTCAGCAAAAAATAGATTGGGAATTCTGGGATAACAGAACTAAGCTTCTAATTTAAAACACAATATGATTAGTTGGGGGTTGGGGTGATTGCTTTTGTTTCTCAGCTCTTTGTAACACAAAGTAAGAGAAATCTCACATTTGCAGTATATTAATGCATTTTTAGGGTTCTATTATTGACTGGCAGAGGCATGAATATGAGTATGTGAGATTGTTATTGCATATGATTTTATTAATCTTTTTTCATTTTGTAAATTTTAATGAACATCTGACAACTAATTATTTTTCCTTTACACTGTCTTATAACTTAGTAATACAGTTGCTAATTACCAAAGACATTTTGATGTAAAAGTCATTCATCGTCATTTAAAAATCACAATTGAAACTAATTTCCAGCCATACTAATGCTCTTTCATTGTAAATAATGTTAGAGAACTTCAATTTTTAATTTCACTTAAACTAGCTTAATTATGTGGCCATATGTGAATGTATATATGTGTGTGTGTTTATAATGGAAAATGACTTTTCAGCAATTGTTAGTAAAATAATTTCTAAAAATATAGCTTCTTGCTTTGCTATGATTAAATCTTAGATGTAGAAGACTCACAGTTCTTCAGTTCTCAATATATTTCTTTAAAATTCTTTTGAGCCAAATAGATGCATTAAATGTATTACATTTCCTTGGTCATTTTTTTTTTGCATGATGACATTTTAAGCAAAATTTATATTCTCACAATTATTTTGAATAGTATATAGAAAAATTGTTTTTTCCTGATATAATACAAATATTTCTCTGAATTATAAGAAAAACAAAACAAAAAATGAATTACAACTTAAAATTCTGAGTTAGGAATATTATGAATAGAAGAATCCTTAAGATCATCACACTTGCCTTTGTACTCCATGTTGTTTTTTTATTGTTTGTTTTTTTAAAGTCTTTCTTGTTATAATTTGTGCTACCTTAAAAAACCTAACACTTAATTAGTATGTTGGCCTAATCCAGATTTGGGGGATCTGTACCTCTAGACCTTTATTTTCTAACAGAAGCAAACAACTTATTTGATTGTGTCAGAGATATACTAACACAATTGCTAGTGGCAAAGGCTATCTCTGAACTCTGAAAAATTTCCTTATAACTGTATTTGTGGGTTATGACAAAAAAAAAGCCTTATATTGAGTGCTTTTGCCAAATGTGATTTTGTTTTATAAAGATCTCCTAGAATTGCATTTCTTGGCCTTGATGCTTTCCTGAGTCAGGCCTTTGATTTTCTGCTATTTTTTACTAAATTTTTTACTTTTCCTTCACAGTTTTTTAATGAGTTTACTCTTGATAACCTTCATTGTTTCCTAAGAAAACATATGCCCTTTGCAAATAAAGAAGCTACTGACCTTTATTTGTAGTATAAAGTGAATTTACTTTTGAGTTATTTCTTTAATAAGTAATGCCTTATTGGCACTTATCTCCATATCTTTTTCCTTTAGTTCCCTTTTGTGGATTCTGTTAATGAAAGAGGCAGTGTGTATCAGTATAATGATTCTGAAATGATGCTTCTTAGTTCTAGGATCAAGGAAGATCCCTTAGAGCTCTCCAAGTCTCAGGTTACTCACTAAGACTTGATCAAAATTTGGATGACTTATGACCTGTTTCAGTGGAGTAAACTTCCACATGAACAACATCAAAGTTCTTTGTTGTATTTTGAAATTAATTGGTTAAAGTTAGATCTTGATAACTGTCAAACAGGATTGTTTCTGGGTTTTTTTTTTTCATTTCTTTGAAAAATTTAATTGTTACATGTATTCATTAAACTCTATGACCTTGGCCTTTTTAGTGCCTTCTTTAAACATTTAAGTTAATTCAGGATTTGTCCTTAATACTTAGATAATTGATCATTTTGATTTTCCTTGTTTATATTGTTTACAGAAAAATTAAAAGAAGTTAAAAGCCTCTGAGCAAAAAGTGTGATTTGGGGGGATTATATAGAAGATCATCTCATTGTCCACTAAAACTAACTTCATAATTTTTTCAACTGTGTGGCACCAATCTAGATTCCCAGTAGATAAAACGTAAGGCTTAGAGACATGTAGACTCATCCTCCTGAGTGCAAATTCAGCAGGAGACATTTACTAGATTATGTGACCCTGAGCAAGTCATTTAATCTTATTTATTTCCTCACTTGTAAAAATGAACTGGAGAAGAAAATGGCAAACCATTTCGGTACCTTTAATCAAGAAAACGCCAGAACAGGTCAGGAAGAGCCATACACAACTTTGAAAAAGAAAAACAACAAACAAGCAAAAAAGCAAACAAATAAATGAAATATCACATTTTAGGAAGTTGTTCAAGATACTCCAGATTGTTTCAGAGGAGGGCAATCAAGATAGGAAAGGACTTCTTGAACAGGCCAATAAAAAGGCTAATCGAAGGAACTAATAAGGTTCATCTTGAAGGAGAAATGACATTTATGGGAACATTTAGCCTTCTTTGAAGTTTTTGAAGAGCCATTATGCGGGACACAGATTTGAGTAAACTTGATCTGCCTAATTAATCCAGGGAGTAGAACTAGAAACAGTCAGTAGAAAGGTAAATTCTGGCTCTATATGAGGAGAGAAAAAAAAAACAAACTTCTTGATCAACAGACTTTCATTCATTTACTTTTTCCACAAAATTATTATATATTGTCTTGATGAATTCCGAGCTTGGGTTTCCTCACCTCAAAAATAGGTGTCAACCAACTGTAATTCCTACATCCCAAAATTGTGGTGAGAATAAATTGATCTCATATATATATGAAGAAAATTTTTTAACTACCAAACAAATATCAGCTATTAGTAATCTATGATTCTGTGATTTTATTAAATTAATATGCAAATGAGAAAGAGATTTTGATTTGGTATTATAGAGTTGACACAGGACATGATATTCTCATTTATCATATGGATATATATGAGATATAATATCATTATCCTATATTATCATTTAAAAATTCAATATTTCTGAAGGTTTAATAGAGTGATAATTTCTTCCTTTTCCTTTCTATCAGACGTTTCAACTTTTTTCCTTTTTTAGTCTTATCATTCATATTTTCTCCAACACATATAAGAATCCTTATACATAGTAGGTGCCACATACATCATTAATGAATGTTAATTCTAGATTTATCACAAACACCTTTATAAAAGCCTTCAGAATAATTACATCTTTCAACAAGAACAAGGACAAAAATAGATTCTCGTTCAGGGGTCCTCAAACTTTTTAAGTGGGGGCCAGTTCACTGTCCCTCAGACTGTTGGAGGGCCAGACTATAGTAAAAACAAAAACTTTGTTTTGTGGGCCTTTAAATAAAGAAACTTCATATCCCTGGGTGAGGGGGATAATCGTCCTCAGCTGCTGCATCTGGCCTGTGGGCTGTAGTTTGAGGACTCCTGTATAGTTCTTTAATGTTCACATTATACTGAATTATTTTTTTTATTCTAAAATTTTATAAAGCATAGGAATTTTTGAGTATAGAAACTTGTGATGACCTTAGAATCAGACGGAGTCAGAATAAGCAAAAGTCCTTGGTCTTTATTCTTAGTCTTTAAAGATAGAAGTAAATTGGATGGAAGGAGAATTTCCATGACCTTCCTTCTTCCTCATCTACCACCAAAGTGACTCTGGCTAGTCTTACTCCACCCCCTAGTCCCTCCTCCAATTCTCTGTATACACCAGTTATCGAGCCAGCACAGAATAGTGGGAAGGGTCATTTTCCAAGTACATGCCCATAGAGTATTGTCCAATTGGTAGTTAGCCTTATGTGCTCAGTTGTCCGAACCTCAGTGCATGAACTCAAGAGTTTCAGTCCTTTACAGAAACTCCCTTTACCAGTATTGAATACAGTATGTAATAGATAATCTTGTTGAATTAACTGGGAGCTCTCAGAGGTTAAATTTCTTACCAAGGGTCAAACAACTTTTAGATGTCAGAATAACTTACATTTATATCTGAAATAGAAACTGGTCTTCTATTCTTTCTGCTTCTCATTATTTTAGCTATTATTCTTAAAATCACCAGTTCTCTAGTGGCCATTAAATTAAAATAATTCTTTGTATATGTCATCTGCATTGATATTTATTTATATAAATAAGACAGTCTGTATATATTTACATAATACATAAATAAAATGTGTGTATAAATACTGTGTATAGATAGATATGCATAGGTATATATAGATATACATATATCTATATATCTATAAATATATACTGAGTATCACAGGAGCTTTAAAAAATGATTGATGCCTTTGTTTCCAGCTATGTTATACTTTAGATAGTTTGATTAGCCTGTATAAACACTTGTTTTTTTCTCACCTACATGTACCAATAATGATCTCTTTGGGTATACAGTTATCCCCTTACTATGCTCTATCTCTAGATGGAAAAGAAATACTTAGAAATGTGCCCCAAACAAAAATTTCTATAAACTTTATGATCTATGAAACAAGAATGAGCTAATAATTTCCTTTCAGTCCTTTCATTTTCCTTTCTGTTCCTTGCCTTACAACCGTATACTTACTTTCAGTGATTATCATGAAGACATTGTTGATTTTGTTTATGCAAATCAACAATTCTGAATTCCCATACTCTACCTAAACCCTATTTGCAGAGATTGGTAGAGTTCTTGAATTTGGTGCTCCAGATCTACTCTGTTGGGCAGATGCTTTTTTAGATAATTGAATTAAATATAGTTTCTAAGAGCCACATCAGTCCTAAGCATTTGCTAAGTGCTTACTATGTGCCAGGTACTTTTCTTAGCACTAGGTATAAAGGGAAATTTTATTTTATATCACTTCATATTTGTATGATTTTTTAAAAATTTTCTTGCTTTCTTAATGGGTAGGAGAGAAAGGAAATGAGAGAATCTTAAGCTGAAAAATAAGTTGAATGGAAAACAATAAGTAAAAATAAAAGA
Organism: Antechinus flavipes; assembly: GCF_016432865.1. Taxonomy (NCBI): domain Eukaryota; kingdom Metazoa; phylum Chordata; class Mammalia; order Dasyuromorphia; family Dasyuridae; genus Antechinus; species Antechinus flavipes. The sequence goes on from NC_067398.1 coordinate 106,731,481, forward strand.
TTACTAAAGAAAGGCAAAAGATCATCCTCATCCTCGAAGACCTCACAATCATCTGAGGTAGAAAACATGAAAACATTTATATACAAGAAAGATCTATATAGAATAAATTGAAGAAGTGAAGAATTGAAGGAAAGCGTTAATACTAAGATCAGCAAAACCCTTTTGGTAGCAGTTGAGATATTAGCTATAACTTATAGGCAGCCAAAAAGTAAGTTATACTATGAAAATATGCTAGACAATTTAAGGGAAATTTGAGTTCTTAGGGCCAAAAGGTGGGGTCCAGTAAATCATAGTGAGACTTTGCTAATTGACATTCCAGTGTTCCATAATACAATTGTTCTACTATTTCCAGGGAATAGATTATGCCCTAAATGATCTCTCTAAATATTTTTCTATAGTTTCATGCTCAAAAATGTTTCACTATGACCACATTCACAGCCAGACTAGACAATCCAAATCTCTCTTTTCCATTTTAGGATTTAAATCACTCCACCGCACTTACCAAATTCACTTTACAATAGTGTCCACACTTGGTGACATGTAGCTATAGTCTATAGGTTCACAAAATTTAGTATTTTCCAGTTCTAAAGGGTATGATTCTATAGGCTATGTATACACATTACCAAGATTAATTCCCACATTTTCCCAATGAGTAAACTGTTGTCAAGCCAGGAAAAACAACTTATTCTGGATTACATAGATAATAAATAGAAAGGTGGGATTTGAACTTAAGCTTTTAGACTTCTGGTCAAGTGCATTCTCCATTTAAAGGGAAATTGCTTTAAACAAATATAGAAATAACTGAAGGAAAAATCTTATTCTGAGAATGTAATATGAAACTTGATATTCAATTAAAATCTGCTTTCTAAACCTATAAGCATAGAATTCTGGATCTTATAGTTTTTTTATGGAAATCTCTGTTGTATTAAATAGTTCTATTCTGGACTTAAAGAAGTACCACACAAAAATAATAGTTATTTTTATAAAATCAATACAAAATGAAAAGATAGCCTAAGGTAACAGTTATTGCTGCCTTAAAATTACAGACCCTAGATTTATTTGTTAAGGCTCCATATTTGCATTTCCCAATAATAAAAAGAATGTTTATTTGATGTTTTTTAAATGACTATTCTGCTCGTTTTTATGAAATTTGGCAACATAAGCATGCAAAATGGGAGGGGGATTACTCACCATTGCAAAAAGTGTCACAAGCACATGGATTGTTTTTCTCCCCATTCATTTGTATTACCTCTTACTTTGGTACAATTTTTTTTTAAAGTCCTTCTAGTTGTATTATATTCCATGAGCTTTTAGTTAGTCTATCTGATGAATTAAGTTGTACTCTTCAAAAGTCATTAACTATTTGCCCTAAAAAAAATTGTAAGTTCTGTGAAGACAGGGATAGTTTAGTTTTTGTTTTAGTATCTAAAGAACTCAGCATTGGGCTTGACTTGGTAAACAGTATTTGTTTAATGAAGTTCTCCTGTATTTTTATATGCATGAAATGAACAACATCTGAAAAGGTTGGCTGCCAGGGTTAATTTGTTGTTGTTTTCTGATAGTGATTTTTCTCTTAAATTTCTTCATTATCTACATGATCTTTTGTAGTGGTTGCATTTTATGTCCCTGCACTAAAGTTCTCTTCCCTATGCCTTACTTTTGGCATGGTAATCCTAGATTCTTGAAGATTAACAGTATAGCAGGAGGCATAAGCAAATATTTTGTGAACTTAAGAAAAATTTTAAATGACTTTTTTTGATTTGTTATTTTTGTAATCCTATTTATTCTATTATTTGCATTTAAAGTCATTCTTCTGAGAAGGTTTCACCAAATTGCCAAAGGGATCTATGATACAAAAAAGGTTAAAAATCCCAGTGAAATGCAAGCTCTGAAATCAAGTGTGATTTGTGCTACATGGTGTTTGAAATCTTTTTCAACTCTGATTCTGTGACCTTGTGGTTCTGATGCCCTGATTCCTTGCCAAGCTGGAAGGACTTCAGATATGACCTGACAATGGATGGTATAGCTTTTCTTTGAGGACTAGCAAAGTAAGGTGACATCTCTTCTCTACCCTCTCCACTTTGTGCCTTAATCAGAAACAGTTAATCAGAAATCAGTGTCCCTTTACTGAGCCCTTCTTTGAGTGGATTAGACCATATTTTTCAGCTTTCAGTTACAAAGAAAACAATACATTTTAGAGATTCATAAAAAAAGTCCCAAACATTTGAAAGCTAATTTTAAGAAGGAACAATTCTTAAAGCAACTTAGCTAGTGTATATTTAAACACTAAAGCATTATATACAAAGGAAATATCATTATCTTGTTAGCTGGTCACCACATTATCTGGAAATATGATTTTGGGATCAGACACATTTTTAATCGCATAAAAGCATAGTGAAGGCGAGAAAATTGAAGACAGGTAGAGGTGGGATTTTTATTTTCCTTTTGTGCCTAGGGAATGCATGTTCCTGAGAGCAAAGGAAAGAATCAATTTCTTATAAACTAATAAGACAAGAACATTAATGTGAGAATACCTCTGAAATTTCATTCTATTTGAGATGAAGGGGCTAAATATCAGGTAAAGTTAATTCACAATCCATTAAACCTAAGCCAATAGTTGGGCCCAATTATGTTTAGCTTCATAAATATTAAATTGTCAGGTAATAAAATCTTAAGAATTGCCTTTTTCTAATCTCCCACTATCATTGTTTTAATGCGGGCTGAGGTACATTATTTCTACTGAAGTGCTTTCTAACAGTGGAGATTGACAAAATGTTAATTTTTTTCCTTCTCTATATTCAATAAACATTTATTAATCATCTACTATAGTCCAGATACTAATAATAAAAAGATGATTTATCAAAATATATTCTCTCAAGGAGCATAATTATTGACTTAAAGGATTAAGACAGACAAAAATTGTGATGTTAGGTAGAAGGTAATAGGGACAATGGAGGGAGCTTAAATATACAATTGAAGGAAATCTCTCAATGTAAAAAAGACTTTCGTCTTGAAATAATAGAAGATTTTGTGGTGGATATAAAATCTTAGATATAGAGCCAGGTAAAGATAGGAGGACATAAGAGTATAGAGAGTAGGTCCAATTTAACTAGGTTATAGATGGAAGGGAAATGATTTTATTTTTTGTAGCTTTATATTTTCAAAATGAATGTATAGTTTTCAACATTAACCTCTGCAAAACCTTGTGTTCCAAATTTTTTCTCCTCCCTTTCCTCCCTCCTCTAGAAGGCAAGTAATCCAATATATGTTAAACACGTGCAAGCTTCTAGTGGGTTTGTCTTCTCTGGCTCTATCTCTGGCTGTGTTTGTCTGAGCTCATATGCTCTCTTATCATAGATGTGAATCTTGTAGAACTATATTAAATACTAAGTACATGTACTAAACTAGAGAACTGTTAAATCAGTTCCACTGACTTAATACCTTGTAAGAATCCTTGTTTTAGAATTCTGGCCCATAACAACTAGATTACTATAATCATTGATTGTTGTATTTTATGAATCTAACCTATTCCACTGATCAGCTACTCTATTTCTAAGTCAATACCAGATGGTTTTGTTGATCACTCATCCAATATTTTTTGATCCTCTCTAGTTTAGGTATCAGCATCATATTGGTTTCCTAAAGGAATACCAAAATAAAAACTGCTGATTTATTCATCTTCTGGTAATTTATACATCATCTTATTTAAATAAAGTGAGCTTCTTGGATACTGAGTAGAGGAACCAAAAATAGAAGAACTAAGTCGCTGTGCTATGGTTGAAATGCTTAATTGTTTACCTAGTCATGATTTTAATAGGTGGCCAAGAGAACTCAGTAGCTATCATCTTTGAACACAAAAAGTCATATTATAGTCATTGAGTATAATTCAAACACTCAAGAAGTGCTTTTTTATTTCATGTTTGTCTATTTCAATTACCAATATAAGCAGATTTAAAATCCCATTTAATCTAATAATTGTCTTCCTAGTTCACCCTGCTGCTGCATGCAGAGTAATGATTTTTACTAAGAATGAACTAAGCAACTTATAAATGGTGAAACCTTCAGTCAGTATAATTTTATGAAATCATTATTAGTTGCTACTAAGGATTATAGAATAACTTCCACTGAATACTGATTTTCACAAAAATAAAACAATGATTTTTAGTATTTCATTAAAAAAAAAACCTTCATATTAAAAGGCCACTTTTTTAAAAAGAAAGAACAGTTCTTAAAGCTGCTCAGGTGCTGTACTTTGTTAGGGATTGTTCCATTATGTGTCTGGACTCCTCAGCTTCAACAAAAAGACATTAATAGACAAAAGAGGGCTGAGATATTCAAAGAATGTTTGATCTTAAAATCTAAAGAGAGAAAAACATTTTTTTCTTACATGTGCAAGATAGGTATGATCAACATAGTTTGAGGAATCCCATGTCAGTAAGCTCAAAAGTCTCTTTGAGTTTAAACTTTCTTCTTTTTAGAACATTTTCATTTATATAGCTATTTTAGAGACATTGTAATCTCAGGGGGGATGGGGGAATTAAATGGCTGTCAGTCTTTCCATTTGGACCAAATATCCATGACTGAATAGGCTTGTAGTCTTAGCTATTCTAAAAGGTATTATTTGCACGAGCAACCAGGAAACCAGAACTTCCCAGGAAGAAAACAGGAGTAGATACCAACCTTGAGAAAAATAGCAAGCAGACAATAAGCAGATTATTGATAACAGAAAAACCAGTTTTAAAACATATAGTTACAAAGAACTAGAACTGCAGGGAATGGATGAACAAGTGAGCAAGTTGTGGTATATGATTTTGATTGAAAACTACTATTCTATCAGAAATGATGCACTTAGTAATCTTAGAAAAACATAAAAAGAATTACACAAAATAAGAGTGAAATGAGCAGAGCTAAAAGAATATTGTACACAATTGATTGAAAACTATTATTCTGTAAGAAACAAGCTTAATCTTAGAAAAACATAGAAAGACTTGTACATTGAATGGATGCCCATCAATTGGAGAATGGCTGAATAAATTGTGGTATATGAATATTATAGAATATTATTGTTCTGTAAGAAATGACAGCAGGATGATTTCAGAAAGGCCTGGAGAGACTTACATGAACTGATGCTGAGTGAAATGAGCAGGACCAGGAGATCATTATATACTTCAACAACAATAGCATATGATGATCAATTCTGATGGACGTGGCCATCTTCAGCAATGAGATGAACCAAATCAGTCTCAATAGAGCAGCAATGAATTGAACCAGCTATTTTTGTCCGCCTGCATTTTTGATTTCCTTCACAGGTTAATTGTACACTATTTAAAAATCTGATTCTTTTTGTACAGCAAAATAACTGTTTGGACATGTATACTTATATTGTAATTTAATTTGTATGTAATTTAATTTAATTTAATTGTATTGTAATTTAATGTTAATACTTTAACATATTTAACATGTATTGGTCAACCTGCCATCTGGGGGAGAGGGTGAGGGGAAGGAGGGGAAAATTGGAACAAAAGATTTGGCATTTGTCAATGCTGTAAAATTACCCATGCATATAACTTGTAAATAAAAAGCTATAATTAAAAAAAAAGAAAGAAAGAAAGACTTGCACAAAATAAAAGAAGAGTGAAATGAGCAGAGCCAAGAGAACATTGTACACAATAATAGTAAGGGTTTTAAGAATGACTTTGAGTGAATAAGTGATTTTGACTATTATAAATATCCAAATTCACTGTAAAAAAGCATATACAGGACACTATCTGCATCTAAAGAACTGATAAGTAGAAGTATATATAGAATGCTTTTACACACACACAAACACACACACATATACATATACATACATGTACCTATTTGCGTCTAATAGTAGCCAATCTTTAGGGTGGGGGAAAAGGAGGGAAGAAAAAACAAAGTAGGAGAAAAGAAAAAAAAGTTACATAAATTTATTTCATGTTTAAAAGTAATAGCAAATTATATATGAGATTTGCAGTTTCATGTGCTATCATCCTTATTTATTATACTGTGCTATGGAAATATTTTATTCTATAAATTAAAAATAAAGTTAAAATAAAATAAAAATAGATATGAAACCAATGAATAACTCAAGAGTACCATAAGGTAAAGATTTTGTGGGGAAAAAAAGGCAAGGTTCTAATGGTACATGTATAATAATGTATGTATATTTGGGCTACCTTTTACAAATGCATTTGAGTGTCCCTGACTACGTCCAATTTTCGGCTTTCCTTTTTTCCACTCTTTTGTACTATAAAGTTGGATAGTCTAGTAGAATAAGGAGACCAAACCTAGACTCAATCATTTTAAACTGTATCAGCACATAAATTTGCAGCAATGGATTCCACAGGTCAGGCTTACCAAACTGAATGAAAACTAGATGATTCAGAGTGAAATAGTTTTGCAAATGGTCATGGTAATAAATGGTCAGCTAGGTGACCCAGTGGATAAAGTATAGGGTAGGGAATCAGGAAGACCTGAGTTCAATTCTCAGACACTAGTTGTGTTCCTGGACCACTCAACCCTGTTTGCCTCAATTTCCTTATCTGTAAAATAGCCTGAAGAAGAAAATGACAAACTATTCCAGTTTCGTTGCCAAGAGAAACCCAAAGGGAGTTACTAAAAGCTGGACACTATTGAAAGTGATTGAACAACAAACAACAAATGGTAATAAATAATTTCAAATGTAATAGTTTTAAATCAGATTAGACAGAGTTTATCTTCTCAGGATTTTTGGCTTACTACACCTTCCATTTTTCTGCCATGCTCTTTCATTTTCTGCTCAGGGTGATAGGATTACTTTCAGAGTAATTCATTTTTTGTATGAGTAAAAATGAGTAAACTGCTTTTTTTCTGATTCTTTGGCACATAGAGCAGGGATTCTTAGCTTGTTGGTTTGTCATGAACTCCTCTGGTACTCTGATGAAGCCTATGAACCCCATCTCCTAATAATGTTTTTAAATGAATAAAATAAAATTCATAGTATTACAAGGGAAACCAAAAGTTAATGAAAATAAGTTGTTGGGTTTTTTTTTCATCTAAGTTTATAGATCCCTTGAGATTCTGTGGGAACCAAGTTCACAGTTCCTGGTGTAGACTATCATTGGTCTTACTGATTTTTGTTTTACTGATAGAATAAAGTTCAAAGAATTATAAAATCTTGGAAGGAAACTTTGAAGTAGTCTAGTCTAATTTTTCAATATTAATTGTCTCTATGATATTCTTGATAGATAGCTATCCTCTTTGAATATTTCTGCTCCTGGAGAACTCACTACCTCATAAAATGATCCATTTGATTTTTTTTTACAGAAATGTATTAAGTTTTTTGCTTACTATATGTATCATTTTATAGATGAAAATTTAAACTAAAACATCTTTAAAAGTATTTGAAATATAGTAATTTGCCTTTTTTTAGATATCTAAATTTCATTATTTAAAATGGATCAAGAGATGTTTATATATAACCTATGTCAGATTGCTTGCCGTCATGGGAAGGGGGCAGGTAAGGGAAGAAGGGAGAAAAAATTATGGAACTCAGAATCTTACAAAAATGAATGTTGAAAACTATCTTTACATGAGATTAGAAAAATAAAATACTATTTAAAAATTTTTAAAGGCAATATCCTAGTCCTGTATCCCCTCAGAAGGATTAGAATTGGTGACTCTTTTTTGGGTAGGAAAATAACATTCAATAAAATGTTTTAAGTCTAGCAGTTTTGCATTTATATTGAAGATTTGAAAACTTTATTAATTTGAAACCCTCCATTGGTGGAGGGTTGCCTTATAAGAGTGAGGAGTTTGAGGAAATTGAGAGGATCTCAAAAGTATTTTTAAATATAAAAATTTGATAAAAATTATAATTGTTTTAACCATTAAAAAGGCATTTTAAAAAAGAAAAACATTGATGGAGAAAAGGCATATATTAACAGTTTACAGATTTGAAACATATTACTCCCAGTACAAACTATTTTTTGCCCTGTCTTGAGGCCCAACCACTGTTCAATGTCAATAGTACTGTAATTGTAGAATTAACCCAAAGAGAGTTGTTCTTCCATAGTTAATTCTAGAAAAACAAAGAGTTTCCAGCTTCACCCTTTGCCTTGGGAATAAATGAAAAGAGAAAATTGGTAATGACAGTCATTTGTAATTTATGATTGTAATTAAAAAAATACAGTTGCCTGTCCGTGTTACAATTGATTTCTTGGAGCAAATCTACCATATTTTTTAGTGTAATTAATAGAAGCCATAAATCTTTGCAAGCTGTTTCTGTTAACAGCACAGTAATATAGGAACATGAGGTTTGAGGCCGACATCCTGTTAGATATTTAGCTAAAAATTGCTTGCACTATTTAATAAATGAATGTGCCAAATGGAGTCCACCCACAGCACATTAAAAACTTAAGCTATAGTTTGCTTGGTGTTCCCAAACTTTATGTATGTAAAGTTAAGCTTTCCCCAAATCAGTTATTTAACTGTTACTGCGCAGTTTAATATTTAAGTAACATATTGTAATAAATATGTTATTGTCATAAGTTTTTCCACAAATAAGTTTTCTGACTACATGAATGCAATATAAATATTACCTTTTAATTAGAGAATATTTGTGCTAAATGATTATCACCCCAAGATGGCCTAGTAGTATAATAATAATTACAGGTCATATTTCTTTATTTCTATACTATTTGTAGAGATTTTTCCTGACAAGATTAGTACAGCAGATTGTGGAGATGCTGCTCTCCCATTTTACAGATGAAAATATTGAATAAGCTTAAATGAAATAATAAATACAAAACACCATGCAGATCTTAAGTTGTTTTTACAGATTCCCCTATTATTACTATTTTTATCAAATTGCATTTCCTCTCTTTCAGCTAGGATTTTTTACCTATTTTTTTTTTCATCTCTAGTAACACTCGCATGTCTTACATCCCTAATGCTTATAGTATATAAAGATTTTTTACATATTTTACCACATCTTGAGTTCAGGAGGATGAATGTTATTATACCCATTTTACAGATGAGGAAATAAGCTCAAAGGTTTTTATGTGAACTATTCATAATGACATATGGATGGAAATATTTCCAAATAGAAAAAAATTGGGACTAGAACCCAGTTTTTTGATTTCTAGAAGATTAGGAATGCTTCTTTTGCTATAATATGACTCAAAGCTTTGGGAGTGATTTCTTTTCTTGTACATATTTAATATTATATTTCTTCAATTACTCATTTACGTTTGAATGTCTTACTAAATTTGAGGTATGATCCAAATGATGCTCTTATGCTCATTGGATTACAATGTCGGTAATAATAGACATAATTCACAGCAGTCAAAATATGGCTTCTTCCTTAGAGGGATGTTTGGAATGTTTTATTATTGAATTAGTTGTCATAGATAATTTGCAACTAAAATCAATCAAAGGTCCCTTTCATCAGATGTAATAATTTCTGGTGGAAATTACTCTAGTCATATTTGCCCAGTATAGTGCACCCTTCAGTGTCATTAATGGTGCTTTACTTTCATCAAAAATCACTCAGTCCAAACAGACATGAATAAGAAATTTGAGGCAGATAATTTGTGATGCTTTTAAGTTTGAAAGACCCAGAAATTAATTTGTATTCCTACCAGAGACTGTTTTTGACTTTAGTAGCTACTGATTGCTAGAAGATCAGTAGTACTTCCTTTGTTTAACTCATTGTGACCTCTTGTACCCATAGCATGCCAGTGTTATCCATGGGGTTTTCTTAGCAAAAATAATAGAATAGTTTGCTGTTTCCTTCTCCAGTGGATTCAGGCAAACAGGTTAAGTGACTTACCCTAGTTCACATAACTAGTAGGTATCTGAGGCAAGGTGTGAACTCAGAATTGAGCCTGGAGTCAGGAAATGTTATCCCATCAAAGTGAAGAGTATATTTTACTGGTTTGCTTGTCTTCCATGGTTCATCAATGATAAAAAACTTCTGTTTATGTCAGTCAGTCAGATAATAGGCATTTATTAAATGCCAAGTATATGGCAGAAACTGTGCTAAGCACTGGAGATAGAGATTCAGACACAGTCTCAAGTAGCTGGCAATTTAATGGAAGAAACAATGAGCAAATGGTTATGTGCAGATAAACTATGTATACAGGATAATGAGGAAATAATTAAGGAAGGCACTAGAGTTAAAAGGGGTTGGGGAAGGCTGCCTAGAGGATGATTATAGTTGGTATTTGAAGGGAACTGGTGAAGACAGGAGCTAGAGAGGAGGAGAGAGAGAACCCTTTAAGTAAAGGGCAACAGCCAGAGAAAATACCTAAAACAAGAGATGCTATATTCCTGGAACAGAAAGGAGGCCAGTGCCATTGGATCAACGACTTTATAGTGATGAGTAATGTGGAAAAAGATTGGAAAGGCAAAGAAGTACTAACTTATAATTTGAATACCAAATGCAAAACTTTGTATTTCTTTTTTTTTTTTTTTTTTTCCTGAGACAATTGGGGTTAATTGACATTACCCCGGGGCACACAGCTAGGAAATGTTAAGTGTCTGAGATCAAATTTGAACTCAGGTCCTTCTGACTTCGGGGCAGGGCAGATGCTCTATCCATTGCACCATCTAGCTACCCTTTTACATTTAATTCTTGAGATGATATGGTCTCCATGTCGGGGAGGGAGACTGATATGGTCTGACTTGTGCTTTGGGAAAATCACTTTGGTGACTGAATGGAGAATGGATTGGCAATGAGACAGAGTACTGCAATAATCTGAGCAAGTAAGGCAGACTATTGTAATTGCCTAAACATAAGTAAGGAGGTTTTGCAATAGGATGATGGTAAGATTAGAGGAAAGAAGGAATTTTTCAGAGATGTTGCAAATAATATTGTTGTAAAATTGGCAAGCCTTGGCAACAGTTTGGATATGAGGGGAGAGACAGTGAGGAATCCAGAATGACAACTAGATTGCATTGCATATCTGAGGAACTGGAAGGACTAACAGTGTAGTAGGATATGGGGTGGTATCTGGAGGGAAAGAGAAAGGGCTCTGTTTTGAACACTGACACTGTTTTGGACAACAACAGTTGTCCACTAGACTCTCGAGTTGATATATCTGAAAGGCAATTGGCCATGTAAGACTGGAAGTTAGCAGAGAAGTTAGGGAAGAATAGATATATTTGAGAATCATCAGCACAGGGGTGTTCATTAAATCCATGGGAGCTAATGAGATCACCGAGTGAATTAGCATAGTGGGAGAAAAAAAGAGGGCAAAGGATGGAGCCCTGTAGGACACCTATGGTTAAGGATGTGATCTGGATGAAGATACAGTAAAGGAGCATGAAATCCAGCAGATAAGTTGTGGGAAGAACTAGGAGGAAGGGATGTTTGGGAAACCCAGAGGGAAGAAAGTATTGAGTGTGTCAAGGTTTATAAAGCACTTTTCTTACAACAATCCTGTAAGGGAGGTGGTATAAATATGATTATTCTCATTTTACATAGGAGGGAACTTAAATCCAAAAAGATTTAAGTGACTTGATTTACTCTTCAGTTAAATAATTTCAAAATTGCTACTTTTCTTCCTCCCTGCCCCCAACATTTTCCTCTTCTTTTCGCTTCCATTTTCCACAACTTATTGGACTTGCTCTTTGATTGCAATCAAGCAGCTATGCTTTGGAAATTAAAACAGAGCTGCCAATAATGAGCCTTCTTGGATCAGCATTTTGAAAGAACTAAAGTCTAAATGAGGATGAGTTTCTTTAGGCCAAGAAGAGAAATTTTAATTTGGCTCATAAACAGGGGTCTTTAACATGGAAACACTCTGCCATTTTGACTTCGTACTTGAGTTAGTTTACTTTGTCTTTTCTTAGATTTTTTTTTCTTTCCTGTTATGACTAGAGTTTCGTGATTGCAGCCACCCCAAAATTGCTAATGGGTAACATTGATTTCAAATAATCATATGCAAATGTATAATAGCATCACCCTTTCCATTTATCACCTTCCACTATGATCCTCCTCACATATTAAAATCACATTTTATAAAATTGGTTGAAGAGGTAGCATGAGGATTAAGGTTGCAGTCTATTGAGCTTGGAATTGGGAAGACCTCTGTTCAAGTACAACTTTTGACATTATAAAGCTTTGTGGACCTAGACATCTTTTATTTGCCATTTGGCTCTTGCAACTATTTTAGTCTTATATACAACTAAATTATAAAAATATTAGGGTCTTCAGATCTGTATAATTACATAGACTTCCCATATCCTGAGCTTCCCATTCTGAAGAATCCATAGATGGGTATTCTCTCTAAAACTAAGAGATTTCCTTTAAATTCATTTTTTGGCAACCTATCAGTTATCAGTCTTAGCAATGCAGGACATTTTTTTTTAATTGGACTTAGCTACTCTCCTGAGTCTCCTCAAAAGTTCTAATTGCAATATTAGAAAGTACAATTAGCTCAAACTATGTATTTCAAGAATTCATTAATCTTTTATTGGAATTGAAAAAGTATAGTAACAGGTTGTGTAGGCACAGTTCAGGATTCAGGGGAATGTATTGTGATTCTCAAGCAAATGAAAGCATGATTTAGTAGTTTTCTGAGATGATAGACATGCTAAGGCTGCAAAGCATCAGGAAATCATCCAAGACTGGTTTGTGGAGAGGAACAACCCCTGCTGGGAACTCACTGGCATCTACAAAAATTGGACTGTGTTCTGAACTCCATGTTCTAGTTTTCAAATCACAAATAGCTTATGGTGAAGCTAAATCTCCCACTCTAAGTATCACACACATTTAAGACATTCTCAATTCACATAATTACAATTAAGTTGAAGTATTTCCATTTTTTTCCTCCATATCTCTTGTTGCATTTGATATGTGACTTCATGGTCTTGCTGGGAGAAAAAAATACAATAAAGAAATGCATATTAAAAAACAAAATTCCACAAATGAGTTGATAAGAAATTGTATTCTTATGCCTCCATATTAATGAAAGCCATTTCTAAAGAACTTTATCCATTAGAATCTCATACAAATTAATTGTTTTCAGAGATTCAACTTCAAGGTGTTTTCATTCAAGAAGTGATATAGTGTTACTTTCTCCTCATAAACACCACATCTCTTATTTTTTATTATGTTTATAATTCAGGATTTACATATTAATCTAAAGAAATCATTAGAAATCCTTATCAATTTTTTTTTAATTTTAGGGAATTTATTACTACGAAAATGTTAATAGAAACCTTCATTTATTTATTTGTGTTAAAAATATGTACTAAGTATATTTTTTATCTTTCAGAATCCAGCTCAGACATAGATTTCTATGAGAAACTTTCCTTTTCTCAGTCCAAAAAAAATCTGAGTTCCAATTTATTTCTTTATGGCATATTATCTAGATCTCTACTTTGTACTTTTTGGGTTTTTTTTTTTAATCTCACATCATATTCATTTGTGGATATGTCTTATTCTTTCTCTATCTAATATCTCTTCTCCCATTCAGTCTGTCAGCTTCTTTAGGGAAAGGACCATGCTTTTTCCTCCATATTATTTCTCTAGTACACAGCACAGTCCCTTATACATAGTAGGCATTGATCTAGAAAACAAGTGTAAAGGAGAGTACCCACAAAACATGTCAAGAGGAATAGTTGAAAGAACCTAGGGATGCTTATCCTAGAAAAGACAAGGCAGGGTAAAGAGTGCTGAGTTTTAATAATATTAGGTTTGTAACATCGCGTGAGTAATATTGGTGATGGTAATGGTGGTGATGACAGCCAGCATTCATATAGCAGCTCTTTATAGTTTGCAGAGAGTAGTATAAACTTTATTTTATCTTTACAACAACTCTAGGAGATAAGAGCTCTTATTGGACCCATTTTTATATATGGGGAAACTGAGCAGATAAAGTTTAAAAGATTTGAGTAGAATCATAAAGTTAACAAATGTCTAAGGATGGATTTTAATTCAATTCTTGGTCTCAAATCCAGTGCTTTATCTGCTGTACCATCAATTATGCTACTTACTATTTGACCCTAGGCAAGTCAAAGAAACCTATCAGATATGGAACAGACCCCAGAAGCTGTCCAAACTGCCTGAACAAGAATTCTTTCTACAAGTATCTTATCACTGAGATTTTACTTAACTTCAAATAAGAATATGTCCAGTGCCTTCCAAAGCAGTCCATTCCATTTTGGAATAGCCCTAATCCTTAGGCAGTTTTTCCTTATAACAAATATAAATGTTTTGTTTGCAACTCACTACTTCTAGTTTTATCTTCTTAAGCTAGGCAGAACAAATTTTAATCACTTCCATATGCAGCCTTTGATTTATCATCTTCCCTTGTACCAAAACAAAGTTTTTTCTTTCTTAGGTTTAAAATCCTACTTTCCTTAACTCATTCCTTTATGACTTTTACTTGATGCTCTTCATCACCCTCCTCACCCTCTGGACACCCCACAGCCATTCAAGAGGCTTGAACATCTTACTATTCAACAGCTATTGGTAGTGTTGTTTGAATAAAAGAAACTAGGGGTATAAAATTAATTTAGAGATAGCATTTAATTATTTTTAAATCTACATTCTTTCCCCAAAATAAGTCTTTACTGATCAAAAAATTCTAGAATACAAAGGCAAGATTATCAAAATCCTTAGAGAAATGATATATTCTACTTAATTAACAAATTACATGGAACATTTTTGTCACTTTGCCTCTCTTTCTTTTTATGTAAAATGAGGACATTAAACTAGACAAATTCTCAGCTATCTTCTAGATTTCAGTCTATGCACCAATAAATATTGCTGAATATATGAACATAAAATATATATTAAAATATGTGTATTTATCTATAGAGATATAGTAAAGTATTTATCATTTATAAAATTTTCATTTATGTGTATGTATAGGTGTGTGTATAAATCCATTTTTTTAAATGGGGATAGTTTAGTCTCTGAATTCAATATGATAAGGCTTTTTTGGGGACATTCTTTACTTTTAAAAACTGGCTAATAGGATAGAAGAGGAAAATGATAAATCTTAGAGAAAATGGGGGAAAATTGAAGACTAATGCATTGTTAGTGGAACTGCCAAGTGTTCCAGCCATTCTGGAGTAAAGAGCAATTTAGAATGATGCACAAAAGGATATAAAACTGTGCGTACCTTTTAATGTAGCAATAGCAGTTCTAGGTCTCTACCCCAAAGAAATCATAAAAATGGGGGAAATAACCCACATATACAAAAATATTTTTGTGGCAGCAAAGAATTGGAAATTGAGAGAATGCCCATCATTTGGGGAATGGCTGAACAATTGTGATATATGAATGTAGTGGAATACTGTTGTGCTATAAGAAATGATGAGCAGATGAATTTCAGAAAAACCTGAAAAGACTTACATGAATTAATGCTGAGTGAAGTAAACAGAACCAGGAGAACAGTGTATGTAATAACAGCAGTGTAGTGTGATGATCAACTATGAAAGATTTAGATTTTCTCAGCAGTAGAATGATTAAAGACAGTTCCAAAAGACTCATGATGGAAAATGCTATCCACATTTAGAAAAAAGAATTGTGGAGTCCTGAATGCAGATCAAAGTATACCATTTTCACTTTTTTTTTCCTTTCTCATGATTTTTTCCCTTTTGTTCTGATTCTTCTTTCACAACATGACTAATGTAGAATTATGATTAATATAATTATACATGTATAGCCTGTATCAGATTGCTTTCTGCTTTGGGAAATAGGAAGGAGGGAGGAAGGAAAGAAGAAAAATTTTAAATTCAAACTCTTATTAAAGAGAATGTTGAAAGCTATCTTTGTATAAAATTGGGTATTAAGTGAAAAAAAAAATTATGAAATAGACCTGAATTGATAAGTAAAATAAATCACTACTAGAGCAATAGGCAAGAAGTATGCTCTCCATGATAGGGATATAGGGAAAGAAGAAAAGAAAAAAAGAATGGTGAAATCTACATATATCTATATATTTGTGTATATATATAAAGAGAGAGATAGAGAGAGGAATGCATCGTATTGCATTTTAAAGAATGATGACAGGGATGATGTCAATTAACTCACAGAGTGATTTTTCAACAAATCCCAGTGAATAAATTTTATAATACCAAATACTGTGAAGAAAATTAACAAAGAATCACTTAAGAACTTTGACTGATGCAGTGATCAGCCATAGTTACAGAAGCTTCTCCTGACATAATAGGTGAATTCTAGATACATAAGAGATCTACAATTTTGGACATAGCCCATGGGTGAGTTTGTTTTGCATGATTGTACCTATTTGATTTTTCTTTTAAAGAAAATTAGGGCTTCCAGATCATATTGTGAACACAAATGTTGCCAAAAATTTGATCTTGATACCATACAAAGAAATGATTGCCTGGTAAGATTTCTTTAGAGATATGTAAATATTTTGGTAAGATTGTTATTCCTGTCCATGTCAAAGATACCCCTAATTGCAGGGGCCCATTGGCTCATGCTTAATTGAGTTAATGGAGCTTTTCAGTATCAAGAACCCTCCAAAGGAAAATAAAAACAGAATGAAATTTCAGAATGCAAATTAGGCTAGCTTTGCCTGCTTTTGCTCTCATGGGTAAAGAGAGTGAAGTCAAAGAAAAGCCTTAAATTGTCACCAATTACAGTACATAGTCAAAGATCAGGTTTACTTAGAATTGTCACTTGGGACTATAATGTGTTTTGGTGAAAACAATGAAATCACAGGTAAATGCTCTCCAGCATTGAATGGATAAACTGAGTGCTATTGTACTCTATTTACTTTTAATGAAATGACAATTTCTGAAACCCATGACACTTCCCCCCCTCCCCCCAGTACATATACTTATTTTCCAGCCAATTAATGGAAAACTTTATTGAAATAGTTCTTTGATATGGGAGGAATTTACTTTCTAGTGTTTCTCTTTGGAGACTGTCACCTCCAACAGATCACCTAGTCACTTCATTATAATGTGTTTCAATTTATTCAACCACATGGCTCTTAAGCTACATGGATTTTCTTGGTGCCTGTAGAGTCAAGGTATTTTCAACCTGTCTGCATCTTTATTTTCCCCTTGGGATACTTTCTCAGTCAGTTTTAACTTTTTTTTTAAATAAAAACGGGATTAGTATTCATTATTTCCTTTAAATTGTATATTGCTATGAAATTTTTAAAAATCTGGTGATTAAATCATATCACTTTACTATTTTTATTACCCAAATGATTCTTTTTATGATTTTCAATCTGTTCAGACTCCAGAGATATGTTAACCTTCAACTATTGCTAAAGCCAGTGCATTAATAAGTTTCTTAAAGTATGCTCCTTTTATTTGAAAAAATTATTAGTAATAATTGTAAATATAGTATGTTGATTTTTTCATTCATACATATTCTTAGTTTCATTTTTAGTGGTGAAAGATATTAATAAAAACCCAACTAACAAATTCCTTAATTTATATATTTTTATTTATAATTGTCATAATTTAAAATTGGGCGATCACTTTAGTTCATAGTTATAATGAGCTGAAGCTCTTGAAGCTCTCCTTGTACTGAGGTCTCAAGCACTTGAGGTTAATTAGCAATTGGGCAATACTCTATTAAATATATGCTTGGAGAAAGAATGTCCCCACCCATTCTCTATACAAGTTTGATGTGTTGTATAGACGATTACATAGGGAATTTGGTGGGTGGAGTGTGAGAGCAAAAGGCATTGCTAGCCAGATTCGTGAGGCCATTGCTCTTACTTCATATCACCATTCCCTTTCATCTCTGCAAAGAATAAAGATCAAGAATTTTCCCTTATTCTGACTCTGGTTGATTTTAATATACTCTGGGTGCTAAACGTGGTCATCACACAAAGCACTAGACATATTGCAAACAAATTAGATACCTGTCAATTTGAACAGAAAGCAAATGATGACAAATACAATGAATCTAGTTATTGGGATAAAGATTCCTTATTTTTGCTTTTTTAAATTGCTATGAAAATTGGACAAATGTCCATACAGAATGAAACCTTTTTTGAATATTGTTAATAAATGAATTTGTTTTGTTTCATTGCGCATATTTGTGGGGAAGAAAAAAGTTGAAAATGGATGTAAATTTTCATTAATTTAAAAATTAATTTTAAAGTGATTCTTAAGTGTAACATACACTGAGGACCTTGAGGAATTTATAGTCTAGTTGTCAAGAGAAGGGTATTTACAGAGAGATTAAGGAATATTACAGGATTGTGTATAACTAGATGCTAAGCTGTATAGTACATACTCTAAGAGTTAGTGGAGATTTATTTTTTAAAGGGAAAAATGAAGGCTAAATAATGGGAAAGACTTCTGTATTTGTTTTTTGTTTCAATATAGCACTGTATAGTATAGTAGAGGATTTCTAGGTCCTGTGATCAGGAGACCTAGGTTTGACCATGAAATTCACCATTTCCTAATAGTTTTAAGTATAAATAACTTAACCTTTCCAAGGCTTATTATCCCCAGCTGCAAAATGGAGATAATCATACTTAAAGAACATTGGTTGTAAAGAATGCTCTTTCAGAATCTAAGAGTGGTATCAACTTGAATTTGAGGATTTGAGCTAGATTTTGAAAATGATGTAGGATTTACATGATCTCTTTTCTCTTTTTGTTTTCTTTGTTTGGAGGCAGGGATCAGGGGAATGTTCATGAATTTAGAATGGAAAATCATGAGGTATGTGCTGGATTAAAAAAACAAACAAACAAACAAAAACCTCTGCTAACCGTGAAGACTATAATACCTAGGAGAACTATTCTTTCTAACATCTGAATTTTCATTATATAGACCTGTCCTATCCTATGTAGAAATGACCAGTGTGACTCTCAAGGTTCCCAAAATAGCATCCAAATCTCCCAATATGATCCTTATCCTAAAAGAACTTATTGTTACTACATAATATTATTTGCCAAGTAAAATCTTGATTTGGAGCCAGGATTCTGTTCCTGCTTTTGAATGAAGAATTATTGGGCTCGTTAATATTTACATTATGATGGATATGTTAACTTTCTATCTGTCGTGACATTATGTCTTTGCCAGTTCTGTGAGTTCCTTTAGAAATCCTAATTTCATTATTTTAAAATATACTTACAAAGTGAAGGAAAAAGAGTGGCTATAGAAGCTAACCTCTTCTGACTTCAGCTTTCCTTCCATTTCTTTTTACTGGTAGAGGGCTATATTCTAGAACTGAGTCCTCATACAGCACAAATAAACAGAGGCTAGTAGCTAAAGAAATAAACATAACTCTTGTAAAATAGAGTGTCATAGTTCTGGGACAAAACTGGATATGTGTAGAATTCCTAGAAGTTAGGATTGTGAGAATTATAAGCCCAAGTCCTTTGATTTTTCTGTTCCCACCAAAACTAGGGAGAAATAAAAAGAACTTTCAATGAATATAAGTATATACAGCTTAGTTCCCAGCCACCGCATTGCAATTTTCAACCCATTTGTTTTGTTTCATTTTCTTTTTACTTTCCTAGCCAAAGTTTTACCCCACCTTTTCTATGCATAAATGCCTGAAATATATTACCTGCTGCCTTGCCCAGCTACCTGCACAATCCTTGCTTCATTATTTTCATAAGCATACATATCCAGTCAGCTGTTTGCTACACTTAACATGGTTTTCTAAATTATGGCTTATCATTTAAAACTCTTTTGAAAAATAGTGCTAAAAAATGTGTGCTAAAAGGTTAAGGCCATTTTATTGACCTGTCACAGAGATTTCTGCATTTCTTGTTATGTGGTTCAAGCTGTCACATCCCTAGTTATCTCTTTGCTCAAGTGCTGCCTTCATGTGCCACAATGGGACTAGATATCTCAAGCTACAGACTGCAGAATATACTTTAAGGGAGGAAAAAGCACCTAAGGTCAATATTGATCAGAAGTGATTTATAGGACTTCTTATTTACTGTTACCCTTTGCTTACATTTCTGAACTCTATAACATTAGTTTATAACATTATAGAGCCAGGTAATTGTAACCCATTTTTTGAATACCATTAAGCTAATTTGAGGAGCATGTGTCATGTGGAAACTATCTCTGTTTTTTCAGCTATCTGTACCCAAATACTTCTTGTCTTCCATTTGTTCTTCTGTGATTTAATTTTTTTTTTCCTCCTCTCTTTTCCATCTGCCAGTACATTCTCCATCCACATTTTCATTGTGATTGATAATACCTTTTCCATAATTATATGGGGAAGTACATATACACTGTCTTGATAACTGATGTTACCAGGTCACTCCTGTTATTAATAGAAAGAGCCCACTTTTTACAGTGACCTTATATCTACAATGTTGTAGAATGTGGGCTGCACCTGTTAGTCATTGATAAATGTTCATGAAGCTAAAAACTCAGGAATTCACATTGAAAAGAGTCTCCTTCTTTTATCCCCTTTGCTTTTTTCTTAAATTGGGCTTTCTATTGAGCTGACTATAAAGAGTGCCTTTGTATATTTCAAAAAGTTCCAACTTTAAGCATTCCACTTCATTATGTATCAAAGTTAGGCTTATTTATTATAGGAACTAGATTATTTAAAAAGGTTCACTAGATATCCAGTCAAATGCTATATTTACCTGATGTTTTTGTGGTTTTTTTTTTTTTCCTGAATTTGAAACTGTGTTATCCCTACAAGTGGTTTTCCTAGATAGTTAATGATGGCAATATTTATCCTTTATCATGGATAGTTAATGAAATTTTGCGAATGTATAATATGTGTGTGTGTGTGTGTGTGTCCATGAAATAATGAAATGACCCATAATTACTCGGTATAGACTGGGACTTAAATTTTTTTCCACCTATAATCTCTTTTTTTGCCCGAAAAATTTTTACGTGACCTCGAATTTGGAGGCGTATAAAATAGATATACAAGTCAAACCTTTACCGATCATAAGTCATAATTTTGTGACCCCCTACATTTAATTACATGACTATCTATCTATCTATACACACACACACACACAGGGTCACACATAGTTTAAGAAGCTTTGAGAACTGTCAGATGAAACAGCTTCTACCAATGTCATTCTGAACCTCCTTTCAAACTTAACAGTCTTAGCTGCCTAAAGCACTTACAGTGTCAAGTTCAAGGTCAAAGATATAGTATGGTCAGAGGTGAGATGTAAACCCAAGTCTTCCTAGCTTGATGGCCAGCTCTCTACATTCTATGCTATCCTGTTTCTATGTGTATAAAAATATTAAATGAAATACCAGTTGGAGTATAGGCTTTTCTTTCTCATATCATCTTCCTTTTTGTGCTATTTAGTTGAAAATTGTACTATAATCCATGAATGATGTAAGTTAATATGTCTTACTGACCTCTGCCAGCTTATATATCGAAGTCCCTAAGCTCTGATTTCAAACATACTTGATCTAGAATTAATTTCACTCGGTGCCAACAGTACTTTTGAAAAAGGTTTCCCTAAATTTCATAAAAATATAAAGAATGTTTGGTAGTAGTTAGTGCAGAATATCACTTTACATTTGTGTCATATGAAATATCATGAGTTTCTTTTTATAATCTAATGAGATGAAAGTAAATTCCTGATGTTTAGGAGATAAATATAACTCTTTAAGGCTATACACATATGTGTGTATATATGTGTGTGTGTGTGTGTATGTATATATGTATATGTATATATGTATGTATCTACATATATGTATGTATGTATGTATTATATATATATATTTAGTCCATCAAAAATATTTCTTCAAGTGACTATTTTGTAACTGGCTCTATAATAGCTTTCATTTTGAAAGAGGTGAGAAATTTTAAAATGGAAGTGAAGGATTTTCTAAGAATGGAGGAGAAAGATTTAACTTTTTCAGGCTGTTCATTTCATTTATTAGCCATTTCATTTACTAAAAGAATAGTTTACCAAGGAAACCCTTTTCATTGAAAAGAGCTGATGGACTGACTTAAAAATATATTCTTTACATTTACATGTATATAATATTATAGTATATACATAAAAAATATATAACTATTTCTTTAGTGCTTACTTTGTAAAAGGCTCTATGCTAAATTTCAGTTTGAAAGAAGTGAGAAATTTTAAAGTAGAAGTGAAGAACTTTCTAAGAATAGAGGACTATGTACAAAGAGATGGGAAATGGAGAGCTGTGAGCAAGGAGCAGAGAAAAGGCAGCTAGTGTGGGGTAGAAAATGATGTTTAATGAGGCTGCAAAAGAAGGACATGGACAACCTAGGAAGTAGAAAATGGAGTAGACTTGTCCTTGACCTCTTTAGGGCAGAGTTGAAGAGAGAAATTTTATCTTGACATAATGAGCTCCTTGAGAAGGAAATGGCAAACCCCTCTATCTTTGACAAGAAACCCTGCTCATATAAATTTGAACAAAATGAAATGACTTAACAATGATAGCAACAAAAGTATCCCTTGAGAGTTGACTGTCTTTTGCTTTTCTTTGGATCAATAACACTTAGTACAATGCTCGGCACATAGTAGGTACTTAACAAGTATTTGTGAACTAATAATTAGAGCTGTGAGTTTTCCATGCCTGGGAGAAGCTGAATGAAGATATGTTGAGGAGGTTGTGGGAGTGCAAGGAGTATGTGGAATTATTGTTACAGGTACCATTAAATTCTGAAATTCTGGGAAATGTGAAACCATATTTACTTAAAAGAATTTTATGTATTAAATCTTCCCAAAAATCATTAACAGTCTGTCAGATAGTAATTCATATTCATATGGTGCTTTTAAGATTTGCAAAGTGCTTTCCCCTTAGAAGAACTGGAAAGTGGACATACTGTTGCAGATACATTTTACAAATAAGGGTATTCTAGGTTAAGCAATCTGACCATGAATACTCAACTAGCATCTGACATAGGAGTCAACTAAGGTCCAGCTTAGTGCTCTATCCATTATCCTATGCAGCAAATGGATAATCAATTCACACCTTCTGTCAAAGCCATTTAAAAACTCCTTCACACACTAGATATCTAAGACATATTCTTTTGCCAACCCTTTGTCTCATGTTGAATGTTTAAGCAGCCACTTAAATAATTACATGACTCTGCATATTTGGCAGAACTCCCAACTTAGAAAAGTCACTTTGGGGATGCTTTTAGATATGGAAAAAACAGACTCTGATTCACACTTAACAATTAAGATATGATTTTCCTTCCATAATTGTTCAGTATTTGTTTTATAACTAATAGAAGCCAATGGGGTCATGACCCATTTACTTGATGAACTGAACAAATTTTAGCTTTAGCAACTTAAGAAATAATTTCTGCTCCCATAAAGATTTGGCTCCCCAATTCATCAGCTATGTATATTGGATGACTACAGCACTTTATTGAAATCATTGATGTAAAACTGAACTCAGTAAACATGATATGGGGATTCATTCTATTGGAGATAACCACAATTGATTCTGTCAGGCTCTAGCTATGTGGTCTTGATGGAATCACTTTAGGTCTCTGGGCTTTCATTTCTCACATTTACAACAGAAAGAGGTGTTACCTTTCTTAAGATCCTTTTTAGCTTTAAAATTCAGTATTGCTTTAATGGGCTTTTCAGAGAAACTTGAAATTATCCAGTTCTCATTGAAAATTACTCTTAATAGTCATCCATAATTTCTAATCGTTTGTTCATGTATTCATATGTATACATCTATATACCCAGACACATATTACACACACACAAATGTAGTTAGATAGAGTGTTTTTCTATCAGGCCTAATATTGTCAACTGGAAAATGTCAAAAAGATCAGCAAATTAGAAGATTATCTCTTGGTTGTTTTTAAACAAGTTTTTGATGTATTAACAGCCCCTAATTAAGGCAACTAAATAAATTAGCTGTTACATTGAAAATAGAAACTTGTTTCAGAAATTATTGTTTTATTTGCTTATTTTTAACCTTAGTTCTGATTTATTTCACCATGTATAGATGTCAAATAGAAGTATAGAAAAATAGATAAAAGAGGAAGCACCTGAATGCCTGAATTTCTTCTATTGAACTACCTTCTTGATCACTCATAATGGTTGTCTTAAGTGACCAGTGGTTCTACAAAGCTAAGCAATTGAACTACATTGCTAAAGTAGGTCTTACCAAACTAGAAAATCCTAATTGTTGTCATTTGAAAATTAATTACCCCAGAACTTTAGGGAAGTTCATAAGAAGGAAGGTTGTCCAGCAGATAATACGGCTTGGTTTGGTTTTGAGGGGTTTTTTTTTGGTTTGGTTTGGTTTTACTTTCTATTTCATTCCTTCTTTTCTTTATGAGTTATGGTAACTTATAAAGACCATTTCTTTAAAAATGTAAAGAGGTAGCATTCTGCTTTTAGGAAAGGAATATACACACTGAAGAAATAATGGCTTTTTGGAAGTTAATTCAATGTCCAGGCCTTAGTTTCCTTATGTATTAAAATGAAAAGAGTTGTATTAAGCAATCTCTAAAGTCACCAGCAGATTAGATATTCAAAATTTTTTTAAACTACCAAGTCTTTTGCTTAGTGGAAGTAGTCTATTATTGAAGTTCAATTCAACAGAAGAAAGAGGAGGTAAGAGATTTTGCCAATGAGTTTTCATATACAGAAATGAAGAGCACATAAGTTTCTAGCTGTAGCTTCCATGAGAAAAACACAAAAGTAAATATTTTCTGGAGGCAGAGATCAACGAATTTTTAGTTTTGCATTATGATACAGTGAGGAAAGATGATGATTGTAGGTTTAGGGGCAAATGATGCTCATTATCCTGGCCATTTTCTTGTTACGAAGAATTGACCTCTAACAGGGCAGCTGATTGAAGGAACTCCTTGCCCTTGATTGTTTAGATCATTTTATTACAAAACATTGTTGATGTTTTTTATCCCTTACATTTTCCCAGTAAGAAATTTCTTTCAATCGATTGATACCACTTCTAAGTACTAGGTTACTCATACACTGTAATCCCTTCATCATTCTGCCTGCCTTTCTGAGCAATTTGAAAATGAGTGTAACTTTTGAGTGCACTGGTTCTGAAAAGCACAAGTCAGCTTCTGTACAGAAGCTACCCACTTGAAATCACTTGATGCATTAAGATTCAATTACCACTGCCTTTGGACAAACAAGCCATAGGTTAACAGGCTGAGGTAGCTTTGGGGGGAGCACGTCTTATCTCTTCTGTGTGTGAGACATACGGGCAATATACACTGGAGCTTGGGAAAATGCCTCTCATTTGTCTCAAGGTCAAAGACCCTCCCAACAGTCTGTAGCCAGAATTATCAGGTAGCTCAATTCCTCATGAATAATATCAAAATACTTACAAATTGCTTTGGGTTGGTTTTGATCTATTAAAAACACTTTGATCACCCTAAGCCCCATCGACCTTAAGATTTAAATGTCCGGGTTCGCTGAATTTATTTTTACTTATGTTTATTTTAATAGTGTTAAGTTCTAATCTATATGAACCCACAAACCCAACATACATTTTTTAAAAAACTACTTATGAATCTAAGCAAATCACTTCACTTTACAAGTTTGTTTGTAGTTCAGCAGTGAGTCATTTAAGTTGGATTGGCAATTAATTGAGCAATTAATTAGGTTTTAATAGCTCTAGGGGAAGAATGAAAGTCTGGCTGAAGATGGATTCTCATTTCAGTGAATGGAGAAAAATGAAAGGAACCCACAGGAAACTTTGCCTTGAGCTGTACAAGTAATAATGAAATCTCTGGATGGGGCAGGAAAACTCAATTTCTCTTCCAAAGACAATGTGTTTCATTTGCTATCCACAAATAACTAATAAAGTATATTGTTCATTTTGGTACTTTAAAACTGCCCAAATTCTTTGAGAACATTCTAATTAGCTTTAGCTGATTATCTTCTAATGGGCATTTGGTTATTTAATAAACTTTGGATATTAGTTATTTAGTTCTACCCTGGCAATCAGTGATTTCCCATAAATGTTTTCATTTTGCATTAAAATGTTTATATAAATCTTTTGGAGGATCATTTGTAACAGCTGGATTGATGAATAAAGTCCAATTGAAAGTATTAAATTAAAGTGATGGGTACTGGGATGTGATAGCCTTGTGAGTGATAGTAACTTTGAGGAATGATTCTCCTCTTCCTTCACATCAATCTACTTCTGAGACACTTTAGACTGATTCAGGGCACAAATGAATACAAACACTGATGTCCCGATGTACTGATTTTCTGGTTCATGTTTTGGGAATAAAACTACTACAGAGTAGAAAGGCAAATAACAGTGCTAACAGAAATTACCTGATGGAAAGGAAAAGAGTTTAGAATTTAAGGTACTTTAAGAGAGTGACTTGATTTTTGCTCCTGTTAGGTAGCCTAGAAAATATGGATGAATGATTAAAGTTGGCTGCCATTCTTCGCCCTAGATGAAAAATTAAAATATTCATTAGAAGAATTATTTCCTCCTGAGTTTATGCAGGCATGAATTCTAAGATTGTTCTGCAGAGATTTAAATATAAACAAAATGTAAATATTATCCTCATTCATATTTTAATCATAATATTGAACAGTAATTACTAAAGTGTTCTGCATAGGTTAAATGTGACAGAATTAATGGAGAATGTTCCAATTGATATTTCCTACTTATATGCTGCATTCTATTCAGTGAGCTAAAGCCTTGGTTAAACCACAATGAACCTGTAGTAGACACGTAGAAAGTGTCATCTTAATTTTATACATGTGGATGCAGTGGTACAAACAAATTAAATGACATCACCAGGACTGTATGTGTTGTTAATAGTCAAAAAACATGAAAATTCCTGAATGCTTCTAGTATTGCTTCCAACTTGTCTGAGTTGGCATTAACTTGACTTCTGATAAATATTGTGTGGTTCAGTTGTTACAATTATTATGTCTGACTCTATGGGATCCCATGTGGCTTTTCTTGGCCAATATATTAGTGATTTACCATTTCTTCCTTCAGCTCATTTTATAGATGAGGGATTAAGACAAAAATGCTTAAGTAATTTGTCCAGGGTCACACAGTAACTGAGGCTGCATTTGAACTCGGCACCTACTGACTCCAGGGCCAGTGCTCAATTCACTGCTATCTTCTGTGCAAACTAGGCTTCAGCTATCCGGAAACCAAGATGTAGCAGAAGTACAGACTGGTTTTCAAAGAAGCAGGGAGGTATTAGAGGCCAAATTGCCAACATTTGTTGAATTGCAGGGAAAGCAAGGGTGTTCCAGGAAAAAAAAAAAAAAAGAAAACATCTATTTTTGGTTCATTGACTACACTAAAGCTTTTGACTGTGTAGATCACAAGAAATTATGGCTGGTTCTCAAAGAGATGGGAGTATCAGATCGTCTTCTTGCTTGTCTCCTGAGGAACCTGTATCTGGGCCAAGAAACTATTTAGAACTGAGCATAAAACAACTGATTGGTTTAAGATTGAAAAAGGAGTACAACAAAGCTGTATATTGTCACCTTATTTTTTAGCTTTTAGATAGAGTACATCAAGTGAATTGCTAGGCTGGATGAATCAAAAGCTACAATTAAGGTTACTGGGAAACATTAACAATCTCAGCTATGTAGATGATACTATTCTGATGGCAGACAGTAAAGAGGAATGAAGTGAGGGTGAAAGAGAAAAGTGTAAAAGCTGGCTTGAAACTTATCATCAAAAAAATCTAAAGATCTTGGCAATTGGTTCCATCACTTTTCTGGTAAATAGAAGGTGAAAAAATGGAAGCAGTGTCAGATTTTATAAGTTTGGAGTCAAAGATCATTGCAGACAAAGACCATAGCCATGAAATTAAAAAGTGCTTATTCCCTGGGAGGAAAGTTATAGCAAATCTGGATAGCATACTAAAAAGCAGAGACATCACCTTGCCAACAGATTTGTATAATCAAAGCTATGATTTTTCCAAAGTGGCAGTGTATGTCTGTGAAAGTTGGACTATAAGGATAGCTTAGTGCTGCATAATTAATGCTTTCAAATTGTGGTTATGGAGAAGACTATTGAGAGTCCCTTGGCCAGCAAGGAGGTCAGATCAGTCAATGCTTAAAAGAAATTAATTCAGGTCATTCACTGGAAGATCAGATACTAAAGTTGAAGCTTAAATACTTTGGACACATAATGATAAGATGAGGCTTATTGGAAAAGATCCTGATGTTGGAAAAGATTGAAGGCAAAAGGAAAAGGTAATAGCAGAAAATGAAATGCATATGATATTAATCATGGAAACAATGAAAATGAACTTGGACAAATTTTGAAAGATCTTTGTGGAAGATGAAAGGGCTTGGAGTGCTGTGGTGCATGGTATCACAAAGAATCAGCTGAACAACAATTATAAAATTAATCTATTACCTAGTTGCCCTCATCAATTTTTTTATCCTAATCTGAATTTCTTTCATTTTTAGTTTTAGACTGCAACACTCTATTTTATCTTTCTCTTCTCCAACTATATCTCAAATATTTTTATAGTCTTTTCATATCTTTCATAATTACTTTTGCCCAAATTATATAATGTTTTCTAAAGACAGTTTCTGTCTTTAACTTTTCATAGGGCAGAGGATCATGAATCAACAGAATACAGCAACCAGAATTTTCATGTCATAAACATCCACATTTTTAGTTAACTATAAACAGAATTATGGCATATTAAAGCTAAAAGAGACAAGAGAGACCACTAGTCCAATTCTTTCATTTAGATACTGAGGAAACTAAGGAACAGATGAATATTTTTTGCACGTTATTTTTTTTCTTATTCTAAGGTTGGAGAATAGAAGACAAGCAACATAAAATATTTGTTCATTTTTTTAAAAATGATTAAAAGATTAAGAAAATGGCTCTAAGATAGAATTTACAAATTGTCTCCCTGCATATTTCTTTAGCTAAGATTATTATGTATTTTTCTTCCTTCACCAATTTTAAATCTGTAATTATTGTCTCCTTTTCTTTGGTAAACAATCAGAAAAAAAAAAAAAAAAAAAACGAAAGAAAGAAAAAGAAAGAAACCACACATTTGAAATGTCAGTATTGACATATCTATAACACAATGAGATATTTGTAAAGTGCATAGAGCATATAGAAAATGTTTTATCAAATGCTTATTCCCTTGTCTTCTTCATCTCTGTGCATATAGCCTATAATCAGCCAATCAATCAGTCAACAATTAATAATTTGTTAAGTGCTTATTGTGTATAAGATATTGTGCAAGATACTAGGGATATAAAACAAAATAGAAATAATCCTTGAATTATTGAAGCTTACATGTTATTGAGAGAAATATTAAAACATATACAGATACATAAAAAAAATAAACACTAAGTTATTTTGAAGGAAGATCCTGTCATCTGGAATCAAGAATCAGGCACTCCAAGCCCTTTCATCTTCCACAGTTTGGAAGAGTTTGGAAAGGAATTAAACTGAGTGAGAAGTAAATGAAATTCAAGAATGAGGAACAGTTTATAGTTCTTATTTATTTCAGACACATCCTCCTCTTTGTGACCTGCTTTGAGGTTTTCTTGGCATTTTCTTGGTTTACCACTTGCTTTTCCCCGCACATTTTATAGATGAAGAAACTGAGGCAAACAGGGTTAAGTGACTTGTCCAGGTTCACATAGCTAGTGAGTTGTCTGAGGCCAGATTTGAACTCCAGAAGAAGTGTTTTTGGTTCTAGATCTCACAGTTTATCCACAGTGCCACCTAGATTTGCCTATAGTTAATAATACTAAGGCACAAGAGATGACCATGGTATTCTACTGAGGACCATCAAGAAGGACAGTTGGGGATGCCTATATATACAAAGGAGAGTAAACTATAATAAGCCTCTTAAGATAAGCTGGGTTTAGTTTTGATCAATCCTTAACATCTCAACAACTCAAAACTGGTAAGAAGGCAGAGGATGTCCTTCACCATACATCTTTACCTGCTCATTTAGAATAACCCCTACCCATTGCTTGAGTCCAACAGAAATGTCACCTTTTCTAATAGTCTCTACTGGTTTTCTGCAATTAGCAATATGTGACCTTTTCCTATCCTGGACTCTTATAAAGGGCTTTGTTTTATCCTTTGAACACTGTGTATACCATTCAGTATTGTATATGAATCTAGTGTAGTGTAGAATCTAATCACAATTAGATTTACTAGCTAAGCTATTAGGATCAGGGAATGTGATGTGATCATTGTGAGTGGTTATTGAATGTTGTCTTTCCTAAACTAACAAAAGTAATTCATTTAAAGAATTTCAAAGTATAAGTAATTTTATAATGGAGATAGATTCTCTGAGTTCACTTAAAAAATTAATCTGAGTGCTTCTAATTTTAAAGTAGAATGTGAAGCCCTTAAGAACATGAAGGTTGGCTTGTTTTGTTTTGTTTTTTGTCTTTTTAGGCCAAGTGCCTAGGACATAGTAAAGCTTAGTTTGCTGAAATGAATTGAATTGAATCCAATCAAATAATAGATTGTGACATGTTACCTAAAGGACTTTTCTCTAATCTTGTCTCCTAGCATAAATTAGTATCTTTCACTATAACTGTGATGTGAAGAAAATAATTTTCTCTGGCTTTATTTTCAAAGGCCTTTATTTTATACATTTAAAAGTTACACATGAATGTTTTATTTTTGGTGAGGTTTCCATAAGGATTGACTTTTACCACATAGGAGGTCAGAGTAAAAGCTCTCCAAGAGAAGTTTACTAATGACAAATAAGTATAACTTGTTCAACTTTAGTGATAAACAGCAAATGGGTTTATCGCTCAAGGTAAAAATTGATAAATGGAATATGCTAACCACTATTCTGAATGGGAGTACTTTCTTCATACCTGTGGGCAGTCTTTACAACAGCTATGGGAAAGCTTGGTGCTTTTATGTGTTAGCCTGTGGAAACGATTTCGCTTCTGAACTGCTTCAAGAGCATTTGAGTATAATGGGCTTTGTACTGCCTGCCTTGGCTATACCCTGTAGAGAGCACTCAGCCCATTCAACTTGAACTCCATTTTATCTAGCTCTTTATCCATTAATTTTCTCCTGACCTTGGGCATAAAATATATACGCTTTTTATGCCGAGCGCTTTGTGCAGACAAAGAAAAATAGCATTACCAATCCTTCATCATTATGAATGATACAGCTTAAAACAAACACAGGTCAGAGACAGATATTTTAAGAGCAGATTTGTATTGATTCCATCACAACATTGAGCTAAAAGGAAAAAAATCCTGAGCCTATAAATGATGAAGGGAGTTTTGACAAATCACCATTGCTAGGCAAGTATACTTAAGAGTGTGGCTCACGGGCAGTCATTGGTAAGAAAACAAAATTTGTTATTATTATTCAAATATACCTTGCTCAGATGTATTTATTACCATACTTTACTCTACATGTTATATGATACTATCGTTTCTCTATTTCTTCCATCCTTAGCCTGCCTCTTGAAAGCTTTTTTGTTACAAGAACCATGGAAGCTTATGAGCTTCTTTAATCTTTATTAAGCTGTTGCTCTGAAATATTTAAACTCCCCTTTAACAGTAGGTGCTGTTTTATTTGTTTTGCTGTTGAATTTTGAGCCCATTTGCCAGAGACTTTGCAATTCTTTTCTCTTTATGGAAAGCTAGCTCATCATTACAGTATAATGTGTGATGATTTTATTTATTACTACAATTACTATTAATAATAATAATCTCAATTGGCAAATAAATGGTACCAGTATCAAATATAATAAAGTCACATCTATCATCACATTATATGGAACTAACCTTCTTTCTTGGAGTTGGGATTCTAATAAGCTATGTCCTTGGTAAGAAATAGCAAGTAAACTGAAGGTTTAGTAAACTTTGTGCTAAAAGGCACATTCTGTGACAATCTATGCTCATGCCATTGTGGCAATGATCTTAGGAAGATCTCATTTTGCAAACATTATTTTTATAGTTCAGAGTTTGTTATTCATTTGGAGAGGAAGTGTGATATAGCAAAAAGAATTCTTGACTTATATATGGCTAAAAGAGAACTTATTTATTATTTTTCTCCCTAAATCTTCCGCTTCTTAACTCCTCTGTTTCTATCATGGGTTATTTACCATTCTTCAAGTTTCTCATCTTCACATTCTTGCAGAGTTTTCCTCTACTATTTATTCTCATTCCTCCTGCCTCCCATATTGAATCAGTTGCAAAGACTTGTCAATTCTCTCTCCCTAACTCCTCTCACACATCTTTCTCTTTACCCATATTATCACCTCCCTAATTGACCCTTATCACAGCTTTCCTGGATGATTGCAAAAATTTCCCAATAATTGCTCTTCCTTCTCCATTCTGTCCTCCACATATGACAACCAAAGTAATTAATATATTCAATCATGTTATGGTAAATATTTAATAACCAGCTCTCCAGAAAACAACAGCACCTGTTCCCACCACACTTTTAATTTAATCTGCATTATTAATATTTTATCTAACATTTATCTGTTACTTTTCTGTATCTAGATAATTAACAAAAACAATAAATCAAGCTCCACTTTATAGTTCCTGATCTCCAAAATATAAAACTAAAATTTAACAATCAGCTCTTGGATCCCACTGGCCCCAGATGTTTTTTTGAAGCAGAAGTCTGACCCTGTCATTCCTCTACTTAAGAAAACAGTTGTTTCTAGGATAAAATATACTTTCCTTTAGATTTAAAGGCCTTCATGAACAATGGTTCCAGATTCCCTTTCTGGGTTTACTCCTTTACAAACTTTGAGCTTGCACCATATTGACTTCCTTTTTTTTTTTTTTTAAACCATATACCACATTACCTTTGTTTGCCTTTGTACAACCAGTCCTTGGCCTGAAATGCAGCCTCTTTCTCTGAATACCTTGATTTAAATGTCTCTTCATGAAAGAAGTCTATCCAGGTACTCCCCCCACACTGTTCATGTCTTCTTCCCTCCCAGTTTATCTTATGTATATTTTAAGTTTATGTATCTTAATCTATTAAATTTACTTAATTTTAAATTTATTTCTCATGTTATTTATTCTCAATGCAATGAATGCAATTCTCAAAGCAGACATTACTTCACATGCCAAACTGTGGGAATTAAGAAAACCTGAGTTAAAATCTGCCCTCAGACACTAACTGTGTAACTTTAGACAAGTCATTTTAATTTGTTTTTCTCAGTTCCCCAAGTATAAAATGGAAACAATAATAACCTCTATCTACTAAGATTGTTGTTAGGATCACATTTGATTATTAATAGTTGTAAAGTATACAGTGCAGTACCTAGTATGTAGTAGGGACTATGTAAATATTAGTTATATTATTCACTTTTTTTCTTTGTATTCTTACTACCATCATCTACCATGGTAACTGGCAAGAATTAAGTACTGCATAAGTGAATATTATTGAATGTAGAATCTGGATTCAGATACTTACTACCTGTATGATTGTTGTAAATCCATTTTCTCCTCTCAAACTCAATTTCTTTATCTGCAAAATGAGGATTTATAATATCAATTATACTATGTATTTTGATCTGTGATGATCAAATGAAAAAGATTATGTATGTTAAGGACTTAAGTGAAAACGAGTTTTAAAAAAAAAGCTAGAAATTTTTCTGAGTTCTGGGGATTCAGAGAAAAGCAAACAAAATAAAACAATCTCTTTTCATGAGCAGCACCCAATTTAATAATAAGGAGATAACATGGAAACAAAAGGTAATTAGAGATAATGTCAGAAGGAAGGACTGGAAAAGACTTCTATTAAGTAAGACTTCAGATGAGACTGAAGGGAATTAGGGAAGCCAAGAAATAGAGATAAAGAAGGAAAGCATTTGAGACATGGGTTCAGCCTATGAAAATACCCAGAGTTAGAAGAGGAAGGAAGTATGGTGTGGGAGGAATAATGGTAAGTCCACTAGAGCCAAATTATGGTATGTGGAAGGGTGAAGAGTATAGAAAGACTAGAAAGGTAGGAAGAGGTCAGGTCATGCAAAACTTTAAAAGCCTTGTAATATTCTTCAGAGGATCCAGGACCAAAATGGTAGGGGTAGTACCTCCACCAGGGCAGATTATCTATCTACTCTCATGTACTCAAGGACCTCCCTTGGGATTTTAAATGTTTGGTGGTGCAATACTGACAATAAGGGGAGGGAATAAGCATTTTTATGTGCCAGGCATTATACTGAGTTCTTTTTAAAAAATATTCTCTTATTTCATCTATATAACAATCCTAAGAGGTGGGTGCTATCATTATCCCCATTTTATGGTTGAGGACACTAAGGCAAAGTGAGATTAAGTGATTGCTCGGTATCACACAGCCAGTGAATATCTAAAGTCAGATATGAACTCAGATCATCTTTGTTTCAGATATCTAGGTGTCACAGTGGATAGAGCTCTGGTCTGGCATGATGTTCTTTTTCTTTTTTCTTTTTTATAAAATATAATGGTTCTCTCTGGGAGTAGGTTTCTTGGGGAGGTTTTCTGGAGGCATCCTTAATTTCAGTTCAGAGTAATACTCACCTCAAATACAGCCAGCTGATAAAATCCAAACATTTATTTCTTATCTCTTTCCAAGCCCGGTTAGCTTTCTTAGAAGCCCCCCTCTCTCTCTCCTTGGTTCTAAGAGCTCTTGCAGCTTTGTCTGATGCTTCTGCCTCTATTTTCTTCAGCCTCCAGCCAGCACAAAGGTGGAAGATGGAATGAATCTGACTCCACCTCTGAGAGTGGGCTTGTGTGCTTCCTCCCAGAGTGCTCTGTGGCCCTAAGAGCTTCTTGCTTATATGAGCTCTCTAAAGGTGTGAACACAAGCATTGTTTCTATCAATTCCACTTAGTACCTTGTTTCAAGTTCTGGCCCATAACATCTGCTTGTAGGATCAGATCAGTCATACTGAACCATGGTAAATTAGATAATTATTGTCTCTATCAACTCTAATGACAACACTTTGTAAGGATTCCAACAGTCCTGGAATCGCAAAGAGTGATCTTTGTGAGTTCAAAATTGACCTTAGATACTTACTAGCTGTGTGACCCTGGGCAAGTCATTTAACTTGGTTTGCCTTAATTTCCTCATCTGTAAAATGAGCTAGAGAGAAAAATAGCAAAACAACAACAACAACCCTAAAAAAAGTCCAGTGGCGTGGACATGACTGAGCCACAACTTCCTAACTCTAGGCCCAATGCTATACCATTTAAACTGTCCATTTGTTTGTTATTCTTTCTACTTTATTAAACCATATATTTTTCCACTGTATGTCCTTGATGCCTTTTATACCATGTCTTTTATGAAAATTATTTTTGCTAACATGCTGCTGAATATTTATACCGTCTATGGCTCTTTCCATAACTTGAAGCTGAGATAGTGGTGTTCCATGATTAATAACTAAATTGCTTCATTAGCAGTTCATTATATTACACAGAAGAGGTGTACTATGAATGCTCATGTTAGACCTGAAGTTACAGAGAAATGTTGTTACCTGGACATTAATGTTTTAATGAAATTTTATGCTAAGTAAGGCCTTTACTTTTCTGAGAGAAAGAAAAGTTGAACATTTGTATGTTTTTTTTCTTCTTGTAGAATATTGCCTAAGGGGGTATTTTATAATTAAACAAAAATGAGTTACTGATGCTTTAGTATTGACATAAAAACAGCAAATTTTATTCTTCCCTCTAATATTCTTATCTTTATCAGAACATGACAGTCTATAGAATGGGTCAATATAAATACCAAGCAAGAATGTGAATGCCAAAATGTAATTATTTCTTTTGTATGAATAATGTGAATTAAAATTCAATTACATTTTTATCTAGTAGGCATTCGTCAATACAACTTTAAATGTGAATTTATTTATAAATCCTTCTTTGAATTCAGATCATTATTCAACTTGTAAAACTAATATACTCATGCATTCACAGAAGTCGAGATAATATATGATAAATTGTACTTATGTAATAATGGAGAATGTTCTAGATAGAAATTAGACTTTCATGTTCTTCCACATTCCCTTTGAAAGTTTAAAATTAAGAGCAGCAATGAAAAAAAGCATAGGAAAATGAATGAGGACACCCAATTTCTAGGGCTCATTCTGAAAAAGTCATAGCATTTTTTAGTCTGTTGGGAGCTCAGTATTCTTATCTTATGAAATTAGTGGGTTGGGTTAGATGGACATTAATGTCCCCTCCAGCTATATATTTATATCATTTCAGCTAAAACCAGGCCCTCTTCGCAGCTCTCTTGTTTATGTTAATGTTCTTGCTTTTCAGTCCCTCCAGGCTATTCATCATTTAGTTATATCATCTTTATCCTTTGAGCTATGTTAGAAATAAGGAAGTCATCATATACACACTTTAGTCAATCTGCCCCCTCATTTCCCACTATATCTCTTGCATCTGCCCTCTCTATATCTTTCCCATGGTAGCCACCTTTGTGGAGGACCTCTTAGCTAAATTCTTGCAAGATCAACTAAATGAAATCTCTTTTCACAACCCCCTCTAGTTTCTAAACCTAATACTACCAAATTAAGCCTACTATATCATAGCCCCTTCTTCCCCCCAAAACTTCAAAACTCCTTTGTTATCAAATGATATCAGAATTTTTGGACTTGAAATTCAAATGCTTCCACAAGTTGGCTTCAACCCTTGATTTTTAGCCTTCACCCTGTGTGGTTCAGAAATGGTGAGGGCTCACCATTTAATAAAAAAAAAAAAAAAAAAAAAAAAAAAACTGGAGAGATCTCTAGAAGCAAAGCAAAGTTTATCATACTTCTCGAAAGAAGGGCATCCCACCCATGGAGCAGACAATCGCAGGGAGGAAGCACCGTAGGGGGCAGGGTCAACACTTTTAATCCCTAACCCAAATACCCCCTCCCACCACTGACCCTCATTCTTATTGGCTGAGGATCTTACATTTCTAAACACTGGAATTACCCCAGAAATTGAACTTAATCAATAAGTACATAGTTGCCCATATTTGACTGAAATAGGGAAACGCTGATGTCATGGGAGGATAGTAGGAAAGGGATTTAGATATGCCCTTGACTCAATCTTCAAAGTCCTTCAGGCCTACTCCAGTTCTGAAGTAGATGACGCCTTATTCGATTTTCACAACTGTCTTGAAAGATCTCACCTCATCTAGTTCAGCCCCACATACTTTTCTGTGCTCTAGGAGAACTGAATTCAAAGCTTCCCTGCCTTTGTCCTTTTGAAGTAGATTATTTTGTTCCCCATCCAACAATTCTCTGCTAATAAAATTGAAACTCATCATAAATCCTCCAGTGAGGGCCTATGTAAAGCATATTTTATATGATCTAAATCATTTAGGGAGGAGGAAATGATCTATATACTGGGGTACCTCAGAGATATTAGGTATGGGAGTGTGAGTTATAGTGTCACCTCTGAAAGAATTCATGCTCAAAATATCTCCACATCAAACATGGGTTTTTACTTGGGATAAAGGTGATACAACCTGTGAGCCTCCTCCTTAACGGGGGATAGGCAACCTAGTAGAGTAAGGCACAAG
The DNA here is from genome assembly GCF_016432865.1 of Antechinus flavipes. NCBI lineage: Eukaryota > Metazoa > Chordata > Mammalia > Dasyuromorphia > Dasyuridae > Antechinus > Antechinus flavipes. The sequence goes on from NC_067398.1 coordinate 106,768,896, forward strand.
AGTAAAGAAAGCAAAGTAAGAAAAAACAGGAGAATTGGGCTGAGCAGGATGAGCAAATTGGATGATGTCATAGGAGATTCTGAATACATTTGGACAATCTCAGATGAGATATGCAAAGGAAAAGTCCCAATGATTGGATTAAGATATGCATGGGGGAAAAGATAAAGGCCTTTTTGTTCTAATGTAATCCTTGAGGGTGAGAAAGTGACAGGATTATTGGGCTAAAAGTCTATCCTATTATGTGCCTTGGAATTATGTAGTCTTCATTGATGAGTGCTTACATAACATTATATACAGCCAGGCCTGAGATACCCTTCTCTCTTTTCAGCTACCATCTTCCTTTTAATGTCCTAAAGACATACCTTAACCCCTATTCTTTCCATTTCTCCTTAAGGAGGTATAATCAAATCAACTCTGTAATTGTTTCTGGAAAGAGTGTCAACTGACTGGCCTATGTCTTTCTTCTTGGTTCCTATAATTTCTCACAATAAAACTCCCATCCTTGACCAGAACTTCCCAATATATTATCTCCTCCTATCCCATTGTTTTGGCACAAAGCCTGGCACCTACCCCCCCCCCAAAAAAAAAAAATTTAAATACGTTTTCATTCATTCATTCCTTTGTGATTCACTTTTTCTTCATTTTGAAGTACAAAGGCCTTCTTTTCTGTGAATCTTTCAGTGATTCTCCTTCTTCCCCATTTCTCTAACATCTTCAGGAAGTATTCATTCTATAAATTCCCATGTCTCCTTGTTTAAAATGTACTACAGTCTCTCTAAAGTTACCCTTGCCCTCATAGTTGCCAAGTACTTCAGACTTTTCTCAATCCTCATTCAGAACAGATCTTTGGAGTACTATTTCAATTAATGGACATGTTATGCATGATGATCTTTCAGCAAAGGAGACTAAATAGGAGCAAATGAGACAAGTTAGGGAAGGAGAAGCAGGAGAAAGCAGAATCCTAAACACAATGAGGGAGTACCTTGGAGCTGGTGGTTCAACTTTACCATTGTCTACTAACTAGTCAAAAAGAATAGGAATTGAGGGAAAAGGCCAGAAGGATGAGGACTTATCAAGGCATGAACCTCTCAGACCCTCTGTGTTCTCATGTTTAAAATATAGATGATCTAATATGTAGGCTTTGGGGGGAGATTTGTCCATTGTATAAAACTCATTAAATCTGTAAGATATTTTCACATTCTACTCTCTAATTTAATTAGTTAAACTATATTTTTCCTACTAAATTGTAAACTAATTGAGAAAAGGAATTTATCTTATTTATGTGTGTCTTCTAGAATTTAGCTGTAATCTTGGCATATAATAGAACCTTGTTAAAATTTTACTGAATGAATATTTCTAAAGTGGCCTAAAACACCTAATATAAAGATTAAAGATATGTACTTAATAGTGTGTAAGCCACTCCCTGGAGGCATTAGCAAAAATTTTTTCATTGTTTGGGTCAGTATTTCAAATCCTCCGGTAATTATGTCCTGTTTATCCTGCAAAATCTGTTTGTATAATTTGCTTGTTATTTTTTGGATAAGAGTGTGAGCTTCTTGAGGGCCTCTGGAGTATATTTTACCTTTTTCTATCTCTTCATCACTTAGCATAGTGTGTTGTGGAGTGGGATTCTTAATAAATGTTAATTGACTGAATAACTTAGAATTTTCGAGGTAAACCAAGTAAGAAATGTCTTTCACCTTTGTACATCTGATTTAAAAAGCAAAACAAACAAAAACCAACAAAAAATTTAATCAGAACAGTTTCCTGGTTCTCTGAGAGAGCATAAACTTTTCCATGGTCACACAGCTGTTATGAGTCAGTTTATCTTTCCCTCCCTGATTCTAAGGTAGTCCTATATCCACTGGTAAGTAATTTAACACAGGTAAATATAATTTTGTGACAGACAATTGTTTGCTCCCTAATCCTAACATATTATAACTAAAAAGTTCTACTCCCAAAATGTTCTTTGTTTTATGTAGTTTTCTTAAGAGGGACACATAATTTATTTATAAATCTATATTTAATGTTAAGTATTCCTTCAGTTCATTAGCTAGCAAAACATGTAAATTCTTATAGTGACACAAATCAACTTTGTGAAAACTATGAAAAGAATTCCTTTGTTAATACCTACTCAGATTATTAAGGACAAAAGAAATCAAAAACCTGCAACCCAGTGAAAATGAAATAATTATTTTCCCTCAAGCACCAAAAAAAAAAAAAAAAAAAAGATTGAGCCTTCTAGAAATAAACTATGGAGAGTTTATCTTGGAAGAGACCTTTGATTTTTTTTTCCTAGTAAAAAATTTAAACTAAAACCAAAAGTAACATTTTAGTGTGGCAAATTTGCAGCTTTGTGGATAAGAAATGTGGAGTCTATTCTTTAAAAAAAAGCTCTTTCTTTTTTATATAAAAAAGCAAGTCTTCCTAACACATACTACCTATGCTGTTTTTGAGATTACACAGTCAGCGAAAGCTATTGTTAAATCATAAGTAATAGAAGATTCAACTCCATAATGGCTCAGGATACATCTGGAGGGCCTTGTTCAATAAGATAATATAAGTCCAGAAAGACATTACCAAGCTTTTGTAATTCCAAAAGAATGTTACTAGGATGGTAAGAAATGTCAACCATGTCATTCTAGCTACTGGTTAAAGGAACTGGGTTTGTTAAGCTTGAAGAAAGAAGACTGGGTAGTTGGGGTAGGTGATGAATATCTTTTCAAGAATATGAAAGACTGTAATGTGAAATGAGACATTAGGCTTATTCTGCTTGACAAAATAAGCTATAAGACTATAAACTCCCTAGCCAACTTGGAAGAGAGACTAAAAAGCAATGTCTTTATAATTTTCAAAGATTGGAAAGAAAGATGGGATACATATAGAGAGGTAGTAGAAAGACATAAGAAAGCAAGAGAAATGACTGCTGTCCTATTTCAACATGTTCTCTTTCTGTTTGTGTTAAATATGCTTTTCATTAATTTTCTTGTGGAATTATTAGATCCAGGAAAGCTGTTTAACTGATATGAAAAAAAAAGGAATTACTATAATCAATGGATAGAATGCTAGATGGAAACACTTGGCTTCAATCCACATCTGGCATTTATGACCCTGAGTAAACCATGGGCAAATTTCTTTACCATCCTTAATCCTCAATTTCCTTGTCTATAAAATAGATATCATCATACTTATAGTACTTATGTTTTGAGGATTCAGTGAGAAACTGTAAGTAAAGCACTATGCTTACTTTCAAGTGACTTTTATATAAAGTCAGTCATTTCATAGTAATATCTACATGTACATTATGGCAAAGACATTGTGTAGCAGGCAACTTGTAAATCTTGATGTCTTTTCATTCAAATCATTTTGAATGTATTTTTTGTGTTAACAACTTTGTTTTCAAAAAGAAAAAGAACAGTTCCTTTTTTAAGTTGACCTTTGTAGACATAAGCCACCTTGTTGCTTATCAATGAAGTATTCATCCCCAGTTGTGTTGGCAAAACAAATATTATCTGTCTGGCCTTAAAAGTATTCTGGGCCTGAAAGAGAGAGTATGGGGTAAATGATGAGCTAAAAAAGAGTATTTGAGCTTATAGACAACTTGTTTCAAAATTATTAAGCGTCTTAAGGACAGGGACTTTTAAAAAATTGTTATATTCCATGTTGCATAATATTTTCTTTAAATGAGTTTATTACGTTCAATCAATAAGTCAATCAACAAGATATTAACTATTCTAATAAAAGGCACAAATGACATAGTCTTTGCCCCGAAATGTGTAATCTATTTGTAAGATAGACCATGTTCAGAGCTAAGTCTATACAAGATTTGAACAAAATAAATACATTGTAATTTGTAAAGATGGGAGGTTGGGAAGGGATAGAGGAAAGATCAGGAATGGCTCCTTGAAGTATTTGTTGTTTGGAAAGAAAGGCAGACTGGAAATGAGTTGCAAAGGGCTTTCATTATCCAATAGAGGAATTTGTGTTTTATCCTAAAAGTACATGTAAGGAAGGAGTAAAAGGAAGGAGAGTGAAAGCCCTGAACTTTATTAAGTAGAGTTGTGACATCATCATTATATGTGTGCTTTATGAATTTCCATCTGTCATTATAAAGAAGATTAATTGGAGAAAAGAGAAGCTGGATGTAGGAAGACCAACTAAAAAGTCTACTTCAGTAGGCCAGATGAGCAGTACACAATGGCTTAGACCTGTGGTTGTGATGCGAGTAAAGTGGGAGGACTTAAATGCTGAGGAGACAGAACCAGCATTGGTTGGCTATGGTAGAAGAGTGGAGAAGGCAAGTATGTGACAGAATTAAAGATGTATAATATATTATATTTACATAATTAATATTTATAAATAATTAATAAAGAATTAAAATCACTCATTCAGTGACTTGAACAGTGGTAGTGACTTCAAGAGAAACATGGAAGCTAAGAGCAGGGTTGAGTTGGGGGAAAGGAAGGGAAATATTATGTTCTTTTGGATATGTTGAGTTTGATACACATCTCATGTTTGAATGCAGTTTGGAATTCCAAAGTATAGTATAAAGAATCATGGCCCACAAGAAGACAGAGTCAGCAGAAAGATAATAAAACAAGCAAGCTTTATTGAGGGGAAATATTCAAAATAAAAAGGACACAATCAAGGATGAGAAGCATGTGGAGAGTAGGATTTAAAACTCAAAATAGTAAAGTTTGGTAGGTTTTATAGAATTTTTATCTGCATTAGCTGGGACTAGACATTCTGAAGACCAAGTAGGGGAATCTGGACCTGATGGACAGATCAAGATTTGGGGACCCAAGGGCAGCTAGGTGTCTCAGTGGATAGAGCGCCAACCCTGAAGTCAGGAGGACTTGAGTTCAAATGTGGCCTCAGACACTTAACATTTCCTTGCTGTGTGACCCTGGGCAAGCCCTTAACCCCAACTGCCTCAGGGGAAAAAAAAGAAAAAAAAAATTGGGGGACTGATTCTTACTCATCCTTTAAAATGGAAGGTGGTTTTGGCCATTATTGCAGGTCTTACTTCACAAGGGGACTTAGGGAATTGACTCTGCTTTGATTAATGAGTTTGGGACACTAGTGAAATTCTGGGATATTTAGCATTAGGTAGAAACTATTAGCACTTACTGTGCTTCTAAGGGACATGATTAAACAGCCAAGTGATACACTGGGTAGACCTGAATTCAGACTAGTCATCAAACATTTACTAGTCATGACCTTGGGCAAACTACTTAAATACTGTTTGTCTCAGTTTTCTCAACTAATGTAGGGATAATAATGTCTCCCAGGGTTATTCTGAGGAGTAAATGAGATAAAGTTTGTGAAGTGCATAAAACAGTACCTGACACATAGAAGGCACTTAATAAATGCTTATAATCTTCCCTTCCCTATAGGACAAGTAAGTAGCTATGCAGCAGGTAGTTAAACAAGTAGGAGCATAGGAATAAGGTATCCACTTGCATAGATCTGGGAATCATCTGCATAGAAACAATAGGTCAATCTTAGGATGAATATAGAGAGAGAAGATAGGCCCCAAGAAAGTCCTGGGGCTATATGCTTAAAAATAGGGTTCTGAACATAAGTCTTAGGACATGGCTCATTTCTATTTGACAGCTAAAGATCTAAAGCTCAATAAAGCTTAAAATATATATATTTTTTCTCATCTTATTTGTTTGCTTGAAAATAGCTTTGTTGTTCTCGGATTTTTCTCATCTCAAAATATGAACAATAAAAAATTGGTAATTGAGAGAGAAGAAAAGGAAGAGATACTATTTTTTTTTAAATAACATTTTATTGACAGAACCCATGCCAGGGTAATTTTTTACAGCATTATCCCTTGCACTCACTTTTGTTCCGATTTTTCCCCTCCCTCCCTCCACCCGCTCCCCCAGATGGCAAGCAGTCCTTTACATGTTAAATAGGTTACAGTATATCCTAGATACAATATATGTGTGCAGAACCGAACAGTGAAGATACTATTTTTCAATGAAATTTCAGGAAAGTTCTAATTTCTTTTCCCTTAGAACAGTAAGTGCTAGTAGTTTCTACCTAATGCTAAATATCCCAGAAAAAATTAAAATCATGAAGCTAATATCTGGGCATTTCTAATATTTAGATATTTGACAGTGTAGTACTCTAGAATGAGCACCAGTTTAAGAATTTGAACCTTGAATGTGTCATTAAACTTCCTTATCTGGAACATGAGAGGGTTGGACTATATGGCCCTGAGGTGTCATTCAGTTCTAGACCTAGGAACTATGAAATATTGGCTTTGACCAAATTTTTCAGGTTTTATCTTGAGTTTGTAGGAAAATTTAAAAAAAAAAAAGTTTTGTCCTGGTCAAGATGCCTCAGATTTAGGCATTAGTAAGACAAATTTTGGGGCTAAATTGGTGGAGAATAGAAAGTGACCTTGCTTTCTCAGTTTACCTCTTATCTAATTCAAAGTAATTGGCAAACCAATCAATTACCAATCATTTTAAAGCAAGATTTATATGGCAGATGTAAGTGAATACAAAAGCAAAATTTAAGAGCCCATGATGGGGAAATAAATATAATCCAGAAATTGCTCTACACAGGACTTGTTCTAACTGAGCTGAGATTTGAAATTAGGTAGAGATTTAAAAGGGGAAGAGATGAAACGAAAGTCCTATCTAAGTGTAGGGAGCAGCTTATACAAAGGTATTTTGACTCAACCATAGAGTCTGTTGAGAGTGACATTTAATAAGTTTGAAAATAGAGACTAGAGCCAGGTTGGAAAGGACTTTAAATGTCAAACAGAAAAGTTTGTTTAAATCTATAGGCAAAAGAGAACTACATTGTATTGACAAAATAATAATGAAATGCTAGCTATCATTTACATATTGCTTTTTAACATTTGCATAGAAATGTAGTAGAGTGGATAGAGAATTAGGTTTGGAATCGGGATTCATACCTCACCTTTTAAGTATACAAGCTAAATCATCTCCAAAGAGGACTTTTCTATTAAGTTACAGCTTAGTTGCATCCTCTTTATAGAATCAAAAATTTGAGGCTGAAGGGCATATAGCCCAACACTTTAATTTTACTCTTAAGGAAACTGAGCCACAAAGAGGTTAAGTGTTTGTTCAAAGTAATATACCTAGGAATCAACAGAGCTAAAATCCAAACCCAGATCTTCCAACGTGAAATTTTGCTAACTTTCCAATGTATGACAATGTCTTAATGACTGAAAGTTCTGCCAGCAGGATGTTCCCAATTTTTGATCCTTTCATGTTTAATAGCATATTTCTTTTTCATTTTAAAAGAAAAATATTTTAAGTAGTTTTTTTCATGTATGAAAAAGAAAATACTTCACTAAAAGGTGTGTGTAGATATCTCTCCACGCATGTATATGTGTGTGTATATATATATATAATATATATATATATATATATATATATATATGTATATATATGTATATATATATGTATATGTTAATATGTTTATGTATGTGTGCAGATATGTGTATGTATACAGTAGTTAGGGGCATAGTGGATACAGCTGAATCTGAAGACCTGAATTCAAATCAGGCCTTAGACACTTACTCTGTGACCCCGAGCAAGTCATTTAATCTTGTTTGCATCAGTTTCCTCATCTGTAAAATGATCTGGAGAAGAAAATGGCAAACCACTCAAGTATCTTTGCCAAGAAAATTCCAAATCATTAGTCAGAAATTTCTGAACAACAAACAAATATATGTGCACATGTATACATATATGTCATATATGTATATATATTTGTATTTTTTTCATTTAGATTTCAGGACAAAATTCATTGATACTAGTGACTGAAGTCTGATTAAAAATCATCTTGGAAGCCTAAATAGAGAACAAGATATATCTGAGACCTCTCTCTTTCCACGTGAGCTGAGAAACAGTCTGATTTGTGCCATCAGTTATGTTTTGGCAAAGGTTAAGAAACAGCCTTTCAAAATCACTTAATTTCAAGGATGTTTAGGCCAATTGTCCAAGCAATCTTATTACTACTTTCTTCATAGGTGATTCAGACATGATAGGAATTAAAGAGTCTCAGGAGAGATAGATGTGAAGTCTTTATTATTGACAGATAATGGGAAAATGGCTGTCACCTTTGCCTTGAGAAAAGAACAAGCTTTAAAAAAAAAAAAAAAAAAAAAGGAATGACCAGAGGAAGAAAAAAATCTCTTAAAAGTATTAACGTAATCTTCTGTTTTAATGCTAAGCTTTAAAGGTCTTCAGGTACAAAGTGTGATTTCCTAAGTTTATCTTCAGTATGTAGAAGGGGAAGAGAAAGGAAGAGAACAAACATTTATATATTTGCCATGTGTTAGGCACTAAGTTCTTTACAAATATTATCTTATTTGATCTCCACACTATCATTGATAGGTAAGCACTGTTATTTTCTTTATTTTACAGTTGAGAAAACTGAGACAGACAGAGGTTAAGTGACTTCTCCAGAGTCCCACAGCTTGTAAGAGACTGAGGCTATATTTGAACGCAGATCTTTCTGACTTAAGGCCCATCACTGTCCACTGTGCCAACTAACTAGAACCCTCATGGCTAATGGATTTGAGGTTATAGCAGTACATATTCTGATAATTCTTCATTATTATTTCTAATTTAAATAATCAATTTAATTTTAATAGAAAGGTTCTTAGAGATTCCCTTCTAAGTTACGGCCTTCAACCTCAATTTCCTCCCTAATAAATGAGGAGTTTGATTTTAGAGATTCCTTCCAGACCCAAGTCTATGACCCTTTGACCTACTAATATAACCTCTGATAGAGGCTTGTGAGCTCCAGGGGTAGGTAAGGGGACTCACTGGGTTAGACTATGTCTAGAACCCAAGAATTCTCATCCCACCAGCATCCTTATTGAACCACTTTGCATTAAGAAAGGTTGAGAGTGCTTAATGATAGAAGGAATAGTCTTGCTCTCCCCTGTCCTCTGATCAGATCATATCTGAAATAATATGCTCATTTTGGGTCACCCCATAATGTTCTGGAGCCTTTCATAGTCCATAGAAAGTAAGTAAGGTGTGATGAGAGAATGGACATCATTTCACATCAGTACCCTTGTTTTCTCTGTATATATTTGTTTGCATGTTGCCTCCCCCACTAGATTGGAAGCTTCTTGAGTTGCTTCAGTTTTTATCGCCAATTGGATAATATAGTACTTGGCACATAGTAGGTTCTTAATAAATGTTTATTGCTAGATTGATTGTGATTTACCCTGGAAGTAAGATAAGAGAAATAGGTATCAACCTATTTTCAAGAATTGGTGTGATGATTATGAGAAGGGGAATTAGTTTTATTTTCTTTCATCCCAGAAGATAGAACAAGAAACAAAGGATAGTTCCAGTGAGACTGATTTTCTGTTTGTGTAAGAAAACATTTCTCTAATAATTACAACTCTCCCAAAGAAGAGTGAACTACATTGGAAGGTAGTAGAGAATTTTAAGCAAAGTCTGGATGGCTCCTTATTGGCAGCCCTGTAGTCCGATCAGAGGGAGAGAAGATTCCTATTAGGTACATTTTGGACTAGATGACCCCTGATGTCCCTTCTAATTCTGAGATGCTGTGAAGAATGCATAGTTACTATTTACATTCCATTTCTCTTTTTGCATATTCATTCAATGCATGAACTGAAGGTCTCTCTCAATATAACCTACCATCTCTTTGAGAAGACATAATTGTGTTATGGATAAAAAAAAGTTATTATTAATATTACCCGGAGCCATCATCTTTTCCCTTTACACTATGTATTCAGAAAGAATGTAAGAATAATTAGATATAAAGGTGAGACATGTGAATAAGCCTAACACATTAAAATTGCTTTGAATAGGAAAAAAAATCTCCTGCTTTACTTAAATGATTGCTTTCTCTCCTTGCCTTAATATAGCAGATTGATCAAACTGTTTAATATGCTCTTTATTTGTAGCATTCTTGTTCTGTTAAATACAACATTGCTGGTGTGGAATATTTAGCTTCACTTTTTGTTGTGGTAGCATTATGACCATATTGATTCAAAAATCAAAAGTTTCTGAGAAAATTGAAATTGCAAGAAGATATGTATTGACCCCCACAGAGAAATTAATCTCAAAACCAAATCTTAGGCATTCTATTTAATGTTTGATAAGAAAATAACCAGTTCCATTAGTGCATTAAAACTTTAATTGATCAAATTGTGGTTATGAAGCAAAAATGGTAGGCTGCACTAGAGGAAGTTGTCACATTAAAAACAGAAAGGCTATGAACATGGAAACATTTACTGCTTATTAATGACATCCTGAGAGTTGTGGAATGTGAGGACAACCTGCTTCCACTCTATAACCTGAAGTCAAATATATCTCACTCACACTTTCTCCTTTCCCCAAAGACAAAACTATGTCTCTAAGGTGTTTTTCAATTGTTTTTAGGGGGAAAAAAAGTTTTAACTCATTAGACTTGAAATCTAGAAGAGGTATCTTTATGAGTTCAAATCTGGCCTCAGATTGACACAGCTATTTGACCCTGGATAAGTCATTTAACCCTATTTGCCATAATTCCTTATCTGTAAAATGAGCTGGAGAAGGAAATAGCAAACTAGTCCAGTATTTTTGCCAAGAAAATCCAAAATAAGGTCATGAAGAGTCAGATGCAACTAGAAAGACAACAACTACATAAATTAGCATACTAATAGTCTAATTACTTGGTATTTCTTTTTTGTTTCTTTTCTTTTTCATTTTTAAACATATTTCCATATGAGTTATGTTGGGAAAGAAAAAATCACAACTCAAGGGAAAAACCATGAGAAAGAAAAAAAAAAAAACAAAAGAAAAAAAAAAAGGTGAAAATATTAAGCTTTGATCAACATTCAGTTTCCATAGCTCTTTCTCTGGATGAGGACATTTTCTATTGAAGTCTTTTGGAATTGCCTTGGATCATGACATTGCTGAGAAGAGCTAAGTCTATCATGGTTGATCATCTTCATTCAATATCAATTCATGAAGTCTTTCCAGGTTTTTCTGAAATCAGCCTGCTCATCTCTTATAGAAAAATAATATTTCATTACATTCATATACCATTACTTATTCAGTCATTCCATAGTTGATGGCCACCTATTTATTTTCCAATTCTTTGCCACCATAAAAAGATCTGCTACAAACATTTTTGCACATGTGGGTCCTTTTCTTTCACCATTTGGTGTTTCTAACTGTGTGACTGAACTCTTCAAACTATAGCTGTGCTCTCCACTCTTAAGAATGGGCCTTTTTTTTTTTTTCCATGACATTGATGAAATGAAAAGAGAAAACAGTTGCCAGGGAAAGAAACCTTTGGTCAAGACTGAGATGACCCAGAGAATAGTTCAGTTTGTTAGATGCCATCTGTCCTTCCCTCTATTGAGGAGAACAGAAAGATATAAAATTCAGGGAAAGTCCTCTAGACCTAGCCCTCATATTGCTTAAGGGAAAAAGAATCCCTCATCATGGGAGCCAATGTTTTTATGCTAATAGCAATTATGCTTTCCTTGCCTTAAACCAAATTTTGGGAGGTAGGTCCAAACTATAAATTATTTCAAGTATAAGGCATCAACTTGATCAAATTAATCAGTGACAAAGCACTAGATATTTTCATTGGAATGACACTGAATAAGTTCCTTTAAAAAAAAAAAAAACTCAGATTTTTTTTTTCTAAATTTCTAAATATTATTAATTTAGAAATTCATCCAGATTTCTGGTCACATTTCCAACTATTGTAGTGGGGGAGGAGAATCAAAATTCCCCTATAGAAGAGAAACATTTATCTTCTAGTTGCTGCCCAGGCTTCATTGATGGATTGATTGGCTTATAGCTTTTTCTCAGTCACTTTTGTATTTGGGTCTTTTTTAGTGAGGATCACTTTTGCTTCTTTTGGAGAGTATTGTTTGACTAAAGACCCAAGTGACTTTGGGATTTTTAGGAACAGATTTGCCAAAGGGGGTTTTCTGCCATCAAGGTGACAAATTGATGAGACCAAAAATGCTGTAACAGCTTTTCTGTACTTTAACACGTACTGTTGCATAATAAGATCTGTGTCAATGTGCCGATTCTGTTTCCACAATATATCTTATATCTCTTCCCTTCTCTCCGTTCACAAGGCCATTACCTTAGTACAAGCCCTTATCCCATTTCTCTCTCCCGGACTCTACTAACAGCCTACTAATTGGTATCTCTCTCCTCTCCAATCTATCCAGCACAGGACAGGCCAAAGAATATTCTTAAAGCATAGTTACTATGTTTTACATTGTCACTGTCCTGAAGAAGAAACCTCACTGATTCCTATTTACCACAACTGTAAAATATATACTCCTTCTTAACAGTTTGCTCCCAGGCTACCTTTGCAAGTTAATTATTTGCTACCTTTTAGGTACTTGCTCTGTTATATTCAAAGCAGTCTGTCTGCTGTACCTGATATTCCATTTCCTGGCTCTATACATTTCTAAAGTCTATCTCCCTCATTCTTAAAATGTTTACATTACTCACTTCTACCTATTAAAATACTTTGCTTTCCCCTAAACTAAGCTCATCTTATCTCCTTTAGGAAGTCTAGCCTATTTTTTCTTTTCCTTCCTTTTTTTTTTTTTTTTAATCTAGCCTGTTCTAGATGTTCTAGCATCTCCTCTGCTATCTAACACACAGTAGGTACTTAATAGGTAGACAACTATTACTTTGAGCAATCATTCTTGCCTGCAAACATATTAGCTATTTTGTTTTAAAAAACTGTTTTCAAATATCCCTTCCTCTTGAGGAAAAGTTTATGCAGTTATAGAGATGGGAGATGGAATGACACATATGAAAAGGACATGAAGAAGGACAGGAAGTCCAGTTTGGCTGGACTACCTGAAAGAGAGTAATATGTAATAAGCTGGAAATTATTAATATTGTGAATCTAGATCAATGAGTGGCAACATATTTTATAAAATGCATAATAAATAGACATTTAAGGAATTATTATTCAAGGAATGCTTAAAAATCAACCCCTTCCTTGCTTGACACAACAATAGTATTCATGTCTATTTTGAATTTTATCACCATTGTGCTCTCTTATTTGCTAACTGCACATACCCACTTTTGCAGAGATTTCCTTGATATTGATATTAGCTAAAGATAGCAGGAAACAAATCAATATACTATTACTTTGTGGGAGATACAGGAAAGGTTGTCAATGAAGGCTATTCTACAAATTAATGTTAATTGTCTCATGTAAGCAAAAAGTCTGAGAGAAGTTGTACATTTACATTGGAAATAAATTATGACAGTCAGAATGGAAAATCTTAAGATGACTTGCTAGAGACTTGTAAATTAAAACTGTTAATTCATGTGTTTTAAGGTCATTAAAGATGTCATTTTGACATATGAACAGGGTATTTTTTGTCCTGGCCTTTTTTTATTTTCCAATAGGTGAATAGTAGACTTAGAATCAGGAAGACTAGCTTCAAATCCTAACTTGTTTTTCTTTTTGTCTCTTATATGTAGAACAGTCCCTGACATAGTAAGTGCTTGGTAAATTGTTACTGACTGACTTGCTGACCTGCAGTATGAATCTAAGCAACTCACTTAACCTTCTTTTGCCCTCGCTCCCCCATCTTTAAAATCAGGGATTTAGACTTTTTTGTTGGCTCGAAGTTTCCTTCTAACTCCAAAGTCATGATCCTTTGAGTCAATGAATCTAAAATCTTGCATATTAATGGGTAAAAAATTTAAAATTTAAATGAAATTTTATGTCTTAAGTTTTTTGTCCTGATTTCAAGGAGCAATCATCCTTTTAAGGAGTAACTAGCTGTTCCTGAACCAATGAATACATATTCTTTGACCTGTTTTTAAAATCATCAGTTCATTGATGGAATATTCCAATATGTACATGTTTGTTTTGCAAAAGACTATATGAAGAAAATAAGTTATAAATTCTTGTTATTTTCCAAACTCAAATACCATTTATAGTAATGGAACATTTGCTTTTGTCCCACTGGTGAGCAAAAGCAAAATAATGAACACACTGATGATAAGAAAGTAGAGTCAATGAGACTAGTACTATTTGAGTAAAAAAAAAAAATGGAGCTTTCACATATCCAAAAATAAATGGACAGCTTCACCAGTTCTCAGCAAACTATTAGTGTGAAAAGATAAAACGACAGACTTTTTGCTTAGACAAAAGATTTGTACAATAGCTCCAAACAGCTGATTTGCTAGATTCAAGACTTCATCTGGACTGCCATGAAAATGGTTTAGCTGTACCTTTCAAAGATATAAGAATCTGACACAATTTAAAAGACTATTTCGCCACTGTCAATCATAGCAGACTTGAAGATGTACAGTGTACTTACACATTATTTAGAATGTGCCAAATGTAGGCAATGAAGGGAGATTGTTTTGTGGGTCTATGAAATTTGGATTACATAGATGCAGCATCCCCAAAACAGAGAAGAAAAGAGAAAAAGAAGATGACATCATTGACTTAATTTGAAACTATGATAGGGAAGTAGTATCAGTGATCCAGCCTCTGTTTTTGTTTGTGTGTATTTCTTTTTAACAGTAGTGGCTAGAGAAGGACTGAATAAAGAAACCAAAAATAAAGAAGATACCCTGAGAGAATAGAATGAGTACTTGGCTATTTCCCATTACATAAGGAAGGACCCACTTACTACTTTAGAAAAAACTCTAATTCAGATCAACCCAACTCGAGCAAGAGGAAAAGTTTTAATTTTGGCTGCATGTGCATATATGTATACATCAGTACAGCATTATTCTAAATACACTACTATTATTCCTAAATTGAGAAGAAAGTAATATTCACTTCTTAAATGTAGCTGAAATAATAGAATAATTAGTTACATGGAAGCTTCTTTTTCAGGAGTGATTCTTAGTAAACTAAAGAAAAAGCCTTTTAAGTAAAAAATGAACAATAAAACTGGTGAAGGAGAGTATAGATTGGTAAATTTTTCTTACAAAGTTATTAGCTCAAAATTGCCCTTGCTAGGTTATTAATAACTGAGTTATAATATGGTGGAGTGTTTTAGCTTTAGGATATTGTTGTTTTTGAGGGATTGCAGTGTAGGGGACTTGGGTAAAGACTTAATGAAGAATATTTCATATTTCTCAGAATTAGAAGCTCATGTTATCCATGAACACTCTTTTCCTAATAACTAGTTAGTATAGTAAAGGGCATTCTGCACTTGGAATCACAAAGATTCAACTCAAATCTGGCCAAGATCCAATCCAAATAAATGTAGTTCAAATCTAGCCTGAGACACTTGCTAGCTATGTAATCCTAGGCAAGTCAACTCACATCTGTCTCTCTCGATTGCCTTCTCTTTGAAGTGAGGATAATTTCTCAGGGTTATTGGAAGAATAAAATGAGATATTATTTTTTAACATGCTTTGAAACCCTTAAAACCACACATAGAAGATAGTATTGTTATTGCTGTTATTATATCCAGAAATCTGTGGACTAAAGGAGAGCATATCTTAAGTCAACTACATAAACAAGCAAGTGTTGAGAACTGTGGCATGGAGTTATGAACCGTTTTTTCCCCCCCTGGGTAGAGTTGAAATGAAAGATCCAGTTATAAGCATAAAAGACTCCTAATTTAAATTTAATTGTGGAAATTTTCAAAGTCTTGCCTACATTCCCTAGTAAAAGAGTGACCTAGAAATGATGGCATTCTTGAATCATGAGGGAGAACCATAATTTATTTCCTTTTATTCTACAAAATAATGCTCCAATCCAGATGTTTCCCCACAGGGTAGTATACTCTTCCCAGATCAGCCAAGATACATTCTTTTCATCCATCTGTCCCTGTTCCTCATCAGAGAAAGAAAGATGTCTCCATACATCTACATCTGACCCCTCCTAATCCCTGCTGTTTTGTATTCATATTACTCCGTGGAGATGGGCTTTTAAAATCCAAAGAAAGGCACTCACCTCTATAGGTATACTTTTTGAGTGCCATGCCCATTTACAATTTACATATGCCATGTGTTTACCTGTTTCCCTTAAATCTGAGAACAACTCAGAGCAAATTGGCACTGGCAAAGTAATTTAATTCTGAGCAATAGACAACTATGAAGAAAATTCACTTTGACCTGTCTAACACTCTCTGCCCCAAGTTTCAGGCAGCTGATATTCTAGTACTTATAGTAGAATCACAGTGGTAGCTTAAGTGGAAATGAAACCTCATTTTTGGAAAGATGCCAAAGATGTCATGAAACCCAGGTGCCTGCAAAGCTCATAACATGCTTTGTTATCCAAAGCCAATGCTTCCTTGGAGTATTTTAGATTAAGAATGTTAATATCCAGTTCTCTAGGGGAAAAGCCATATAGATTTTTTTAAAGTCTTCACATTATGCATAATAAGTAATACATTAACCACAAATATCCAACATTCTAAGGCTAAATATTAAAGACAAATGTTACTGACTGGTCACCAAGTTGACATTTCCTTGTTCTCCCTTTGGGTTGTATAAAAAAAAATCTAATTCATTTTTTCATTCTAAGATTTAAAAATACCCAATACCAGAAAATAGCCATCTATGGTGAAAATTGAGGAACTTGCAAAGCAGCATCTGAAAGACAAAGATAAATGTATTCTGGCACCTTTGAATAGACAAGATATTAGTTTGCTCCTTCTCCAGAAAAAGAAGAAATAAAGGAATTTTTATGTTGGAAGATCTTTGCCATTTTAAACCTATCATATATATCCTGTCACTGGGTTATAAGTAGATATTTCTTGAATTTCAATGGATATCTTTCTCTGGGCTTATCTCCTACTTCCCAAAAATTTAATTACTGAAATTTGCTAAAGATTATTAGACTCTCCTACTAAGGTTTAGGCTGCTATTTACTCCCAGGTTTGTGCCCCTTAGTGTCCTTGTTAACCTTCTCTCTCCCTCACTCTCCCAGTAGCTAACCAATTGCGGAGTTTTATCCAGTCTTGCCTTCCAAATCTTTCAAATTAATCCTTTTTCTCTATTCACATGACCAGTCCCATTATGTAAACCCTAATCCCTCTCTCTTGGATTATTTTTAATAATCCCTAAATTATCTCCCCGACTCCATTTTATTCTCTTTCCATTCTGTACTCTACTTTACTAAAAAATAATTTCCTATGGCTGACAATTTGACTTCATTCAGTCATAGACAATCAGAAGATCTCAATTGCTTCTGCCTTATTTTTCTAGCCTTATTTCACATTAATTACTTTGAAGAACTCCACCTTCTGGTCAAAGTGAATGATCTACTGAAGCTTGAACTTGACATTCCACATGTATGTGATGAGTTCCTTCAATTCTCAGAAGCCCTTTAAACAGATACTAGCTACTTAGCCTCAGTTTTTTCATCTTTAAAATGGGGATAAGAAAAGCACCTATCTAAATAAGATAATGTTTTAATCAAGTGTTTTGCAAATCTTAGAGCATTGTAGAAACAATATCTATGTTTTTTTCAGACCAAATGTCTTGTTTTTTTTTTTTAACAGATCTTTATATAGTATGATCTTGAGGTCCCATCTTATGGGACATTTTCTGAATAACTTATTATTATCCTTTCTAAAAGTTGGTGTCTAAGAGTTGGGCTTAATAGACCATACCATAGATAATGCAGATATACTCTAACTTTCTAATCCTGGATACTATACATCTCATAATACTGCCTAATCTCTAAAATGTCCCTGTTTTCCTTCATGTCCCAGCTAAAACCCCACATTCTACAAGAAGCCTTTTCCAATTTAATATATGTACCTTCTTTCTATTAATTATCTCCTGTTTAGGCTGTACATATCTATACATAATTGATTGCATGTTGGCTCCTCCATTAGACTATGAACTCTTAGGAAGAAAGGACTTCTTTTTTTAATCCCTTCTTTGCACCCTTGGCTCTTAGCGCAGGGCCTAGCACATAGTAGTTACTTAATAAATATTTATTGTCTAACTGAGTTATTATTAATTGCCGTATCAATCTCCTGATTCAACCTGACTCAACTCCTTACACTCCACTAAAATTTAGGATTTCATCTAGCTTTGTGTCCTTTTGGGGAAAAAAAAATTGAGATAATATTAAATAGTCTAGAACAAAGGATGGGTACTCTGCAAGACATTTCCTGCCAAGCTTTCATCATGCAGTTAATGATTACTCTTAGTGTCTAGTCATTGAATTAGTCATAGATTCATCTGGCCTTTTAGCCTCTCTCCCTTCTCCCCAAAATGCTAAGAAAATGCAAATCTTCTGAACAAATCTTAGTACTTGATATCTATACAATCCCACTGATTTATCAATTCACAAAACAGTTCCTCATGAAGGAAATGATATGAGTCTTCTATGATCTGTTTCTACCTAATATTGTAGATGGAAGACTGGGTGGAAGGTAAAACTGACAGAGATACAGAGGCAGAGAGAAGTTAGAATGAGGATCAGGTTTGCTGTAAAGGTGATCTTGATTTTGGACAACTTGAGCTCAAAGGTTTAGTGGGATTTATAAGAAAAGATTTCGTGTAGATAGATTAAGGTACAGATTTGGAGATGGCAGAAGAGGTAGGTAGTGAAAATGGATATTTGAACAGTTGTCTTCATACAAATGAAATTGTCAGACTAGATAACAGTGCCAAGGGATAAAGTGTAAAGTGATACCTCCCCCCAATAAATAAATAAATAAATAGATGAAGGTCCCGAGGGAAAACTTGAAGAATTTCAGCTTTAGCACTCAGAAAGAGAACAATTGACACACAGGAAGAGTGATAGAAGAGGTAGTAGGGCAAAAAAGAAAGCGATAGCTTAAAAACCAGAGAAGGAGAGAATATACAGAAAGAAAGGGATGGACAGTTGCTGCAGAGATTTAAAGAAGAATGAAAGCCATTGACTTTAGTGATTAGATCACTGGATCTCTTAAAAGAGAAATTCATTAAAATAATAAAAGAAAAAAGGATTTGAAGGAATCAGTAAAATGGTGGACAGTGAAGAAATGGAAGCATAGGACACAGGTTAACATTTTTTAGAATTTTATTCTGAATGGGAAAGTGAGATAGTTAATGGATTGGATTAGAAGAATTGAACAAGTGAAAGTAATTTTAGGATTAGGGAGATTTAAAAGTGTTGGCAGATGAGATGATAAAATAGTAAAGTAGAAATAAATGGAAGAGACCAGAGCTGAATATTGGAGCAGAGTTCTAGAGAAGGCAGGAAAGAAAGATCCCTTGATAAAGGGATATGCTTTCATAAAGAGTAGAATGTCTACTTCATAAGGAAGAAATAGGTGAAGGTGCTTTTGAGAAGTAAACTTCTCAAGCCAAAAAGAAAAGAACGGATACATTAACAAAAGGAGTGGATTTGGAGTCTAGGGACCTGAATTCATATGCTGCCTGTCACTTAGTACTTCTGTGATCCTGGTCAAATCATTTTCTCTTTCCTGTCTTAATTTCCTCATCTGTAAAATGGTCGGACTAGATGGTCTTTAAGTTTTTTTCATTTCTAAGTATATTTTCAAATGCTTACTATCTGAAAACTTCAATATTGAAGTAAGAACATTTAGTTTTGATTATTGATGGGAGGGCATGGGGATTCAGAGGCTAAAGTAAAAAGAAAGGAAAAGATTTGAAATAGTCTTGAGAGTTTCTTGTATAAAATCAGGCATGGAATAGAATAGATTGTTGACCAGCCCTGAAGGCCCAGATGAGGTTATGTACCATATTGTGGAAATAATTGTATTCAAGTACCTATAAGGTCTTGGATGAAATGGATGGACACACAAGGCAGTGCCCAAGCCATATTAAATGAAGTATAGATTTGACTGTCATCTGGTCAATTAGTCAAAGTAAATACCCAAGTCCCAGGAATCTACTTTGGTGTCAGAATTACCCACCTTTCTAAATTAATTAAATTAACCAGACAGTTGACAGTCTATACTTGATGTTATAGAAAAACGAAAACATAACCAGAGTGACCAACCTAGAAAACAGACTCACATAATTCTTCCAAATCTGTTAATGCTTTACTTTAAATTAGAATGAACAAAAACTACAGGGGGGAAATATATGGACCCTTTTCCTGAATATATGTCAAGAATTTTTCATGAACTAGCCAAGAAATTTCAGAGAGAAAGTACATTATTGTTTCATATCTATTTTATTGGAGAGTAGGAGTACAAATGGAACAATAGAATGGTTAGATATCCACACTCAAAATTTCTTCCAACCCGAGGCAGTCCAGTAGTGACATCATCCACTTGAAATGTCACTTTTAAAATTACCCAAAACATTTGCTAAGCATTGGGATGAAATTAGGGATAAAAATTTATGCTTTCAAATTAAGCATAACTATCTCCAGTTCTTTGCTTCATAGAACATATGGTTTATCTTTTAATTGAGAACTGTTCATTTAGTCAGAAAGTCCTAGTTTGATTTTCTTATGGAGTTGACTAGAGTATTTGTATATCTAGAAAGAAGATGATGTGCTTGTTACTGGACAAAATCTTTCTGTTTAAATATTAATATTAACTATCTCCTCCTCCACACACTCACATTCATTTTCCTTTTTTACAGTTTCACTCATTATGGTTAATAATATAATATTGTATTATTGTATGTGTAAAGTTTAGCAACAATATGATATGTAATTTGTAATTTCCAGGAGAAGAGGGGTGTGTGTGTGTGTGTGTGTGTGTGTGTGTGTGTGTGTGTGTATGTATGTATGAGGGATGGGGAAGAAGCTATAGAAGCTGTAATCTTCCTTTTATCAGAAACATTTTTCTTCTCAGTTAAATGATTTAAAACTTTAAACCTCATCAACCCTGCCTCTGGTTTTGATCATAGGATAGTTGTAAAGGCTGGTATTTTGAGCAGCTGAATGGATGTTGACCTTGTTAGCATTTAATGGTAAAGAAGCTGTTCTTCTGTGTTTAAAAAAAAAAAAAGCCACCTCCTCACTACATGCATTTTTTACTTCTCTGAAAATAACAGATGCTGTGATAACATAGGCAGTATTGAATGCATAGAATGAAATTCAAATGTGTTAAGCTGGTAAAATATTTATATTGGATTTCTTTTGCTGGTGAACAAACACTTTAAAGCACAGAAAGTTTCACAGAGCTTCTGAAATTAAAATAAATGTAAAATCGAAAGTATTTTTGTACTACAGCTCATAACACAGAGCTGGGGATACAGGGGTTAGTGATGCTTAAGAAAATTCAGCACAGTTGTTTGTTAATGCTTCCCTTCAAAGTCACTGAGTTCATTAGCAAAGAATAAAATGAAGATCTTCTATGGGACTAATATGCATGTAACCAAGAATAAAATTTGCCCCTGGAGTTGAGCAAAAACCAACTAAAGGCAGATTGTGTCCCTTATTGTTTCTACTTTTCTTGGAGACTTCCCATAAACATTGCTGATGGTTGAAAAGAAAAGTCTATTCAGTCTCATTTTCTAGGCAAAGTATGTCTTTTTTACAGAAGAAGCACTTAATTGTTATTGCAGCCATAGAATAAGCTAACTATCACAGGGGGACACATTGAAAGAAATGGTCTTTTCATAGCCAGAATCTTTACCATCTTCTAATCTCTACCATCAAAATGGCTTAAACTAGAACTGTGTATGTGAGTCAAAAGTATGGTAGAGTAAATTGTTTCAGTCTGTCTTCCTCCATGATCCTCCTGCAGTATTTAAAGCTTTCTTGAAAGTCCACAAGTCCACCAAATATCTGGGGGTTGGTCCCCAAAGGACCATTTTTATCATGATATTCCTTTTTTTTCTCTTATACTTTGAATTAAAATCATTGTTTAATAACAAATCTATAAAGTGTATCCCTTAGTATAATTTCCTACTTGTCTTTTCTCACAGCAAAATAAAACAAGCTATTTTTCATTTATATTGTTTACTTGATAATGGCTAGTTACTAATCTTTTTCATGACATTGATACTAATGAAGAGACAGTTTAAAAGGGAAAAAGATCCCTGAACTCCAAGTCTATAGCCCTGGGTGCTTATCCTACTGATTATACTAAAAAACTATGAGCAGGTCCTTTTCCTTCTCCAGACCTCAATTTTCTCACTGTAAAATGGAATCATACTACTTGTGCTCTCTGTCTTCTTGCATTCTTTGGGAAAGAACTTTGCAATCTTTAAGGTGTTACAAAATGTTTCTTACTTATTATATCAATAATATTTAATTTGACATCCCTTTACAGAAGATTGGATGACTTCTTTTAGGATTCAGAGAAATATTTACTCTGTGTCTATTACTTCGAAAGAATTTTTTCATAATTTTCTTTGGTCTAGTGCAAAGAACACTGGTTCTTGAATGAGAGGACACAGGTTTAGTTTCAGCTCCAGTAAGTTGTAGCTTATTATCAGTATGGTAACCTCCCCAGGTCTCTTTCCTCATCTGTAAAATGAGGGGTCTGGGTAAGATGGTAAGTACTAGGTACTGCCTAATTCTAGAGCTATGACCCGTAACCTTTGATCACAGTTCTCTTACTTAGCCTTCTTTCTCTATTCTTTTATTATTTTTCATGAATCATAACAGACCATGTCGGTATTTACATGTGAAATCTGAACAGATACACTTATAGGTATGCTTTAGCCATTGGTGTGGCTGAGTTGGATAAAAACCATTGAATCCTAATATGATTACTGCCTTTGATTTTAAATACGCTATAGGTCAAGTGGAGATTTGTTTTGTTGCCTTTCTCTTCCTAACTATGTAAACCAAGTTTTCCTTGCCCAAATGGCACATTAATCCCTTCTCATGAGTTTATTTGTTTAATTTGTGGCATATCACAAGTACGGATAATTCTCCATTCACATTGTTAATTTTACAAATTTGTTAATTTTTACATTTTTCAAGACTATTAACCTTTTAGGTTTAATACATTGCATTGAACCAAAACTCTTCTGCTCTGTCCTTTCTTTTAACCCTTCAGTCCCATTCCCCATCTGCAAGTTGTCTGCTTTTTCCAGGTTGATTCTCAAATATATATGATATCTATCTAGCTATGTCTCTTTACTGTAAAAGTTAATAACTAAAACTTTGATGATTTTTGCTATTGCTATAAAATCTGTTAGGAAAAAAAAAAGTGTTGAGAATGACTTTTCCTAAATGGGTAAACATTGTTGATTGTATTTAATGTTCTTTTGAGTTAATTCATAAGTAACTGTGAAATTTGCCCATTTGATTACAATTTGTCCATGAAATGTATCGTGTAATTTACAAAACTTTGAGTATTACATATCATTTTGTCCTTTTATAATAAACACTTTAACAGTACTGCTTATTTTAAGGTTCAGTAGCTGAATTACATTCTCTTCCTTCCTTTGGTGAATGAACACACATTATTCACTCAACAACCCAGCAGACATCATCACTGAACAATTGAAGGAGCATTAATCTTGCAATAAAAATAAAAATTGTGTGTTTCTGTTATGGGGAGAGCAGTGGGCTGTGCTGATTCCATCTTCTGGTGAATTCAGTGTAGAAGGAATTTTTTTTCACTTGTCAAATTGTTGTCATTCTCATTAAGAATTAGAAACTTTATATTCTCTGCATTCATAACAAATATGTCAGGTTATTATCTGTTGAATTAATATTAGTGACTTCAAGAATCAACAAGAAAAGTATATGCCATTATCCATAGAAATTTTAAGATATCCCAGTTCAGCTTCATATGCTTTTATTTGTTTCTGAAGGCATAAAATTTTTTTCAAAAGTTTTTTGGGGTTTGTTTTTGTTTTTGTTTTTAGAAATAGTCTTATATATCTGTGTGTCTCTGATTGAATGAATTTGATTTTTCTTTTTGAGCTCTGAAAGCCATTAGCTCTGCAAGTTTTTTTTTTTAATTATTCCTCAGTGATCATCTCATGATCTAGTTATAAACTGACCCTGTAATTTCAGCAATCCATTTTCAGACTGCTGAACTGCTAGAAATTGAGGTAGCTATACTTCTCCATCTTGATCTATTGATTAAAAAATAATAAATGTAATTAGCTGATATATTTTATTTATATGGTAGCCAAACCAATGACCCATCTTTTCCTATGATGTGCTACCTATGAAGCACATGAATGGGCACATCATCAGTATGATTATGATTCTCTTACAAAGTGAAAATAACTTTAGTCACTTCAGTTAACATTTACTTAGTGTCTACTATGTTCAAGAGAGGCATTGTGGTATAGTAGATGGAGATCTGACTTCAGAATCAGGATGACCTGATTCACATCCCATCTTGACATACATGCACTCGCTCTGTGACCTTAGGTAAGTCATTTAATTATTTGATGTCCAAGGTAAATATCTTTATTGCTAAGTTACAGGTAAGATACCCATTCTGATTACATTAGTAGAAGAAGTTCCTCAATTTCACTGTGAGTTCGTGAGAGTAATGAAATCATAAATTCACTTTAAAACAGAAATGATTTACTAGGTATCAGAGACACAAAAGACAATCATGAAACATATGATTCTATATTCCCTTGCTTCTGTATTCTGAATTAAAGTTTAAAAAGTTATACAACCTTGGTCCAACCTCTTTTCCTAACACTTTCATACAAGATAGCTAATCCATTACTTAGCTATTTCAAGAATCCCTGATTCTATACATGTAGATGCTATTACCAGTGAGGGATATCACATCCTCTCCATACTTTAGTAAATGATTTCAAAAATTGCTTTGTCCAAAAAATCCATATCTTAATGACCAATATATCTGTGATAATCCTATCCTAATCCTAGTCATTGGACCACAGGACATCTTAAGTTCCTTAATGAAGGCTTTTCAGTTTGTAAGAAATTCCCGGAACGTGTATTGATAGGGACTTTACAAATCTCAGGGTCAACTCTGCTATGATGAGCCCCATTAGGGAATGACTTTAGTGGAGATCCTACTCTTTATCATTCAAAAACCAACTTTAAGGACATGCCCTATTGATGAGTCAACAGTGTCATCTTAATTTACAAGGCATAGCATAGTTTCATTTGTCATTCACTCCATGATTAAATTATTACTGTTTAAAAACTTGCCAAAGAAATTTGGTTAATTTCTGTCAGCATAAGGAAATAAAGTGTTCTGCATAAGCGATTTCTTTACCCTCTTTCCTTTTTCCATGGAGGTGATGCCTTTATAAGCCAAACTTTTTTAAAATATTTAAAATATGTTAACATTGTTGGTTATATTATTTGTAAAAAAAAAAAATACCCTTCTTTATCTTTTTCATTCTTAAAATTATTATAAATAAAACTTTATATCCTGCTATGTCTGCCATTCAGTGATGTCCAATGACTAAACCAAATACAAATATATAAGAACCTTATCATCATAACGTTGGCCCCCATTACACACACACACACAGAGCTTGGTACCTATCTGCTTTGAAATTCATTGAATTCAGTATTTACATATTTTGATGAGGAAAAAAAATGCTTCAGCACTTGATTTGGTTGGCAATCTGGACATTTGGTTGTCGTCTTGTGGGGTTGGGCAGGTATATAGCCCAGCCCTGCTGTCACCATTGCTATTTCTCTCAGCCCCAGGCAGCTCTTCCTTAGCCAAGACAACTGTGCACAGGACTGGTAGGTGGGAGCCCAGTGCTGATGTTTTGTTAATTGGTGGGCAGATTGTGGGACAATTCTTATAGGTCTATGTAGCTGCCACACATAGTCTCCTGGTTCCCAAAAAATAGTACTGGAAGAGGCTTGGAGCTGCAGCATGCTCAGCAGGAGGAAAAGCAGCAGCATCAGGAACAGGAGGAGCATCAATGGTCTGAGGAGTGCAACCAAAAGTCCTGGCAACCCCCTAGGTACTGGCCAGAACCTTGAGTGGCAGAAGGTGGGACCACAGGTTCCACCTTCACATCCAGAGTTCTTGCCTCCTGTCCCTCCCTCTCTGGAAGCTTGGACAATGTGGGGTGGGCAAGAGTATAAAGATTGTGATTCCTCTCAGAAAATGAGTTTGATTTAGAAGGGAGGAGCCCGACTGGGCTGGCTGGGTTGGGCTGGGCTGACCTGACTTTTTTCTCTGCAGCTAGAAGCCCCACTTGACCCTTGAGACTATTGAATGGGGAGGGATAGTTAGGTTGCAAACTGGAAATGTACTCATTATAGGAAAAATTCATTTGATACTCATCATTTTTGCCACTTGTCCGGCCTTCTGAAATTAACTACAAGTACTGAGGTGCTACTGTGTGCATGTGTGTGTATGTGTGTGTGTGTGTGTGTGTGTGTATGAGGGGGTGGAGATATATGTAGATATATAAAAATATGGTCCCTTAGTTTGTAAAAAACTCAAAGAACTTCTGATAGCAAGGAGTCATGAAGACCATTTACTAAGTTGAGAGATGACTCAAATTGAAAAAATTATGGCTCTCTGAAGTACCGAATTAATTAAAACCTTTTCTTTCTGGCAAAGTTGCCATTATGATTTTTTTTTTTTAATGTTAAGCTCTAATTAAGCAATATTCTTCTGGTGCTCTCTGGTTATATAGGATGACTTACCCCTTTCCCAAGAGGGCCAGATGACTTGCCCTGATTATTTGTGTTTGCTTTTTAGTATCTTTCTCTTCCCTTTGTTGTTAGATTGTCATTTATCTTCTTTAGTCTCCCACTAGAATACTTGACTGCTTCATTTGGAGGCTTCTCATTTGCTGTGAGCTTTTAACTATGCTTATTAGAATTGTGTATCAGGTGAGAATTATTAAAGCTTTGAGTGAGGTCAGAAGACTTCTAGAGGTACAAGATATTCCCAGAGTTTGTAACATTTTAGTCACTTGAAAATATAGAAGCACAGGAATAGATTGATAGTTATGTACATCACTATATATTTTTATCATTTACTTCTAGTACAGAAAGTTGATGTGAGAAATTTGATTTTCAAATTACTGTGGTTATGTTATATATTTTTAAAAGTCCTAATGTTTTACATTCTCTCACTTCCTTCTCTGAAGTTTTGAATTTCCTTTTTAGTGTTCTTTTTGAATGAAAGATGGTAGCCACCCCCCAAAAAAAAGAGTTGAAGGGAGGATTGTGGATTTCTTTAAGTAGTTTCATAAACTGGCAGCATGTAATTCCAAAGGCTTTAAAGTGCTCCACAACCTGACAACCACATATTAACATAATCCTCTTCTAAAACACTATGGGGATGGATTCAGGACTCTGTAGTCCTAAAGAAAATTATTTATACTTAGGAAACTGTATTTCCTCCATTTGCAAAATCCATTCTTAAATCACACATCTCAAATTTAAAAATACATATTTTTGTGATCATGTATCTTTTATTCTTTATGGAGAACTCTTCATATATGAAATTTGATAGTCTAATACGAGAGTGTTGTTTGTTTTTTATTCAGCTGTGATGGCATCATTCAATAGAAAGAACACTGTCTCAGGAGTCAGAAGACAGGCTTAAATCTTGCTATATGACTAGGCAGTCTCAACACATCTGCTGGCTTCATTTTCCTATTTTTAAATTGGGGTAGGGACTAGATGACTTCTAAGATTCCTTCTTGCACTTAATCTATAATTTTAAGTTTGAAAGGCTAAAAGGCAGTTTTTAATACTATAATTAAAAGATAAAAATCCTTAGCCAAATATATGTATACATATATGCACATATTAGTGTATACATGTTTCTGCATATATACATCATTTTTTTAGTCATGTCCTATTCTTTGTGACCCCTTTGGTGCTTTTCTTAGCAAAGAGACTAGAAGATCTTCCACTTCCTTCTTCAGTTCATTTTATTGATGAAAAACTGACACAAACATAGTAAATGACTTACCTAGTATAGCTAGTATGTGCCTGAGGACAGATTTGGTGGGGAACGTGAATTTTCCTGACTCCAGAATTTTGTGCTGTTCTATACATTCAATGCTCTGTTCCACCTAGCTACATATGCATATACCTATACACATGTAATATATGTATAGTCACTTAAATATACATTATATATTCATGTATGTGTTACATGTGTATACATGTATGGATGATAAATATATTTCTTAAATATTTTCCATTTTCCCCCTCATATTTATTTCTTATGCCTTCAGAACCTGTCAATAGCCAAAATAAATAAATACACAAACCTAGCTATCTCCCACCCAAAGGGTATCATAATCCTATATCGAAACAAGTTCTAAATGATAATGACCACAAATCATCAGATTTGCTGTGTATTACTGACAGAGTCCATCAGCAAGAGATAAAAAGACAAATTCCACTTAAAATTATTATAAACAAAATTAAATATTTGGGGCACTTCTCATAAAAATAAAATTAGATCTAAACAATTAAAAAATATCTATTGGTCATGGGTATATAATATAATAAAAATGACAATTCCACCTAAATCCTTCTACTTATTCAATGCCAAACCAATTAAATTGCCAAAAATTTATTTTGTGGAATTAGGAAAAATAATAAAGTTTACCTGGAAGAACAAAATATCAAGAATATCAAGGCAATTAATGAAAAAAGAAATACAAAGGATGGTGGCTTAGCAGTGCCAAATCTAAAACTATATTATAAAGCAGTTGTCATCAAAACCACTTGGTTCTGGCTAAGAAATAGAGTAATGGATCAGTAGAATAGATTAGATACACATAACACAATAATCAAGACCTATAGCAATCTAGTATTTGATAAATCCCCAAACTCCAGCTTCTGAAATAAAAACTCACTATTTGACAAAAATTGCTGGGAAAACTGGAAAATAATATGTCAGAAACTCGGCACAGACCTACACACCCCATACCAAAATAACATCAAAATGGATCCATGATTTGGGCATAAAGAATGGTACCATAAACAAATTAGGAGAGCAATGGATAATATACCTATCAGATCTTTGGAGAAGGAAGGATTTGTGACCAAAGAAGAACTAAAGAATATTATGAAAGGCAAAGTAGACACTTTTGATTACATTAAATTAAAAAGATTTTGCACAAAAATAGCCAACAGAAACAAGATTAAAAGGGAAGTAAAAAGTTGGGAAAAAATCTTGAAAGCCAGTATTTCTGAAAAAGGTCTCACTTCTTAACTATATAAAGAACTCTGTCAAATTTATAAGAATATAAATCATTCCCCATTTGATAAATGAGCAAAGGATATGAACATGAGAAATACAAATTTAAACACCTCTGACAATTCTGATGTACCACCTCACACTTCTCAGATTGGCTAAGATGACAGGAAGAAATCATTATAAATGTTGGAGGAGAGGTAGGAAAACTGGGTCACTAATGCATTATTGGTGGAATTGTGAAACAATCCAGCCATTCTGGAGAGCAATTTGGAACTATGTCCCAAAGGGCTATAAAACTGGACATACATTTTGACCTAGTAGTACCATTATTGTTATTATCTGTATCCCAAGGAAGTCATAAAAGAGGGAAAATAACCCACATGTGTAAAAATGTTTGTAATAATAAAGAATTGAAAAATGAACAGATGCCCATCATCTTGGGGAATGGCTGAACAAATTGTGGTTTATAAAGGTAATGGAATATTATTGTTCTATAAAAAATGATGAACAAGACTGATTTTAGAAAGGCCTGGAAAGATTTACATTAACTGATGCTGAGTGAAAACTAGCATACAACTAGGAATATGTTGTATACAGCAATAGCAAAAATGTGTGATGATCAATGATGAAAGGCTTGGTTCATCTCAGTGGTTCAGTGATCCAAAGCAATCCCAATAGACTTTGGACAGAAAAGGCCATCTGCATCCAGAAAAAAACTAAGGAGACTCAATGTAAATTAACATATACTATGTTCACTTTTTTTTTCTGTGTTTTTTTTTTTAATCTCTCCCATGGTTTTTCCCTTTTGCTCTGATTTTTTTTTCTCCCAACATAATCCATAACTTATCCTACCTGGTTTCCCCACCTCACAAGTGAGAAGGTTGATTAGATTGCCTCAGAAGTACTGTCCTGTTCTAAGTTTGTGATTCTAATAATTTATCTTTAACAGTTCTCTATCAGAATTTCTGTGAAAAGTCATCTCCAAAACAACTTGTCTTTACAATTAATGTTTTAAGCATTCATACTTAAATTGTAGAAAGAAAAGCAGTATTTTCAACTGAGCAAAAATGGAAAATCAGTTCCAAGAGATTAATCAGAAGAGTCATGCTCTTCTTTGGAGCCATAGAATCAGGTGTAGAGTTGTTAGAAGCCTCAGTGGATCTCATCTTCACAAATTACTTGAAAATAACTGGAGCTTCCATTTACCAAAAGCTTGCTCCAGAAGCTATGGAGAGAATTGAGGACTCCAGAAATTCATCTTCTTTGGCACATTTTTGGAGGAGTGGTCTTTAGGACCACTAAAGAATGGTCTGTTGGCTCAGTGGTGGTATTCTGTGTCTTCAGTCAATTTGGCATTATTTTATTATCTAAGAACAAAAAATCTTCTACAATTTTTTTTGCCACCATCCCCCATCCTCTTACACCAAGACTGAATGAAATAGTGGTATGGGAAAATTCTTTCCTTCTTTCTCTGTCTTTAAGGGCAGAGAATAGAAACATGACATTCTGTTCCAAGAATAAATATTTACATATCTACAATATCTATTCATGAATTTCAATCTTACTGTTAAATTAACTGTCAGTTTATTGTTTGTGTACCTTTTATTTGAGGAAAAACAAAGTAATAATATTTAAAAAATAAAAACAGACTTCAAGGAAAGAAAACTGGATTTAAGTGCTCTCTTTGACCCTAAAGTTCTTAACCTCCCAAAATCCTCATTTGTAAATTAGAATTAATTCTTACCTGGACCTCTCCTGTTGATTTGCTGGGAAGAAAATTCTTGGAAAACCATAATTTATGAAAGTTTTGTACTAGCATTACTATTATTATTCCAGCTTATCCATGTCTGTATGGAATGTTAAATGAGTAATATAATGTTGAGGGCAGTGAATTAATTTGTTTCAGTCTAATTGTACTGAGCACAGGGTCATTAATGTAGCCAACAAACAAATATTTACTGTGCCTCTTTCAGATTCAAAGCAATGTGCTATGTAAAAGACATACAAATAAAATGAATGAAACAGTCTTTATTCCTAAAGAGCAACTTATATTCTAACTGGGGACGCAAGAATAATATACAAAAAATAAGTATCTATTGATTCAATAAAGAGAACAAATACAAGATATTTTAAGATGGAAGACACCAGTAATTGAGGGGTTCAGGTGTAACACCGAAGGTTTTACTTAGTCTGTACCATGAAGGGAAGGAAGAATACAAGGTGGAAATGAAGTATTGCATTCTAGTTCTGGGGACTGATCAGTGCAAAGGAATAGACAAGCAATATTTGTGTATGAGAAACAGAGAAAGAGTATGACTATATTGCTAGTGAAAGAAGGGGAAAATATAAGATGAAAAGATAGGCTGAAGTGAGGTAATATTTAAAAACTAAACAGAAGAATTTATAATTGATTCTGTAATAAGTAGGTAATAGAAAGGTATTAGGAAGCCATTGGACTTAATATTTTGAATGAGGAAATGGTATGTCCACTTGAGGAAAATCACTTTATCAGCATTGTGGTAGATGGATTGATTGATTCAAAGAGAGACTTAATGGAGGAAGACCAATTTGGAAGCCTTTGCAATAATTTATATAAAATGTGATGAAAGCCTGAATTAAAGGGGTTAGCTGTGTGAATACAGAAAGGGTCAGATGCAAGAGATATTTTTGGAGTAGAAATGGCAAAATTTGGCAACCAATTGGATATATGGAATGACTGAGAATGAAAAGCTGAGGATCACGCCAACATTATGGATCTGGGAGATTTTGGAGATGAGAATAAATATGGTATTTTTGATAGAACATTTTACAGAGGCATGGCTTTGGGGAAAAAGATAAATAGGTCATTTTTGATATGTAGAATTTGAAATGCTTCAAGTATATCCCATTTGAAATATACAATTGGTAATTGGTGATATAGGATTGAAACTTAGAGGACTGTATAGAACCATATTTCTCAAATGTCTTAGGGTAGAGACAAGTAGGTGGCTCAGTGACTAAAGCATTAATCCTAGAGTTGAGAGGACCTGGGTTCAAATATGACCTTAGACATTTACTATATGATTTTTAGCAAGTCACAACTCCAGTTGCCTCTAAAACAGTCTTAGTATTGCAATTTTAGACTTTTATAACTTAAAATTGTAACACATAATACACTATATAGCTAAGAAATCACTGGTAATTTTGAAAAGAACAGTTTCAGTTCGGTAACAGAGTCAGAAGCTAGATCCCTAAGGACCTAGAAGTACATGTGAGAGAAGGAATTGAAGGCATTGAGTGAAGCCAAGTTGTCTTAAAGGTTTGGCTGAGAAAGGAGACATATGGGATGATAGTTTGCAAAGTAAATAAGATCTTATGAAAGATTTTTTTTTTAAATGGGGAACACTCTTATCTATATTAAAGACAATAGTAAAGAAATTAGTAGATAGGGAGAGACTGAAATTTTAAGAGAGAGAAGATTGATTTTGGTTGCATTCTGTAGAAGTACAGTGGAGATCAAGTAAGCTACATGAAGAAAGGGGAGCTATGTGACCCAATGGTTAGAGAGCCAGCCATGGAGTCAGAAGACTCATCTTCTTGAGTTCAAATCTAGTCTCAGAGACTTACTGATTATGTGATTCTGACCAGTCCACTTAACCTTGTTTCCCTCAATTTTCTCATTTATAAAATGGGCTGGAAAAGGAAATGACAAACAACTCTAGTTTCTTTGTCAAGAAATTGCAAATGAGGTCAGGAAGACTCAGACATGACAGAAAATGACTGAACAGTAGCACATATAGAAAGGGATGGCCTTAGCAAAAAGCCACCTCATTTCTGGATCCTGGGGGAAAGGAAGAAAGAGTGAGAGATGATGTCAAAGATTTTTGAAATGAAGAAAAAGGGGGAAAGAGGGCTTTGGTCAAATTGCCATTTTTTTTTCTTGTTCAAGTAACAGGAGAGATCTTTGGCAGAGGGCTAAAGAAAAGAGAAAAAGAGAGGCAGAAAGAGGGGAAGCAGGCAATCCCTGCTTGAGGAAATTGTGGAGTGAGAGAATCAAGAGCCGAAGCATATTTATTAAGTGTCTATTATGTATTCTAAACTCTGAGGATACAAAGGGAGGCAGTCCCTGTCCTCAAGAAGTTTTCAATCTAAAGGAGAAAGATAGCACATAAAAAGAAGTTGGAAAAAAACGAAGTCTCAGGAAATGATATGTAAAGATGTGAGTTTTAGCATTGATATTATCTTGTGGGGTCAAGTCCTAGAGAACAGTGGCTGGAAAATTATGAAGTGAATGTCCTTAGAGCGCCTCTTATAGTTGGAATGTACTCCAACTATAGGGAGGTACCCCAGGTACCAGGTATTGAGGAAGTGTGAGTTTCAGAGTTGATTTTTATCTTGCAGAATGATTTGTTTCTGGGAGACAGATAAATGGGTTGGGTACAGGACTTGGAGTCAGAAAGACCAGAATTCAAATCCAGACTTAAAATACTTATTGATGACTTAGGGCAAGTCATTTAACCTCTTTTTCCATAAATTAAAAAAAAAAAAAAAGGACAATAATAGCACCAACTTCCCAAGATTGTTGTAAGGATCAAATGAAATATTTCCCTTAGCACAAAACTTAAGAGTATAGAAGGTGCTACATAAATGCTAATTGCAGGGTGGGACATGTTGTGTAAATGCCCTGAGCACATCCCCTTAACTGGTGGAGGATATGGGAGCAGGTTTCCAATGTTTACCCTCCATGAACTGAATGATAAAAGGATTGTTAATCTTCATGAGAAAGAAGAATGAGTTTAAAAGGATTGAGTTTTAGGGAGAATTAAAGTAATTGGAATTTGTGGTCAGAGCAATATCAATATTTTTAATTAAGGAAATGGATCACTTACTATGAGTATTGGTGAGATCCACTATGTGACCATCCCTTTATGTGGTTAAAGCTGTAGGAAGGAATAAATTAAGAGATTCATGGAGATTAAGAATTCAGAGGCCCCAGAGTTTGAAGGACTATCAACATGGGAAGTGGATTTCCCTAGTAAAGGGGTAGAGTTGGGGTGGAGAGGAAGAGGAAGAGCCATAATCTCATTAAATAGACTGATAACTTTGTATTTAAAAAGAGGTAAAGATGCTGAATGCTGGTGGCAAAAGGATAGTCCAGAAGAGGGATGGGGAATAATGAGTATTTCCACTCCCATTAAAGTGCTACTGTGCTGATTAAGTGTTCATTTGAACTCTGTCTTTCTAACTTCAAGCCCAGAACCCTACCCATCAACAGATGGTGATGGGAAAAAAGACTATAGATAGAAAAGCTAGAAAGTCCAAGATGGAGGGAGGTTTAATGAAAATTAAAGAGGGCACAGTGAAAGAAATGGGAGGTAAAATGAGAGATGACAACTAGGTGTTGTAGTGGCTAGAGCACTGAATCTGGAGTCAAGAAGACTTGTATTATCCTGGGCAAACATCTGCCTCAGTTTGCTCTTCTGTAAAATGAGGATAATAGCATTTATCTCACAGAATTGTAGCAATTCAATTGTAGAAAATTTTGCTAGAACAGAATCCCTAATCTTACTAAGTTTCTGGTCAAGGTCTAGCAAAAAAGTTTAATCACCTACTATTGTACAAGACACTCTTCTGGGTGCAGGGAACACAAAGATAAAAAGGAAAAACAGTCCCATAGAATATGTATTGATAAGCATGATGGGGAAGATTACATGAGAAATGAATAATAGTGCTGTAGGCATGGATTTTTACTTTGCGTGTGTGTGTGTGTGTGTGTGTGTGTGTGTGTGTGTGTTAAACATATTGTTACAATCCAGATAGGTAGTAATAGATTAAATCTAACCTCAGCTATCTTGATTGCTAACTTCACCACAGATGTAACTTCTGGATAGATTCAACAGCACTATCCCTTACAGCCTAAGATGGCCAGCAGCTACAAACACCCTGCAGGCAGTAGTTACAACTCTTTCTTTTTTCCTGTATATACATGTATATTAATTTTAAAAAATATACATTTCTTTATGAATCATGTTGAAAGAGAATCAGAACAAAAGAAAAAACATGAAAGAAAAAACAGAAGAAAAAGAAAAATAATTAATATGACATGTATTGCATTCTCCATAGTTCTTTCTCTGAATGCAGATGGCATCTTCTATCCAAAGTTTATTGGGATTGTCTTGGATCATTGAACCTCTGAGAAAAGCCAATTCTTATACTTTTATCACACAATCTTGCTGTTACTGTGTATACTATATTCCTGGTTCTACTTGCTTCCCTTAGCATTAGTTCATGCAAATCTTTCCAGGCCTTTCTAAAATCAGTTTGTTAATCATTTTTTATAGAACAACATATTCCATTACTTTCATATACCATAACTTATTCAGCCATTCCTCGGTTGATGGGCATCTACTCATTTTCCAATTTTTTGCTACCACAAAAAAAAGCTGCTGCAAACATTTTTTCTGCTTATCTTTCTACATGCACCAACTCCTTCAATTATTGCCACAAGTCTCTCCACATAAATAGGCTACTTTTATTCTAACTTCATCATGCACCAGCAGCCTGCCTATTGTGTAGGTTCCTTAAAATATCTCCAAAGAAATATTTTGTGTTTTTTTTTTAAACCATTCCTCATTTCAGGAGAGAACCTGGGGAAAATCTCTCAACAATGATAAAGATCATAAGTTCAAATTTCTTCTTGAATTTTTTAACACCCCAATCACCTGACAGTTGTATTTGAGTTCTTTGGTAAATTGGTCACAAAATGATTTAGGTGGCTTCTATAAAAACAAACAAGTTAATAGTAGGCTGTGTTATGAAGTGGATAAAATACTGGACCTAGAGTCCAGAAAACTTGAATTCACATTTGACCTCAGACATGTATTAATGATGTGAATCCCAATTATATTCCCACATACCACAGGAAGTCTTCTCTGACCCCTTTTAATTCCAGTCTTTACTCTTTTAATTTTTCCCATTCTGTAAATGCAAACTATTATTTATATACATGTATGTATGTATATATATGTTCGTGTGTATATATTTGTGTGTGTGTGTGTGTATGTGTGTGTGTGTGTGTGTGTGTGTGTGTGTGTGTGTATGTTATCTCCCTCATTAGATTCTAAGCTCCTGGCTCTCTCAACAATTCAGTGATTCAAAGAAGCTCCAATAGACTTGGGATAGAAAATGCCATCCATATCCAGAGAGAAAACTATGGAGAGTGAATATGGATTGAAGTGTAGTATTTTCATTTATTTCTTTGTTTTCTCATTTTTTTTTCCTTTTTGGTTTGATCTTTTCTTTCACAGTTTGACAAATATTGAAATATGTTTAAAAGAATTGTACATGTGTAACCTATATCAAATTACTTGCTTTCTTGGGAAGGGGTAGAAAAATCTGGAACATAGTCTTACAAAAACAAATGTTGAAAATGTTGAAAATTTGTATTTAGAAAATAAAATACTATTGAAAAAAATTTTTTTCACTGAATTTATCTAATTGGACCATACAGGGTATCAGGGTATGCACATTTGTTATAACAGAAGACTTATTTAAGGCCAAATGCAAATAACTATGAATGTTAACTGATTTAATGTAATGTGAAATCTCAGCTACAACATTCATACAAATGATAATTTAGTCTAAGTGCTTTTGTGTTCTGCTATATAGACATTGCTTGGCAATTTGCAGGATAATTGCATATAATGCTACTAAACAAATTTGTTTTATTTTGCATTGAAGCTACCTTATCACCTCTTCAATGTGCTAAGAATATTTTTTAATGTATACTTCACATCAAAAATTTTTTTGGGTAACTGCTTAGTATGTTGAATATTTAGCAGCTGCTAATAAGTCTCTCATCAGCTTATCATGTCCAATTTTTTATTCTTGCATTGCATAATTTACTGGAATCTATGAGAAATCTTTGGAGACCTTTGTAGCCTATGGTGACACTCAGTGAATACCTTGACCTACTCTAAAATGAAGCCTTTACTCTTCCTGATTTATTATAGTCATGCTCAGAAACATTTTCCATCTGGATATAATAACTGGGAACATTGGATCCTGGAATCAGGATCCATTCTTTGTTGATCATAATTACTTTCTTTGCAGATCCTTTTTTAAAAATTCTAATGGGAATAATGTTTATTAACTGGCAGTTTTCTCATACTTTAGATCATTTATTTCCAACTCTGAGTAGCCTTTAACTTATAATTAGAAACTGCTTTGTTTGTGTGAGCTTTTTTTTTTTTTTTTTTTTTTACTGATTTCATTCATATGCATAACCATTTTGATTATGGCCCAAAAGCCCAACTTTGCTGGAAAAATGTTGATTTAGCTTTTATTTCCCCTCTTTTTATTTTCCTGTTTTCAGTCCTTCATTCAATTCAGTTGTAGGAAGAATGATTATGAATAATATGGTCATGATGTCAAAACAGTGCAAATTATATCCTGCTGCCATCTGGAATAGTGAAAATAAAAGCTTTATTTACACTGTTTTTGAAATAATAAACTTTATTTCCAGCCATTTGTCTTTAGTATCTGTAATATTGAAAGGAAAATGTTTCTAATTTGTTTTCTGATGGGTTAGTTTTATTCTGAAAGGTAGTTGACTCAGAAGCATGGTACTGTCCAAATGATTACCAACTGTCATGTTTCATTCCATGACATCTATTGTCTCTGACCATTATCTATTCCAATCAGTTCAAACCTTCACCTCTACTTACCTAGACTGTGGTAAAAAAAAAAAAAAAAAATTCTTGACTAATCTTAGTGTTTCCCCTTTTTAATTAATCCTATTAAACACTGCCTGAATCATCTTATATTAAGTTGAATTTTGAAATGCAATTTTTTAAAAATTTGAAAAATGCTTTTATTGAGTAAGATCTATACTCTATGGAGGGTTTGCAGAAGTACTTGGACAAGAATCTCACAAGATAAGAAGTGGAAGAGATATTTCCAATGGTAGACAATATCAACTCCTTTGATGTCATGAATCTATTGATATGTTGGCATTGAAGTATGGAAAGTTATCTTTAATCTGTACTTACTTATAATGGTGTAGGTGTAACATAAGTTCCTCAGTATTGTTTTATTTAGAAAATAAACTTTGGCTTTCCATCTTTGGATACCCATCAGATTATTGATTGAATTTTGTTAAGAATCTGCCACTACACAGAATATGATTTTTTTTTCCTGATCTATTTGTCATGATCTGTCACTGTCGTACGTGAATGTAAGGTGATAAAATTATTTGTCTTGAAGAGTCATGTTGTACCAAGATCTATACATTCATCAGCCTTTTTAAACTTGGTTCAACAAAGTATTTCTGTACCCTTCCAGTTAGCATCCTTTTTTAGATAGAGAATGTTATCATTGTAAACAAGTTGGATTTGTTTGTTTTTTAAGGATTGTGCGGATATATGGAAACAAGTAGGAATCTTTGCAGATCTTTCACCATTTTAATTGTTTGTCATGGTCATGTGGAATTTTAACTGAAATTAGATATATGTAACTATACTTAGTCCATATTTGAAATTTTACAAATATAGGCAGCTTCCTCATGTGAGCTCCCTCAACAAGTAAAGACTGATACATGGGCCTACAATTTATTGGCATAAGAGGGTTGTTTAGAAACACTGAGAAGATTAAATAATTTGCCTACAATCACATAGCCAATATGTTTCAAACATTAAGCTAGGTTCTCCTTACAACTCACACCAAAGTTAGCTCTCTATTATTATTTTGCATACCTCCATTTATCTGAACATTTTTGTGCAAAAAAAACCTATAATCTAAGGAAGACTTTTTTTTTTTGGCCTTTTGAAAATTAAAAGCAATAATCTTACAATGGGAACAAATTATATTAAAGCATAAATTAAGTTTTCATTTGTACTATTTGAGACATTTTAGGTCCTGAATTATGAACTCACAGAAATATGCTTGTCTTGTAAGCTTTGAAGAACTCTCATTTAGGAATAATATTCTATCATAAAGAAACTCTTTGTACATTTAGACTATCCTATTTGAAAGAGCAGAATTTTCCTCATATTACCCGTTATTGAAGGTCAGGTGTATTCTTTCACTCATAGGATAATGTCATCCTTAAAAATCTTCTTTTAATCAATACTGCAACTCTGAGACTGACTGTGATGGATGGAGTCATTTGAATCCCAGATGTTGTATTCATCATGATATAGATCTTTTGAATCAAAAATATAAGATCTATTATTTTGCAAATAGGAATACCTACCATGTTTTTCCTATATATTATCCATAAATATCTTAAATTCTCATTGAAGATAAACTTCACTCTTATGTAAGATATTTGCCCACTCTCTGTCTTGTCAATTAAGCCATAAAAAAAAAAAAATTATCATAGCTCTTGCTTACATTAAGTATTGTTTGTGGTATTTATTTATTTTTAATACACATTGCTTCATAAATTATTTTGGGAGAGAAAAATCAGAGCAAAAGGGGAAAAAAAACATGGGAGAGATAAAAAAACAAAAAGAAAAACAACAACAACGACAACAAAAAACCAAAACAAACAAACAAACAAAAAAAAACAAGTGAACACATGTGTTTAGTCTCCTTAGATCTTTTTCTGGATGCAGATGGCATTTTCTGTCCAAAGTCTATTGGGATTGTTGTGGAGCACTGAATCACTGAGAAGAACCAAGTGTTTCATAAATTGATCATCACATATTCCTGCTGTTATTGTGTTTAATATATTCTTGGTTCTGCTTGTTTCACTCTGCATCAGTTCATATAAATCTCTCCAGGCTTTTCTATAATCAGTTTGTTGTTTCATTTTCTATAAGAACAATAATATTCCATTACCTTCATGTATCACAGCTTGTTCAACCATTCCCACTTGATGGGTATCTCATTTTCCAATTCTTTGGTACTACAAAAAGAGCTGCTACAAACATTTTGAACATGTGTATCCTTTTCCCTCCTTTATTATTATCTTGGGACGCAGTAATGGCACTGCTGGATTAAAGAATATGCACTTTCAGGCTGTTCCAGATTGGTTGGATTATTTCACAACTCCACCAACAATGTATTAGTGCCCCAATTTTCCCACATTCCCTCCAATATTTATCATTATCTTTTCCTGTCATTTTAGCCAATCTGAGAGGTGGTGCCTCAGAGTTGTTTAAATTTGCATTTCTCTAATCAATAATGATTTAGAGCATTTTTCTATATAACTATAAATGGTTTTAATTTCATCATCTGAAAATTATCCATGTCCTTTGACCATGCTTACATTAAATATTAAGAAAATAATCTCACACCACAAATATTTCTTGATTTCTCTGCAGAAAAAATGAAACTTATTTATCATCCTCAAAATTTAATTGCCAATTACTGGAGACCTGTCTATGTTCTGACAGAATACTTTTGCTCTAGTCACTGATTGGTAGGATATGATCAGTATTGGGTTCAGCAATGTGTCACCCTGATTTTTTTGGTTAATTTGACCACCAAGTACATGGTTATTCTAAAAGAAGGATAGTGGTAATTGCATTCAATTCAATAGATAATTATTAATTCAGGTGCTGAGCTACAAAACTATATCCTGAATTATAGAATTTTATTATTGGAAGAGCACATCATCTACTTCAATCTGTACTTCAACATGAATCTCCCTTGCAATATATTTTATAAGAGCTCATTTTGTGTGTGTGTGTTTTAAATCAAATATCCATTGAGGCAAAGTCTATCTCTCATGGTAGCCTATTCCATTTTAGGATTGTCAAAATTGATAGGAAAATTTTCCTTACAGTAAGCCTGAATTTGCCTCTTTCAAACTTTTACTACTTGTTCCTGATCCCTTCCCTTTTAGGACCAAAAATCTAATAATAGCAAGTCCAATACTAAAAACACTTAGTACTTGAAGAAAGCTAGCATGTCTCCTAGACTGCTTTTCTCCAAATTAACTATAACAAATTCTTTCATTTAATAATACAACATTAAGTTAAATATCTCTCATTTGCTTCCAGTAAATGTTCTTTAGTTTACCTATGTTCTTCTCAAAATGTAGAACCAGTCATTGGATCCATTGCTGTAGATATGCTCTAAGCAGGGTAATGTATAACAGTATAACCATCTCTTCCTTAATCTAGATGCCCCTCATAACATAATCTAAAATTTCATTAACTTTCTTGGCCTTCTATATATGATTGATAGTTCATATACATTATAGTGAATTTGGAGTAGAGAACTTTTTTTTCAAACTTGTTTCTGCTACTTATAAACTAGAATAATGGACAAATCAGTCATATTTTCTGGACTCCAGCTTTCATCTTCAAAATTAAGGGATTTAACTGATACCTGTTTACATTCCTTCTATCTCTAAATGTTTGATCTTAAAACAAAATTTTCTCCTCAGGGAGTTTCTTTTTAAATAGGAAGATTTTGACATGTGTACAAGTATAAAATAAGGTAAAATGAGGTTAAAAAACCCCAAACATATACAAATGAAATCTATAGGACAAATTTGATAAGGAAAAAACACTTTCAGTTAGGGGAATAAAGAGAAACTTATGGAATAGATGACTTCAGGAAGATCTCTGAAAAAATTAAGAATTCAATAGAAAACTCGAAAAAGGAAGTATTGTCCTGGCTCAGTGGATCCACCTGGCTTTTCTTCTATCATACTTTTTGGAATTCTAGTTTGTATATTTATTTCAGATGGCATTAACCCATGTGATAAAGATATCGTACTGAGATAAGAAGAGCAAAATGGCATCAGAAACCCTTATTTTATGCTACATGAATTCCATTAATTGCTGAAAAAAGGGAAAGCTAATACAAAATAGAATATTGTATTATGACCACTTCTTATGTGAATTAGAGTAATAAATAATCATTCTCAATTACAGTAATAAAAAGAGGGGCAGCTAGATGGTGCAGTGGATAGAGTGTTGGCCTTGAAGTTGGAGGACTCAAGTTCAAATTCAGCCTCAGACATTTAATACTTCTTAGCTGTGTGACTCTGAACAAGTCACTTAACCCCAATTGCCTCAAGGGGGAAAATTTTTTAAAAAAGCATTAGATTTAGAACTGGAATGGCTTTAGCACCATCCCCTCCCCTTCCCTTTTTTTTACAGGCGAGGAAACTGACAAAGGTGGTATCCCTTCCTATGCTTTCCCAGCAAAGTTGGGATTCAAACCCATGGCTTTTCTCACTGTATCCTATTGTCCTTAATGTAACTGATGATTTCTATGTGTTTAGTTTCACAAGAATGCTTGTTTCAACTCAAAACATAAAAAATAAAACCTTGAAAGCTAGTTTATGAAGGCAACATAACACCTTATAAAATGACTCATGTTGGTATATTGTATGGCTAAATGATAAAGTAAATTCCAGACCCAAAAAACAAGGCAATACATTTGGCAACACAGGCAAGAGTATTGTCTTGTAAAATCAGAGGAAGAAAAAGATAGGAAACAAAACTATTTCTAGACCAGAGGGTAGATAGAATGGAATGGAATTTAGGCAAGAGTTCATTACTTGGTTCACTTTAATAAACATTTATCTGGCCTGAGACAAAGACAGACACATAAAATGATTAGAGAGCAGTTAGCTAATTTACAGACAATAAGTGAAGCCAAAAAGTTCAGAGAAGGGGGAGATCCGGATTGATCAAAGTGGTTGGAGAAGACTTCATATAAAAGGCCAATAAGTAATTCTTGTAGTCTCATGGGAAATTAGAAAAGGGGGGAAAAAAGCTATGGATGATATCTGTCTTCAAGGAATTTATAAAAGTTAAGATTTAAACCTGTTTTAAATTTTGAAGGCTTATTTTCTTCCTCCCCCCAAATTTCTAGATTTTATTTATGCCTTTTGTCTTTGTAAGAGTCTTTTCCACCTCCAACTTGAACCCTTTTGTGTGATGAAAAATAATTAGGCAGAAAACTACCTTATATTGATATGATGTACAATGTTCTTTTTGTCATGAGGAAAGCATTATTTGCTCTTAATGATCTTCATAGGTTCCCCCCCCCCCCCCGGGCAATTGAAGTTAAGTGACTTGCTCAGGGTCACACAGCTAGGAAGTGTTGGGTGTCTGAGGCCAGATTTGAACTCAGGTTCTCCTGACTTTAGGGCTGGTGCTCTATCTACTGTACCACCTAGCTGCCCCCAATCTTTATAGGTTTTTGAACTATATAGAAGTCATGTTCTTTTGTCCAAATCTTTCTGCTATATAATTATTTTATATTTTGTTCTTTGATCTATTTTCCTTTGGATCAATTTATACAAATCTTCCCATGTTTCTCTGAATTGCATGTATCATTTCTTACAATTCAATAAAAATCTGTTACATTCATATACCATAGAGGTTTTTTAAAATAAGAGGTACTCTTATGTAATAAGAGTAATAATGTAATAATGTAGTAAGAGGTACTCAATTTATTTTCAACTCTCTATTTCCATAGAGGAATGCTATAAATGTTTCAGCAGACCTATGTTTTTATTATCTCCTTCCTTGGATTGTATGCCCAGGAGTGTCCTTGCTGAGTCTTAAAGCTTGTGAACTATTTACTCACTCTTTAACATAATTCTTGACCTATTATTTGTAAAAGACCTTATTGGAGGATTTGCTATGGACTCAGGAATGGGAGGAACCACTGTGTTTGATATTTATGGAAATCATAAAAATTCCATAAAAGTTCCATTATTTTCTACAACTTCTCCAGTATACATTATATCACTTTCCACATGCTTTTGCCAGCTCTTTGGTGGAGAAA
Source organism: Antechinus flavipes (assembly GCF_016432865.1). Classification (NCBI taxonomy): domain Eukaryota; kingdom Metazoa; phylum Chordata; class Mammalia; order Dasyuromorphia; family Dasyuridae; genus Antechinus; species Antechinus flavipes. The sequence goes on from NC_067398.1 coordinate 106,812,649, forward strand.
TGCTTGGCTAATGATAAGCTATGGATATTTTCTCTGCAAACAGATCTGATACTAATCCAGAAAAACAGCAGAAATTATGGCACCAGGGTCAACTAGAACAATCCATTAATTTATTTAACAAAAATGTATTAAACTTATTGATAAAAGAGCATTGTAAAGCAATCCAATGAAGTCCATTTTGTGAAAATTATTAGAAAGGAACCACTTTGTTCTTTTGAAGCATTTTCTCTTTCCATCCTCATTTTGCACTAATCTCTTCATCTCTCTGTGCTCTGGTCAAATGGGCTGTTCCATATCCCCAGAACACATAGTGTACTATCCTGTCTCTTTGCTTGCCTTCATACTGTTTCTTGTGCTTCATTATCTCCTTTTTTTAGCTGCAGAATTACTATCCATTTTCAAAACTAAAGACAAATGTTACCTGTTACAGGGAGCCTTCTCTGCTGGCTTCTTCTTGAAGTACCTTCTTCCTTCCTGAAATCTAACAAATCACTTTAGTTTGCAGCTAGCACACTTTCATGCTTTATTACATATTATAATTATCTGTTTATGTGTCTCGACAGCCTACTAATCTAAAAGTCCTTAAAGGGAGATAAGAGACTGTATCTTAACTAAATTTGTACCTACCTCACCAGTTAGTTAAGTGCTTTGCATATAATAGATACTCAATAAATATTAGTTTAATTTGAATCTCCATGAAAGCCTGCAAAATGTCTCATGGCATTTTCCCCATTATAAATACACATTCTTCATCTTACTCATTACTTTTCACCAGTTTCCAATGCAGATCCAAACATTAACAAAAGTTTTACAGCACTAAGGGAAAAAAAAGTGCTGACATGCCTTTTTTTTTTTTTTAATGGAATCTGGAATGGAATATTAGATATACCATTAAGACACCGAACAGATTCAAAGAATGTGCTCTAATTCCAGGTCTATTGTAGCTGCCATTCCAAACAAAATATGTATTACTTATCCGATTCACTAAGCACAAGTACAAGTAATGTGCCCTTTAATGGCCTCTTGAAATGACAGACCAAATGGCTTTGTGAAGGTCAAGTCTGATTTAAATTGTTGATGAATTAGTAGCTAATTCAGCATGATTGAATATTAATATGGAACAGTGATAAGTAATGCAGTTTAAAGCTTAATGAGCACATTAATGAATAGGATAAATTTTTTTTTCTTTTCACTTCATGTAGAAGTTTAAAGTTACAAGCTTATTGACAATTTGTTAATTTTTGATGGCAGTCTTCCCTCTTATCCCGCCCATTTTATGTGGTCAACATACAGCAGTGTATTGATTGGAGTACCCAGGCTCTAGAGCCCAGACAGTTGAGGATCTGTCAAACATGATATCATCACATAGTCAAGATACTTTTGTATAAATCACTAATAAATTTAAAGGGGGGAAAAAGCAATTAACATCTTATAAACTATACCCACTGAGATAAGCATTCCAATTAGAAATTTCATTATTTCTCCAGTCCGTTTTATGTAGAATACTGGGTTTTATTGCCAAATACCTGACAGCCAAATTGGAAACAAGCCACAACTGTCAAAGTATAACAGCTCTGACTATTTGAATCTGTTACATTGTGATGTTTCTCATGAAAATTTAATGAAGAGGGTGCTTTGAAAGAGGTTCTGTGCATAAGGGGGATGGATGGAATTTAATTACCCTTATTAAAAATAAGAAAGGAAAGCTCTTTACATACTCTATTCTATTAGTATGCAAGATAGATTATCTTTGTTGTGCACTTGTGTATATGAAAAAGGGGCTCTGGAGTGTTCTTTATGAGCCTAGAAGGAAAGGAGAGGTCATGCAAATGCATTAGAGTGTTTTTCTGCATGTCACAAGTCAGACATTGTCAGTGATTCCCAAGGTAAAGACTTCACATCTTATAAATGGTTATTAAATCCAAATTTCTTTGGTAAGAGCCTAGAGCAAGTGGCCCAACAATCTAAACCTTTGACATTTGCTATTGATTGGTGGCAGATTTTGTGGCACTTAAAGAGAAATGCAAATCCAGAAGAAAAACAGTTACCACTAGAGCAATATTTATATACATTAATGTTACTAGTTATTAAGTAGCCTGAGGGAGACAAGAGATACTGAGAATCATAGCAACATCTCAGCAACTTTAAAGTATTGTTTTGCTATAAATGTATAGACTTAATAATTCTTTGAAAATAGTTCCATTTGATTTAACAATCTTTCTTGTTGTGAGGGTGATCTTTTTAAAGTATGTGATGTTGCTCCTAGGGAGGATGTAGCACTATTTCTAAGGTTACCCAGCCTTGGGAATGCCACAAACAATACTGACTGTCAGATATCAATCTGTTGGTCACTAATAACAGAGTTTCTGAGACAATCTAAGCCATAGTGGGGACCCTAATATTGTTGGGGTATTTTATGCCTCAATATGTCCATAGTATAAGTTGTGGTAGGTCCCACTGAACTTCAACGACTTCTTGGGAAGGATCAGCTATCCAAGCCTTAGCTTAATATGGAAGGGAATCATCAGCCAAAAAAAAAAAAAAATGGATTCTAGGTGATGACATTTTTATGGGATCCATGAAATAAGCAAAAATACAAAATAACCTTTACTCCTGGGCACTTCCTTATCATGTATGAAGAAGTCAGAATGGTGAAAAGATGACACAGGAATCACTCATTTCTAAATCTGTCTTCAAACATTATTATTATTATTTTTTTTTTTACTACAGTTTGTAGTGGTGTCCTAGGCACTGAAGGAAAGACATAGCTTAATTGAAATAAAGTTGTTGTCCTCTTAGGATTTATACTGTAACATAATAGAGTACAAAAATAACTGTAGTCCAAAGGAAAGCAGAATAAATTCATAAAGGAAGTTTTAATAAGGCCTATTTTATAAGTGATAAGAGAGAAGGGTTAATATATGTGATAAAAAGAAAAGGCAGTGTTTTTTTTTTTTTCCCTTTTCATCATCTCTTCAAGGCTTAGCACAGTGTTTGGCACATGAAAATATATTTAATAAGTATTTTCTTATTGTTGTTTGATTTTTAATTGATCCTCAATTTTTTGATTTATTGGTATGTGCAAAATCTAAAACTAGAAAAGGACATTGCCAGGAAAGACTTTTTTGAGGAGGAGAATTTGAATCAGGTTTTAAACAGTGGGAGGTGTGGGGGGAATCAAGTGAAACAAACAAAATCTATAAGCTTTGCAAAGACTCCTTGAAAATACCCCTTAGTTCTAGGTGAAGAAGGTAATTTAGTTGACATTGGACTACTCCAAGTAAATTATTTTTATCCTTTGAAGCAGTACATGTCAATAGCTGCCAGGCAAGATGCTTGATATTATAGCTTACATGCAATAGCAGCTATTGATCTTTTTTCAAGCAATATTAAAACTGCTACATAGATGTAAAAATACTGACAAAACCTTTAAACTCATAAAGAACAGCCCGATGAAATTCAAATGGAATAGATTGCTACTATTAACATAGCCTACTTTCTTAAGTATCCCTCACCACTAATTCTTGTGTGCCTTGAAAGATAAATCTCTAATTATATTTGTAATTCCAGAATAATTTCTAATTTTTGTCCTTGAAGAAACAGAATGGGGCATTAGGAAGAGCACTAGATTTAAGATTGGAGATTGGATTCAAATCCTCTTTTGTTACTAATTATATTTGTTACATTGACCAAGTTACTTAACAACTCTGAGTTTTAGTTTTCACATCTGTAAAAGGGGAAAGGGTAGAAGAACAAGATTACGGCATCAAAACAAAATCAAAAAGTGGTTACTAAATATAAGGATCCCTGTTGCCACATATTGAATTGGAAAATGACATTAATATTTTCTGTGTTCTATTGTTATTTTTATTTATTTTGTTAAATTTTTTCAGTTACTCAATTTTAATCTAATTCAGACTAAACTCAGGAATGTGGCAGGTGCCACTTTTACAGTGCCAGCTGGCCCCATGTTGAATACTACTGTTACGTAGGTCTGCATGCTAAAGTGATAAAAGAAAAAAGGAAAAGGACATTATGTGCAAAAATATTAGAACAGCAGTTTTCTTTTGCTTTTTGTGGTGGCAAAGAATTGGAAATTAAGGGACTGATCATTATTGAGAAGTGGCTGTACAAGTTGTAGTATATAATTGTAATGCAATTATTGTGCTATAAGAAATGTTGAGCAAGATGGTTTCAGAAAATTCTAAGAAAACCTATATATAAATTGATGCAGAATGAAGTGAGCAGAACCAAGAGATTATTACACACAGCAACAACAATTTTGTAATAATGATAAAATATGAAAAATTTAGCTATTCTGATCAATACAGTAATCCAAGAAAATTTCAAAAGACTCCTGATGAAAAATTCTATCCATCCTGAGAGGGAACTGATGAATTCTGAGTGGAAACTGAAGTACAGCTATTTATTTGTTTGCTTGTTTATTTATTTATTTGCAATAGAGATATTGAGGAAATATGTTTTGCATTATTTCACATGTAGTATTGATATCATATTGCTTGCCTCCTCAATCAATAGAAAAAGGGCTGGAGAGAGGGAGAGAATTTATAACAATTTTTCTAAAAATAGAATTACATATATATAATAAGTTTAAAGGTGTTAGAATCCTTACAAAGTGTTAACTCACTGGAATTGATAGAAAAAATGCTTATGTACTTAAGTTTACACCTTTGAGAGTTCACACATTAGCTCACACATTATATCTTCACAAGTTCAAGAGATTCACAAGTTACACCTCCCATAATCCCACTCTCTCAGAGGAGGAGTCAACCTTTGGGTTCACACCTTTAAGAGATCATATATAAGAAGCTCTTAGAACCTCAGTCAGAAGTCAGAGGAGGAGTCAGTTGAGGATATTGAGAGCCAGAATTCAGTCGAGAGATTCAGAACCAAGAGTCAGAGAGAGCTAGAGGCTGAAGTTGGCAGAGGCAAAGGACAAGCTGAAAAAGCTCTTGGAACTAAGCAGAAAGGCCTCTAAGAAAGCTAACCACGCTATTTTGAAAGAGACAATAGCAGGGGTTCTCAAACTTTTTAAATAGGGGGCCAGTTCACTGTCCCTCAGACTGTTGGAGGGCCAGACTATAGTAAAAACAAAAACTTTGTTTTGTGGGCCTTTAAATAAAGAAACTTCATAGCCTTGGGTGAGGAGGATAATCATCCTCAGCTGCCACATCTGGCCCGGGGGCTGTAGTTTGAGGACCCCCTGCAATAAAGGATTGAACTTTTAACAGCTGGCTGCATTTGAGGTGATTATTGATTTGAACTGAAACAAAGATTGCCTCCAGAAGTTCCCCAAGAAACATGCTCCCAGAGAACCATTATATTTTTGAAAAGAACACCACATAAAGGAAATGAATATAATGAAGGCCTTAGTTGCATTGGACTTATAAGGAGATACTGAGACAAATAGCACAGAATGAGAGTGAAGGATTGTGACTTGCACTGGTATAAAGAATACCCTTCTGATGAAAAGTATTAAAGTGTTCAGAATGATAAAAGCTCAAGTATATATAGCACCTTACATTTTATTAGGCAAGTCTTTATAACAATCCGATGAGTTGTTGTACAGTTGTGCAATCATCCTCATTTAATAAATGGAGGCCTTGAGACTTAGAGAGATATGAGTGACTTATCTAATTCCAGATGACTAGCAACTGACAGAGAGTAGTTCATGTCTTTTGACTTCTAGTAACAAGAGTACTGTTTCTTTCAGACATACTGGAAAACACCTACAAGAAACAAAGCAAAAACAAAATAATTTCCACAAGATGATTCTGATATTTCCCATGTAGAATTTATGCCTCTGCATAAATCTTTCTACTTGGTCTTGATTAGTGCAAATAAATAAATGTCCCAAAGTAGTTATATGTATTTGAATTTGTACTACTCGAAAGTATAATTAGGTAAAATATGCTCATTGGTTTCAGCCCAATGAAAATATGCTGTGGGAATTTATGTAATGCAAAGACTTTGAAAGAATCACTATTCACAGTAATTGGAATCTTACTGTACTACAAAGTTGGTGGCAAAAGAAAATCTATCTAATTACTATGGCTGCCATTGGTTGAATGGAAATTGAGATATGTTTTTGAATTCAGAAATGTTTCACACAACTTATCAGAGGTACAAAGGTGCTGAGTCTTGACCAAATTTCAAATCTGCATCATTTTAGTGTACCTATTTAAATTCTTCCATGATTTTAAAAATTCTTGACTAGATCCAATCAACTATCATGGTTTAGGAATGCACTTAGGCACTGTTTGACTATAATTGCTCAAGATCTGAAATCATGTTTTGATGGGAGAATGGTAAAGAAGGACTAAAAAAAATATTGTTGTTTAGATAGCTTGGGGGAGTGAAGAAACTAGACTTTGGAGATTTTTATTCATTAATCTTTAAGAATATGAGGGTACCTTAAGAGACAGAAAAATGATCTCAAGAAGTTACTAATTATTTTCTCGAATCTCTTAATGTTCTAGATCAATAGTATCAAACTTAAATAAAAAATTCATGCATCCACATATTGACAGAGAAAATCAACATTATCTATGTTGTATTTTATTTATTAAACAGTTTCCAATTACATTTTAATCTGGTTCCAGGCTCCACTGGGCCAGAATTTGACATTTCTGTTCTACTCCATCTAGTATGCAGCTAATAAAAATATCCTTCTAACACACTCATCCTACCATGTCACTTTTCTACTTACAGCAGTAGCATCAAACCTTCATTAATTGCCTCTCTTGCCCATAAGATAAAATATAAATTCTTTATATTAGCATTTAAGGCTCCCTTACCTTTTCCTGCTTTATTTCACATAGCCACATGTTGACATACTCATGTTTTGTCCAAACTGCATCATCTAGTTGTTTATCCTGTTGCCTCCTACCTTACTGCATCTACAATCCCCAAATCCAGAATATATTCCTTCCCAATCTCTTTAATCCCCTTGAAATCCCAGGTCAGATAATCCTTCCATATGAAGCCTTTCCTGATTTCCAAAACATATAAGACTGGCATTTCCCTCATCAAATTTTCAACAAACTTTGATTAGATCTTTTATTTGCCCCATCTCAATATATTTCATATTTTATGTTGTTCCTGAGGTAACCACCGTGTGCACAAAAAGTACCTCAGAGAAGTTTCCCTAGATTCAGTGTATTCTGTCTTCATCCTGTTGAATCTATTGGTCATTAGCCCTCCCCAATAATTTATTGTTTGTATTATTTGCATATTCATTGTTATATATGTTTATTTTCACAAGTCAACCAGAGAATACTATTCATTCAAAGTAAAGGCATTGAATTATCTCACCAAATAAAAAAAAAAATAAACTACCACCCTCCTACCCACTATCCCCCAAAATGCATGTCATACTCTTTCAACAGATATAACCAACATGAATTGAAAGAATGGATATACATAGAAAACATGGCTGATGGGAACATCAGGAGTACTGTTGGTTATTTCCATGAAAATAAAAAGCTTTCAGGTTAAGTACTAAAAGCAACTTAGTAAAAAATATACATACATAGGAAATATTTACTTAGGAATATGTAGGAGCATGTTTTAAGTTATTTGTATGTAAAAAGACAACTCATATCTCTGGTGCTACAGTGATACTCAGCCTCCAAATAGATCTAGGTACTCAGTCTTCATTGCTTACTGCTGACTCTTTTCCTCTTCATTATTTGTTTCTGTTACCTATTGAGTTTCAAGTGGAATCTTTAGCCAAAGTTCTTCAATCCCCGTGAAAGGAACAGTGCATTCTGCCATCTCTCATTCATCTTAATGCCCAGAGTCTAAGCTTCAGCAATCTGAGGAAGGTGAAATCTTTATATACTTAGTGATTAGGATAGGAAATTCAGTGAATGCAGATCAGTACATCTCTAAAACTAAGGCTTGTTGAACTGTATTTGTTTAATGTATAACTGTCTTTTTTTTGTATGTGTTCCAGAGGATCAGATTCCCCGGGGCTTCCCTACCATAGACATGGGCCCACAGTTAAAGGTGGTTGAGCGTACTCGCACTGCCACCATGCTCTGTGCAGCCAGTGGTAACCCAGATCCAGAAATCACTTGGTTCAAAGATTTCTTACCTGTGGACACAAGTAACAACAACGGACGCATCAAACAGTTACGATCAGGTAGGGTCTCGTTACTGTTTCAACTAACGCCTAGAGATTTTCCCCCCTTTCACTATTATTTTATTTTAATTTAATTTTAGGTAATGATTTTTCTTCCTCTTTTCTTCTCTGTTATTTAATGTGTTGTCCATTTCTGTGATGTTGTCATAGCCTGTTTCAGAGTCTGTCTCTTTTTCTCTCTGTCTGTTTTGCAGCTTCTGTTTACTCCACATTGCTCACTGCTGTGACTGTATTTTTTAATAAGTTTTTTTTTTTTTAACTGCTCTTTGGCAGTATTTGGTGAATCCATTTTCTCTTCTTTCTTTATTCTTTCTTTCTTTCTTTTTTTTCTGTTGACAAATTTATTTCAACATTGGACTTCATTCAGAACTTGCAAGGAGTACCAATGGTTATTTTCATTACAATCCCAAACTTTCTTATTAGATTCTAAAAACAATTTAATAAAAAGTGTGGTTTGTGCTGTCTTTTCCATATTTGAACCCTTCAAAGCTTAGCAAGTATGGACACATCTTTCTTCTCACTAATACATAAACACAGATTTTTTTTCTCCCCACGTGTAACCAGATATATTTTTTAAAGTTCTGTTAAAATTCATGAAAGCAAGGGGTCTTTTCCCCTTCTGAAAAAGAATTTTCTAACATATTAGCCACAGTAGTGTGCGCCCACGCAAAAGCTTTTTGAATCCTTCAGTGTCTGGATCTACAGAAGCCTGCTTTGGTGTAGATTCCAGCTTTTTGCTGCTCGCTCTTTCTCTCTCTCTTCTCTCTCTCTCTCTCTCTCTCTCTCTCTCTCTCTCTCTCTCTCTCTCTCTCTGCCTGTTGCCCTTTCCTTCCTTCCTCTTCCTTTCCTCCCTAGTCCTTAGTTTTATTCTTTTGTTCTCTTTAGATTAGAGGGGGAAAAAAGATAATTCTAAATTTCTTAAGTGTTAAAACCTATTCCCAGATAATATCACGGGGACTTATCATAAGCTGTTACCTTGGCATTAGTAATAATAATATTGGTGTAGCATAGTTTTTAACTGCCTGTTTTCCCAGAATTCTCAGCTTTTGACCTGTCCTGTGATGTTAAACCGTCTTGTTAACTGCCTCTTTGCTTGTTGTCAGCAGAATTGTATAGATTGACCTGTTAATGTAAATTAAGAATTAATTATTCACATGTAACATAGATTATTTAGTATATAAAGCTTTAACTCTGAAAACTTATGTGCCAAATTATAAGGAATATAATAATATTTTTATGCTGTCTTTCTTCTCTCCGTATTTAAATCTCCAGAATCTATTGGTAAGTGCTTAGTTCTGAAGCGCACTTCACCCCCCCACTAATTTCCATATTCAGAATATTATTATAATATTATTATTATTATTATTATTAAAATGCATGGCATGCATTTTACTAACAGTCAGTGTAGTCACCAGATTTCTAGTGGCGCACACACGCACACCTCCACAACAATGTTGTAGTCAAAACACTTGTCTAGCAGAAGCAATACACAAGTATCACATAAATGTAATGCAGAAATTGCATTATATAACCCCAAATGCAGTGTTTGTTTTCAGTTAGCTTTCAGTATATCCTATATAGTATATATATATATATGCCTAGCTATATATATATTTATATATATACACTTAAATAGATTATCCAGTATTTTTTCTGAAAATTATTATTGTAAAGTCTTTTTAAATGAATATGAGGCTTATGCAATATATTTCTAACCCTATGTAGATATAGCCTAAGATCTAAGAATTCAGTTGCTAATCTTGAGACAGGCTATGCTGCCTATTGGGCCTTTTGCCTTTTTGTGGTACAATGCAACTTACTTTTATAATCTAATAATATCTAATATATTCCTGTTTTACCAGTATAGTAATTCAAGTTTCTTTTTAAGACCTTATTTAATTCTGTAAATCTAATTTGATTCTTCTTCCAAAGCCCTAGCCTCCTTCTTCTCGTACTAATGCTTCTTCTTTCTAATCTTATTTGCATTCATATTATCCACCCAGGTGGTACACCAATAAGAGGTAAGAGTGCTGAACTAACGTTCACAGAATGATCTTACTCATTCTTTCTGTCCTTTCATCCTTCTCATCTTTGTCCTGTTTAAAGAAAACATGCAAAAATGTCAATCATCTTTATTTTTTTTCTTTGTCCTGTTTGGTTATGATCAGTGACTCTCATCTTGTGACCTTTAATTTTCTTTTTTCCTTTCTCTTTTGTTTTGTTCATTTGAAAAAAAAA